>NC_067414.1:37428731-37745731 GCF_009764475.1 Pristis pectinata | reverse complement strand
CAGGTTGAGACCCTGCTTCAGGACTGAGAGTGTAGAGGGAAGATAGCCAGTAGAAAGAAGTGAGAGGGAGAAGTGAGACAGAGGAAGGTAGGTGATAGGTGGAACCAGATGTAGGCGATGATGGGTGGATGGAGCCATCTCGGGGAGGGGAAGTGTTGAGACAGATGCTGGTAGGTGATAGATGGAAACATCACAAGGAAAAAGAAAGTTTTAGGCACTTGGAGCCAGGTGGAGGATAGGAAGAGGAAGGGTTAGAGACAGATGCTGGTAGGTGATAGGTGGAACCAGATAAGGGAGGGATGATGGGCAGATGGAACCAGGTGGGGGAGGGTGATGAGTTCTGTGAGCCCCTCGCTCACTCTTCATTCTCACCGAGACCCTGTAGCATAGCCACATTTCCTTTGCGTTTTAAAGGAGGTGTCTTTAGAGATAGCGGATGCTCTGGTTGTCAGCCTTCAGGACTTCATAGATTCTGGGATTGTTCCTGTGGATGTGACCCTATCATTCAAGGTAGGGGGAGAAAATGGGGAACTAGTGACATGTTAGCCTAACTTCATTGATAGAAAAAAAATGCTGAAATCTATAATGAAATACATAATAACAGAGACCATGAAAAGAATAAATGGATTGCGAAGAATCAACATGGATTTACGAAAAATAAATTGTGTTTGACTAAATCTATTGGGAGTTCATTGAGGATGTGACTAGTAGAATAGATAAGGGGGAACAAGTGGATGTGGTGTATTTGGATTTTAAGAAGACTTTTGATAAAGTCCTTCACAGGAGGTTGCTCAACAATATTAAAGCATATGGAGGAGGTGGTAATATACTGACATGGATTGAGAATTGGTTATCGAACAGAATGTAAAGAGTGAGAATAAATAGGTCCTTCTCAGGGTGGCACAGTGGTGCAGCTGGTAGAGCCGCTGCCTCACAGCGCCAAAGAGACCCGAGTTTAATCCTGTCCTCTGGTGCAGTCTGCATGGAACTTGCATATTCTCCCTGTGACTATGTGGGTTTCCTCTGGTTGCTCTGGTTTGCTCCCGCTTCCCAAAGATGGCCATTCTAAATTGCCCTGAGTGTGTGGGTGAGGGGTAGAATCTGAGGGGAGTTGATGAGAGTGTGGGGAGAATGAAATGGTAATAGTATAAATGGGTGGTTGATGGTCAGTGCGGACCCAGTGGGCCGAAGGTCCCATTTCTGTGCTGTATCTCTCGGTGACTATGAAAATGTGTGTGTGTTTTGTGGGTTGTGACTAGTGAGATACCACAGGGACTGGTACTTGGATCCTAGCTATCTATATCAATAACTTGGCCGAGGCTACCACATAACATATTTCTGAGCTTGCTAATGATACAACACTAAGCAGGATTATGAGTATGAAGGGTGGTGTAAAGAGGCTGCAGGGGGAGATGGACAGTCTGAATAAGTGTATGAGGACAAGGCAGATAAGATATGTGGAGTTACACGAGGTCATCCTCTTTTGTGAACACAGCAGAAAAGCAGATCATTTGTTAAATGGTGAGAAATTAGATGGTGCTTTCACTGAAGGCTAACATGAAGTTGCAATAGTCAATTACGAGGGTAAGTTGTATGTTCACCTTTATAGTGAGAGGGTTTGATTACAGGACTAAGGAAGTTGTATTGCAGTTGTATAGGGCCTTGATGAGACTGCATTTGGAGTACAGTGTACAACTTTCGCCTCCTTATTGAAGAAAGAATGTACATAGAGAGAGTGCAGGGAAGATTCACTGGGCTGGTTCCAGGGATGGCAGGCTAGCATTAGAGTCATGCAGCACGGAAACAGGCCCTTTGGCCCAACTGGTCCATGGGCCTGTTTCTGGAGAGGAGAGAGAGAACATAGAACAGTACAGCACAGAACAGGCCCACAATGTTGTGCCGTCATAGCTAATCCCTCCTACCTACATAATGCCCATATCCCTCTATTTTCCTATCATTCATGTACTCATCCAAGACCCTCTTAAAAGCCCCCAATGAATTTGCCTCCACCACCCTATCAGGCAAAGCATTCCAGGCATCCGCCACTCTCTGAGTAAAGAAAACTTACCCCTCGCGTCTGTTCTGAAGCTACACCCTTTCACCTTAAATGCATGCCCAGTTGCAGTGGAATGGTAAGGCATTCTCTAGATTGTAGAAAAATGAGAATTGTGATCCCTTGGATTGATTGTAATGATCTAGTGCAGGATATGCCACCCATGACATTAGAGATTGTGATGGGCTACATTTCCACGCAGTACCTCATGGATACCGAGTTCTGAGCTTCCAGTTCTGTTCTATCCCATTTAGCATGATTGTGGTAACACAAAATACAAAAGAGGTTGTCCTCAGTGTAACAGAGGCTTTATTTTTACAAGGACTGTGCGGTTGTCACATCTATGAATGCTCTCAGGGACAGATGCCTCTGCATGGATAGATTGGTGAGGATGAGGTCAAGTTATGTTACCTGCTACAGATTCAGTCTAGTAGCTGTACCTATGAGGACATGGCCAGCTCAGTCAGTTGAGGAGTACCAAGCCACCCTCTCTGGTGTGTCTATCCTGCTAGTGGGACAGGGCAAAACCAGAGACTGAGGGAGGAGTCTGGCATGTTGTCTGTAAGGTTTGATTTAGTGAGTACAACCTCGTCAAGCTATTGATTGACCAGTCTGTGGGATGACTTTTCCAATTTATACACCAGCCTCCAGATGTTTGAGAGATGGATTGGGTTGGGAGTGACCTTGCCTGCCCATATTTGATGCCTGGGTCGATGCCTAGGTCAATACCAGGTGATCCACCTGGTTTTATTTTCCTGCTTTAACAAAATAGACTGCTCAGTTGCATCATAACTAAGGTTTCATTCCCTCTGCCACCATGCACAGTGGCCACAGTGTGCACCAACTACTGAACTGCACTTTTACTAGGCTACCCTGAAAAATCCTCTGATACCCAAACAGTGTGCACCAACTACTGAACTGCACTTTTACTAGGCTACCCTGAAAAATCCTCCGATACCCAAACAGCAATGACAAGAGCTGCAGATGCTGCTACCAGCTTCATGTCCCCCTCCCAGTTTCATAACCCCTTGATTTGGAAATACGCCATCGATGATTTATATTTGCTGTGTCTAATGACTGGAAGTCTCTCTTGAACAGAATTGTGTGAATATCTTCTACTGCAGAAGTTCAAGAAGGTGACTTACCACCACCACCTCAAGGCCAATTGGGGTGGGGCGATAAATGCTGGCCTAACCAACAAACCACTGTCCCAAAAAAGTAGGGGTGAATAAATGGATGAATAACTTGCTAAAATAGATAGATGATCAAATGCATAGATGAATAGATAGCCAGACAAATAAGTAGATCATTACATCAGGCAAACTGGGGAATTTAAGTTCATCTGATTAGATCTAGAATTTTAAATTAGAACCAGTCCACCAGAAACAGTAAAACTATCAAATTGTTCTAAAATTCCTTGGCATCGTACTGGAGTGTCAACTAGAGTTTCGGGCTCAAATCTCTGGAATTGGACTTGAACCAACAGGTTTCTAACTCTAAGCCAAGAGTGCTATTTGATGAACCGTAGCCGACTCTCAAGATGCAGAAGTGGTTGAAAATGTGCATGCACTACATGTGCAGTCAAAGAAATGAGTAAAATGCTGAAAAAAATTAGCAGCTCACATCAAATTGGAATTTATTATGTCATTTCCTGATGTTTTGCCATTGTTGTAGGGGGCTTATTAGCAGGTGTGGGTAACTTGTACATGCTAAATTGGTATCAATTTTCTTAAAGTCCTCTTGGGAAGTTTGTTCAAAATTAGAGCTAGATTCTTCAGAGAGCACTTCATTGCCAACAAAGGGATATTTTTTGACAAGAAATTTTTAAAAAATTACTTTGGGAGGAGCAGAAATCTTTCCCTGACTCCACAATCATTATGATCAGCTCTAACACATTGGCCATAACAGGACCCAGCCTGCGATTACCCTTGGGCCATGACTCATGAGATGAGGCCTGACATTCATCATCTCCATTGTATGAGCCTGCCAGGTATGTCAGAATCCTGAGGCCTGATTTCAGGCTGACACTGATGTTGCGTAAAGTGCTACCCATGCAGGTGAACTTTTATTGGTTAATATTTTTAATTAATTGTTTAAATTAAAATTTTATTAAGTTCTTGTATCAGTTTGTACTTGGTAACCATACAGTATTAACCCAAAGATTGCCAACAGAACCAGAAGATTTCTTGACTTCCCAAAACAGGCCTATTTTAAACGTTCAGCTTTTACATTGTACAGAGGCAGTCGCTAATGTTAATTCTAGAAATCTGAACTAAAAACAGATTCTGGAAATACTCAGCAGATCAGGCAGCATTTGTGGAAAGAGGAACATTTAATGTTTCAGATTGAAGATCATTCATCAGAACTGGGAGCAGAAAAATAAAAAAATAATTTTAATTTTCAGAGAATGTGGGGTAAGATGGATAGTAAATGTGAATTTTTAATCACTTGCTTTTGCAATTTCAATTCTAAGAATGGAAGATTGACATTGCATTTAAGAATTAGCCAGGTGAACTGTGGATGTGATTTTGTTTTTCATTTACAAGCAAAATACTGGATATTATTTTCAGATTTAAGAGCATGATTGCATTTTTGAAAAAGCTAATTCACCAATGGCACCCTAAGAGTTTGAGTATTATCCAGTGGGTTAATTATGGAATGAGAATCTGAACAGGCGTTGATGATAAATTGTATTCTATTTTAAAATTGTGTTTTATCCTCAAGCTGCAAACTAATGAACATTGGCCAAATAGAAGTGAATTTTTCATAATGCTCTTTCTGAATATGGACACTTTGATTTTTTTTTCCCCTGTAAGGTTTAGACATTGTCAAGATATTCATAGGGCATTGTAAGGATTCACAAGAAATTTAAAAACTGCAGATTTGGTCACAATGCAGTAAAGAAGTTTGGTGTGAAACACTGAAAACTATGTGCAATAGAAATGTAAATTTAGGGGGCCTATAAAATAAAATGTTGAATTGCTGTGTATCCTGTGAAGGCAATTTATAATGGTGCCACAACTATTGGAAATGAAAGTAATTAGCAATTAGCCATGGCTCAGTGATTCAAGTCCCACTCCAGAGACTTCAGCATGTTATCTTAACTGATATTGCAAGCCATACTGAGGGAGTGCTGTCCTGTTAAAGGTACAATTTTTCATTTAGTGGTACATAAGTCTGACACTCCATAGCACCCAAGCAAACTAATAGAAGGTGTCATTGACGGTGCTATTAAATGACAATTAACATAACCTACTCGTTGGTGCCCAGTTTGTGATTTGCCAGGTGACTTGGCTCGAGTCTTTGTTATAACGTTAGTTCAGAGATGAGGGACATCACTGCACATTTCCTTGGGACCGCGTATAAAGCTTCATAACATCAGATATGGGGATATTTCCTGATGATTGCACAGAAATCTAAGTCCATTTGTAGCTTCTCAGCAAATGAAGCAGCCCATGCCTGCATGCAGCAAGACCTAGACAACATTTGGGCATGGGTTGAGAAATGCTAATAAAATTTATGCCGCAAAATTCCTAAGCAATAACCATTTTAGCTAGAGAGAGTGTAATTGCATGCCCTTGCCAATCAATATCATTGCCATCACTGACCAATTTTCTATGGAGGTATGAGATTGCAAATGCTGGAATCCGGAGCAACAAATAATCTGCTGGACGAACTCAGCAGGTCAAACAGCATCTGTGGGAGAACAAGAATTGTCGATGTTTCGGGTCAAAACCCTGCATCAAGACTGAGTGGAGAGGCGGGGTGGCCAGTATAAAGAGGAGAAGGGGAGTGGTGAGAAAGGAATCCTAGGTGATTGGTAGACTGAGGAGGGGTGTAGGGTGACAGGCAGGCTGGGCCAGGTGGAGTTGGGAGACAGTGGCAGGTCTCCCTGATAGATGGAGGCAAACAGAGAGAGAGGAAAAAACAGATGGAGCAAGGTGGGGGGAAGAGGGAGGGGAGTGTGGAGTGTGAAGATTGGAGACAGCTGCTGGAGGGAGGTAAGCAGGAACACAAAGGAGGCTACCAGTGTTGGACTCTGGTAAGTAAAGGAGGTGACAATGGGAACCATTGGACCAGAGGAGAGGTAAAGGGCAGTTGGAACCAAAACCAGATATGGGAGGGTGGGAACCCATGGGTGAACTGCATGTGTGTAGTAGGTGGATGGAACCAGGAGTTGGAGGGGGACGGAGATAGAAGGACTGGAGGAGGATCAGTAGGTGGAGAAAGATGTGAGTGGGGAAGGGGGAGAAAACAACCCACTGGAGAGCAGGGTTATCTAAAATCGGAAAACTCAATTTCCATAAGATATCTTTATTAGTCACATGTACATCGAAGCGCACAGTGAAATACATGTTTGTGTAGAATGTGCTGGGGCAGCCCGCAAGTGTCGCCACACTTCTGGCGCCAATATAGCATGCCCACAACTTCCTAACGCGTACGTCTTTGGAATGTGGGAGGGAACCGGAGCACCCGGAGGAAACCCACACAGACACGGGGAGAACGTACAAACTCCTTACAGGCAGTGGCCGGAATTGAACCCGGGTCACTGGCACTGTAATAGTGTTATGCTAACCTCTACACTACTGTGCCATTGGGTTGTGGACCACAGAGGCAGATTATGAGGTGTTATTCCTCCAGTTTGCTTTGAGCCTCACAGAAGGCCAAGGATGGATGGGTCAGTGTGGGAATGGGAAGTGGAGTTGAAATGGCATGCAACTGGGAGCTCAGGATGGCCATTGCAGATCAAGTGTAGGTTCGCTGTGAAACGGTTGCCGAGTCTGCACTTGGTCTCACCGATGAGAAGGCGGCCACATCAGGAGCACCAAATGCACAAGATGAGGTTGGAGGGAGGTGCATTGTGAACCTTTGCCTCACCTGTAAGTGTTGTTTAGTTCCCTGGATGGTGGTGAGCGAGGAGGTGTAAGGACGAGTGCTGCACCTCCTGCGAGAGCAGGGGAAGGTGCTAAGGGTCAGGGAGGGATGAGCAGATTAGGGAGTCATGGAGTGGGTGGTCCCTGCAGAAGGTGGAAGGGGGCAGGGAGGAGAAGATGTGGCTGGTGGTGGGATCTCATTGCAGCTGGCAAAATTGCTGGCGTTGCAGCTGATCAGTTTTCCGTGGGTTTCCATTGACCAAAGGTTCAATTAGACCAGACAAGTACTGTGGTAACAAGAGAAGGTCACAGGCTATCCTTTGGCAAGTGATGTGTCTCCTGATACCCAAAGCCTTTCTGCCATCTACAAGGTATAAGTGAAATGAAATACTTTCCACTTGCCTGAATAAGTGCAGCTCTTTCAACACCCAAGAAGCTCGACACCATCCAGGATCAAGTAACTCACTTAATTGATATATGGTCAAAATTAGTCAACCAGATGAATACCGTGACTGACAATTTTTTGTGGGGCTGCTGATCATGGAAAAAGCAACATTTGTCTGCAAAGTAGCTCATGGAAAGGACTTCAATGAAAGGACTTCAACCCCATCTAATGCCCTACACATTCATTCCTTCTACTACCAGCGCTCAGTGATTGCAGTGTGTACCATCTACAAAATATGCTACAGTTATTGGCCCAGGCCACTATGACAGCATTTCTGAAAACCTACATCCTCTATCACTCAGAATGACATGGATAGCAAGTGCACGGGAATATCACCATCTACAGGTTTCCCTCCAAATCACACACCATCCTGACTTTGAAATATATCATCGTTCTTTCATCATTGCTGGGTCTAAACCTTTAGAATCTATCGCTAACAGCAGTGTGGGAGTAGGGTTACAATGACTGCAGCTATTCAAAAAGGGAGCTCACCAACACATTCTCAAGAGTAATTAGGGCTAGATAATAAATGCTAGCCTAACCAGTACCATCCATATGGAAAACTAAAAAAAAATAAATTTGAAAGAGAGCAGAAAGGTTCTCTCCTGTATGCAGAACAATATTTTTCATTCACTAATATTACCAAAAATATTGTAGGCTCTTGTGTGCAATTTGCCTGCCGTATCTGCTAGATTGCAATATTGACTGCATGCAATATTATTTCATTGCATATAACTGTTTTAGGTCCACCTGTAGCTATGAAAAATTGTTATATAATGCAACTTCTTTCTATATTACTCTGATTAAAGTTTTAGAAATGACACACACTGCATCTTCAGTGGTAAAGGCAGCCAATTTTAGTTTTGGCACTTGTCACTGGCTAGATTTTGGAAAAACAAAGTATGTGGTAAAATGTAGAGTCAGTCAGAAGGTTAAAAGGTCTTTTATTTTAGTTGGCCTCTATTGACTCTACCTACCGTAAGTATTTTCCATTGATGTTCCCCTTAAGGTGATAAAATGCTACAACGATAGTCAGTCTTTATTTCTTTTGTGACCTTGTGGAGTTAAAATTTGATCTTCTAAAGAATTTATGTGAACATTACAATAGTTGCTAGATCTGATACACCCCATCCTATGTTTTATAACACTCAGCTGCCATAACTTGTAACAAATCAAACACCACCACCCCCCCCCCCAAGACACTCAAAAGAAAACTAGAATTTAAGTGTAATTTCAAATTGTAAATGAAGAGAAGAGCCTTGAATGTTCATTTGCACCAATCATGCCTCCCTTTCATCTGGTCTGATTAGGCCTAGTGCAGTTTCATCAAACTATTCAATCACAGACCTGTCATTCCAGCCGTCTGTTGATTGAAAACAATCATTGCTCTGATGGCACAATTATTCTGACCCTTTAACTAGAGGCTGCTGCGATAATGAAAGGCTGATTATGATAGTTTGTGCCTCTTTCAGTTTCCTGAGAAGGTTAATTTGGGCATCAGACGGATGTTTAATGTGTGCTTGCTAGCTACACTGAGGTAAATGAGAACGTGCTATCTGAGATATTGCATGGATATAGCTCAGCTGTCAATCATTGTCATTTAGAGATCGTGTCTTGAACACTAGAGATTGCATTTTAGTTTCTTTCCTTGCCATTTATTTATTTCTGCCTTGAGGAGGAAGTTCATTTGCTTGGCTGTGACCTTCACAGCCTTTGAACAGAACTGCAGTGGAGCTGGCTATGACTTCTGTTTAGCTTTCTCTGTAAAGGAGATTGTCAGTCAATTCAGAATATGGCAGGAAAAACCTACAGGGTCATTTCAACATATTACTGTTTACCAGCATAGTTACCATTGTCAGATGGTTTTGTTTTAAAACAAAATGAAAAAGATGAAGTGTAATAAAAACTTGAATTTAAAATTCATGCCCTACAAAGGAGGCAGGACAGATAGATACTCCTGAGAACAGTTAAGACCTGGACTGTTTTAACTCTCAGGACTCTAAGTAGTGTTTATGTTTCTCCTATCCAATACTGCTGGGAAAGACTTCAGTGTGAGTAGGGAAGAATGGGTTTGGGAAATGAGACAAAACCAAAACCAAAACCAGCCACCCATCCTTTCAAATAATTATGTGTGTTATCTTCTCTCATTCCCAAGATGGATTTGCAAGTTATATTGGAACTTTCACTGAAGTCCTTTCCATGAGCTACTTCCCATTCAAGTGCTGCTTTGTCCATGATCAGCAACCCCACAAAAAATTGTCAGTCATGGTCTTCATCTGGTTGACTAATTCTGACCACATATCTCCTGTTCAGTGACAGTGTTACTGACCCAACCAAAACCGGTAACTGTCCTTGACAGCACCAAAACAAAATTGCTTACGTACAGTGTTGAATCATAGAAAATGAAAAGGCCATTCATACATTGTGTAATTCCTTCTTTCAGCTGTTGATCAGTAGCTTTATGGGGCCAGAGCACTTAAGTACTTCTGAAGCGTGATGAGTGTTTCTCCTTCATACTACTCCAGGCAGGAGTTCCAGACCCCACCATACTCTGGGTGGAAAAAAATGTTCTCATCTTCCCTTAACTCATCAACCAATTCATTCACATCTATGCTGCCTGATTGTTGACTTCTCTGCTGCTAATGTCATGGGCAGAACATATACCAAAACTGGAATGGTACAGTGAAGATTAGCATGGCCCCTGTAGAAGGATATTTGGGAAGCACCCATATTTTATATTTTAAAAAAAAACTGCATTTGTATTCATTGGTTTAACTTTAAGAACTTTAAAATTGAAATTTTCTGATTGTATTTTTCACCTTGATCATTATTTGTAGTTTTCATTTGATACAGAATTATACTTTCATGGGAGGTAAATGAAAAGTGTCTTACACGTTTGTTGAATAAAAATCTTCGAAAATAAAACAATATGTTCACTAAGCATGCACATTGAACAGGAGAGACTAATGAAAAAGACTAGATCTATAAAGATAAAACATAACATTAAAAAGAATTAAATTCTAAGAATGCAGTAGAAGAAGAGGATTTGTAAACAAACCCACTGTGAGCAATACCATTGGCGATTTTCTAATTTGATTAAAATCTTTCATTGTGCATTAGTTTGCTGTCTCACACCTTTCAAAACCACAGCAGCCAGCAAAGCAGCCTTGGGGCATCATGGCTCAAAAATGTCTCTTTTCCAGACATTGCCCTTCAAAGCTTCAGACATTCATTGGAGAAGTAACTGCGGTAATAAGTAAAATATCTAATTTGCTAAAAGTGAATCAATTAAAAATTTAGTTGAATTTGAATGTGGAATAAACCAAACTCTCATCACTAACCCACAAATTCCAGCAATCATATCATTTCTTCACAGTCTTCATGTGTCATTTTACTACTTTTCTCAGATGAGTGCACAGGTCCAGTTTATATTTCCAGTCTCGAAGTGTATTGTGCAGAGCTGAGTAAGTCTGCGCCCAACAGTCAGGGCACTGAACCTATCTAGTTTCAGTTCTGATGAAGGGTCATTGACCTGAAACATTAACTCTGTTTCTCTGTCCACAGATGCTGCCTAATCATCTGACTATTTCCAGCAGTTTTATTTCAGATTTGCAGCACATACAGTTTTTTGATGTTCAATTGTAAACTCAGTGTGGTTGTTCAAAGTGAAGTTTGATCCAGTTGTTTGGCTGACTTTCCCTCTGTAACTTACCTTGAAACCCTTCAGTCTGCAGGCTTCAACAATAGTGCCACCAAATCCTTCTACTTACGTGGTGTCTAGAAAGACTTGATGGAATTACCAGTTAGGCTTTATGTGAGCATCACGTGAACAGAATCCAACAAACCAAACAGACCTGAGAAATACCATTTGTTTTTCACCAAAATCTGTGATTTCACCCTCCTCCACAAAATTTGCTGATCTCTGCATTCCACTGTACTAAATCTTGCTATGCATTGGAAATCTCACAGAGCGATGATGCCAGAGAAATTCATTTTCAGTCATCCGCAATAGTCAGATGCAAACTTATTGTCTGCTGGTTGTTCTGCATTTTGAAGAAATTTTATGTTGCTTTAAGTATTCATAAAATAATATACTTTATATTTTTAAGTTCAAGATTTAATATAATTATTGTGCAAGATCATGCTCATCCTGGCCACACCCTGCATTTACCCCGCCCTGTGTGGTCCCTGTTCCTGCACTAACTTCTTGCTACCCTGCATGTCTGAATGAACTCAAGGCCTCGTGGGGCCAGCGGTTCTGCAAAGCAAAGCATCCATGTGGGAACTTGGCTTTAGGTCCCATTCCCTGATTGCCCTGATGACCTTTTGCTAGACATAGGGACGGGATCTAATCAACACAAAAATAGTTGAAAGGGAGTTAACAAAAAGAACAAAATTAAAAATTAGAAAATAAATTAATTTACAAACAGCTTTATCTGACATAAATGAACAAAGAATGTCTATCCTTCTCCGGAAAATTGCACTGTTACTGATTACCTCCACAGAGAGAGAGAGAGAGATGCATAAAGAAACATACACACAATCTCCCGGCAGTATTTTCAGGCCTTCCCACATTTCCTTCCCTATACACCACAGTCTTCCATACCGTTCATCTTCCACCTGCACCCGCACCCACCCCCCACCCCTACCCAATCCACTCTCACTGATTATATCCCTGGCAATGGCAGGAAATCATGGAGAGAAAGCCTTTGTATGTAATTTTACATGTTTTTGCATAACATGTCCATCTTATCGTGCATAGTAGAATATCAGAGCTCGGAGGCCTTTGAAAAATTAGCAGAGGTTCCATCTGTAGCAATGTTTTAGCGGGTGACTTTATGTGCACTACAATTTCTCAGCAAATATTTTCTGTAGTTACCAGGCACAGCACATGGAAAAACTTTCTTCTCCTGCTCCCAAAGTGTTTGTGTTCCTCACTGAGTGGTGGCAGGTACATTTTCTGGTGGCAGTGCACCAGTCACCATTGATTGGTCAATGTGGGATGATGAGGGGGTAAGAAGGGCCTCAGACGCAGAAGTCCCCTGAGCTCTCACAATTTTCCTGAATCACTGGAGAGTTTTCGTGCGAAAGAGCCTCAATGTATACAGCAAGTAGCCATAACATGCTAATAACATTGTACATTGAGGTAATGCTGTCAGAGGAATGTCATATGAGCAACATTGTCTGTGAGCTACTGAGGTCTTAGGATCAGTTTAAACTCGGTGCTGAACTAGGTGATGTCATTCAGGCAGCATAAAGAGTAAGGTTATTGTCCAATAGCCTTTGTATTAGGGAAATAGGGAGGCAAAAAGACAAGATTGGACATCTCCTGAAACTGACACTCAAGGATCATGGAAAAATTATGAGGTACTTGAGTGAAGCTGACTGGGATATGATGGACTGAATGGCCTCCTTTGTGTGCTGCGAGTTTCTATTACTCTGGGGTTGTCAACTGTAATTGGTGCCTAAGGAACTGTGTGCCAGCAAGGACTACAGTGTCTTCAGAAAAACAGAAGAAATTGATGAGAAAATAAAGTGAAATCTACACATTTGTCAGTGTAATGAAAGGCCATTATGATGTTACCTTTCCCCATTTGAATTCATTTTTCTCCCCTCCTATCACTAGAAATGATGCCAATTACATCGTACCATTGCAGATCTAAAATGTCTAAGCTCAGTGCTGTTAGTGGTTTACCTATCTAAAGGTAATAAATCACATCTGTCCATTGTGCTAATATCTTGGGTAGATGTATTAAACAATGCAGGCATTGATTTATTTTGGCAAACTTTCTGTTGATAAACAAAGGTTGATGTTAAAAGCAATTATACACTAATTAAATACAATACAAATACAGTTAAGGTACTTTGGCATTTAGTCATCTATTTAAATCAAATTTAATTATCAAATATTTCAATTAAAAGTAATCCCTTATGCAAAATAATGAGTATCGTGCAGAATACGGGTCATTGAAGGTATAACACCTGAAAAGAAGACAAATGTATCATTTGTAGTTCCTTGGATGTAACATTAATATTGTCTTGAACACCGCTTTATCCAGCAACTCAGAAATGGGGGATGGCAGAATACTCTTTTAGATTTGTTTTTAACAAAATGCAATACATCAACTATCTGACACATATCAAATTTAGTAATGCAATTTCTGTTCAATATATTTTGCTCATCAATGTGAATGTTACAAGTTCTGAAAAATGTAAGTTTTTCTATCTTTTTTTTCCATCCAGAAAATCTTTTTTCCATCCAGTCAAATGCTTTGAAGTCCCAGCAATACAACTGAATCACAAACTTTATATTGTTCTAATGTGGCATTTTCCTTTCTTTCAACAGCTGGCAGAAAATAATACTTATTTAGTTTATTTTACTTTCATAACATTCTGTTCTGCAAGATTTATTTGTTATACGTTTTAAACTGGGAGAAACCTTGTGCAGATTGTATGAAATGTCTGAAAAACCCAAGGACAGAATTAATATTCAATTCTGAAAGTGTGGATTAAAAGAAGGAAATCTGGTATGCATTTGTTGAAGGGAAATTGCAGTTAAGTAACTTGATTTAATTTTTTTATGAGATTATGGAAAGGCATTTGATAATGTGTCACATAATAAGAGATAGCAAAATTAAAGCATAAAGAAAAATAGGGACATGAAAACATACATAGAAAGTTGGCTTTGGGAAATGGAATATAGCGATGAACCATTGATCTTTGAAACCAGAGGAAGACGTGCAATGGTATTCTTCAAGGGTCAGTACTAAGTTCATGACTTCCTGGTGTATATTCAACTTAATTTATGGACCAAACAGCCTCTTTCCATAGTGCAACCATTTCACAATTTTATAATATTAATAACTTCGATGTACAGGGCACTGTTTCAAAATTTGGAAGCGTGGTTTACAATGAGGAGGATAGTGCAAGATTTTTAAAAGGCTGCTGGAATGAACATGCACACACCCTTGGAACTTAATATAGTGAAGTAATACGTTTTGCAAGGAAGAACAATACAAGTTGAGCATTATAATTCTGAAGTGAGTTATGGTGTACATATGCATAATTCTTTGAAGTTGGCAGGACGGGTTAAGAAAGTGATTTAAAACACATGGGATCCTGAATGAATAGAGACTTGGCATATTTTTTTTTCAAAAGGTTATATTAAAACTCGTTTAAACATTGGTTCGGCCGGAACTCACGTTGTGTTCAAATCTGATCATGGAACCATAGGAAAGCTATGAAGGTCCTAGAAAAGTTGTTTTTATTGGAAAAGCTTTGTTGGATTGCTCTTAAGGAGGAGGGAATTCTGATATATGGAGACTGTAGAAGCTGGATTTGTTATCAATAAAACAGAAAAATATGTTACTATTGTCCAGGTTCTTCAAAAAAATTTTGTAAACCTTGAAAGATGTTATAAATTTTCCAAAAACTGGAATTTTCTGCTGTATGTTTGTCTCAGAACAAATCCAGCAACTCAAGAACAGATGTCCATAAACGTGTTGTAATCCATTACTAGCAATTATAGCAATTTACTACCTCAAGTTGTATCCTCAGCCTGACATTACCCATGCACTTATCAAACCAGGGCATCAGCTCTGATTCAATAAGAAGTGCAGGGGAGGTCCAGAAGCACCATCAGGCATACTTAACAATGAGGTATCACCCTGGTAAAACAGCAACTCGTATATACTAAACTGCAGAAACAGATGGGGCTGAGCAACTAATCAACAAGTGAGATCAAAGCTCTGCAGTACCTTCATGAATAGCAGTATACAATTGAACAACTAATAGGAATAGAAGGCTTCATGACAATAGTGGAGACTAGTTATATGATCGCCAAAGCAATGGCTAAGGCCTTCAGCAATCACAAGTGCATGATTTCTTTTGGCATCTCTCTGAGGCTCCTCACCATTACAAAAGCCAGAGTTTAGCCATTTTGGTGTACTTCACAATATATCAAGAAATGACTTGAGTACATAACAGAGAAAATGGGCCCAACAACCAGCTGTGTGCCCACAACTTTTTTTTTCTAGAAATTCCCCCACAGCTTAATGAGGTACTTGAACACCACTATAATATGGGCATGGAAAATTGCACAGGTAAATCCTGTTCACAAAAAGTTGTACAAATTCAGCAAGGCCAATTATTACCTTGGCATCCTACTCTCAGTCATGAGTAAAGTAATGCAAAGAACTTTCAACAGTACTACCAATTGACCCTTGCTTCTGCTCACCAATGCTCAGTTTGGGTTCCACCTGGACCACTGGATTGCATCCCTCATTCCAGCCGTGCTCCTGACCTCAGGTGCTGTCTGTGTTCAGTTTGCTGACTGTCCTTGTAGCTGCTTAGGTTTTCCCTGAGTGCTCCAGTTTCCTCCCACATCCCAAAGATGTGTGGGCAGGTTAATTGGCAACTGCAATTTACCACTAAGTAGGTAAATGGCAAAAATAGGAATTGATGGGCAATATGAGAGAGAATAAATTGCAGGATTACTGGGAAATAAAGCAAATTGGACAGATAGGATCGCTCTATTAGGAGCTGGTGTGGACTCAATGGGTCAAATAGTCCTCTGTCTTGCAACAAGTAAGTTAATAATTAATTATTCCAGAGACAAAGTGAGATTGACTGGCTTTAACATCAGGATAGGACCTGATCAAGTATGGCACTGTGAACAATTTAATTCAATAGGACAGGTGAGGATGCTCTTCACTTGCTGGAGTCATACATTGCACAAAGGAAATTAATTGTAGTTTCTGGAAGCCAATCATCTCTGCACCAAAATATTGCTGCAGGAGCCAGTGTCCTAGGCTAGTTCATCAATGTGTTTTCTCCATTATTGGTCCGAAGTGGGGATGTTTGTTAATGATTGTGTAATATTCAGTTCAGTTTGTGATTCCACAGATAATAAAGCAGTCCAGACCTGCATGCAGCAAGATCTAGGCATCATTCATGCATTTGTGTATAAAGGTCCAGTAACATTCACACCACTGAGATGTCAGACAGTGACCATTTCCAACCAGAGTCCAAGCATATCCCCTTGACATTCAGTGGTATTACCATGTTCCAATTCACCACCATCAATATAACCAAAGGCATCTGGAAAGCTCAACCATATCCAGGACACAGTATCCCATTTGATTGATACCCCATACATCTCCTTAGATATTCACTTATTCTACACCAGCAATTTGTGGTTGCCAGGTGTGCTGCCCACAAGACACAGCAACTTACCAAGGCTTTTTTGAAAGCACTCAAAAAAACACCCACATCCTCCACCATCTAAAAGCATAAGAGAACATCACCAACTCAAAATTCTCCTCTTGGTCTACCATGCTAATGTCGAATTACATCGCTGCTATTTTATCATCAAAGGATCCAAATCCTGTGACCCTATTTAACAGGACTAGGTGAGTACCTTCACTACAAGAATGGGATTGGTTCAAGAATGTGACTTACCACCACTTCCCAAGTGCACTTGGGTATGGCCAATTAATACAGCACTTACCATTGTCACTCTCATCCAGTAAATAATGGAACAAAATTCTAGTACCCACTTTAATGTGCCCAATCAAATTGATCTATCATCAGTGCCCCATAATGTCTCCCAGTCAAATGTCCAATTTAAAATATTCTCAGATTTAAATCTCTTCTAAACCTTTTCCCTCCCTCTGTCTGTAGCCATATGTAGACCCAGAAGCTCCCAAAATTCTCACTTTTCTGCCTATTCTTTATTTTGATACCCTCCTCCAATATGTTATCATTGGCATCCAGTTGTCTTGGGCCCACACTCATAGTTTGATCTCCTTATGCAATTTACCACTTCACAACCCTTTTGTCTTTTTAGACTTGCATTAGAATAAATATTTTTCAACCCTGGTTAATACTCCTCCTTTGCTTGCATCTACTGTAATTTATTTCTGTTCAGTGAGTACTTCGGAATTTTTGTTTTGCATTTCTCGTGAGTTTATCATTGTTATTGAATGCAATTACCCTTCACGTTTTAGCATTGAAGAACAAATTTTTGATGTGATTTATTTTTATAGGTTTCCCAATTTCCATCAGAGATTGAATAGAGTGGATTTTTTTATATCAGTCTTTAACAATATTTTGTTTGATAAGTAGAATTATTGTGTTCTAGATTTATGTTGGAGAATTGGCAACATCCACTAATCTTATCCTCAAATCTTAAACTGTTATAATTATTGATCATTAATTGTGTGTTGGGATATCTTGTTGCTCTAGAAGACTAATGGGCCTACTTTGTTCCATTTTGACAGCTGGCAGTGAGGTGGCTGGAACATGGCTGTCGGTATCAGTACATGGATGAACTCTTACAATACATACGCTTTGGTCTAATGGATGTTGATACACTTCATGCAGTGGCCCTGTCTCACCCTCTGGTTCAAGCCAGTGAAACAGCCACAGCTTTCATTAATGAGTCATTGGAGTACCACCAGAGTATCTATGCACAGCCTATCTGGCAAACTATCAGGACACGGCCTCGTTTCCAGTCACAAACCCTTTACATCGTAGGTGGGAAGAAACGTGAGATTTGCAAAGTGAGAGACTTGCGGTATTTTAACCCGGTGAACCAGGAGAACGTTCACATAGCAGGGGTTTCAAACTGGAGTGAGTTATCCCCAATGCCTGTAGGAAGAAGTCATCACTGTGTGGCTGTCATGGGAGACTTCCTTTTTGTGGCAGGTGGAGAGGTGGAACATGCGACAGGCCGCACTTGTGCAGTAAGGACTGCATGTCGTTATGACCCTCGCAGCAACACCTGGACAGAGATAGCTCCTATGAAAAACTGCCGGGAGCATTTTGTGCTTGGCACCTTGGATGAATACTTGTATGCAGTGGGTGGAAGAAATGAACTACGACAGGTTCTGCCCACAGTGGAGAGGTACTGTACAAAGAAGAACAAGTGGTCTTTTGTACAGTCATTTGATAGATCACTGTCCTGCCATGCAGGATGTATGGCTGATGGGCTTCTTTGGATATCGGGTAAGAAACACAATTTGAGTTTTAATATCCTCCAGTATGTTTGTTCCATGCACTAATGAGCTGTAGTTTATTTTGATAAAGGTAAGGTTCTCTGTGTGATGTGTTAGGATAATATTCTTATGTGGTTCTTTTGAGTAAATACAAACTCTGCTGATATATTCCTGTACTAATCTGGAACAGGAAAAATAAAACCAAATGCACTGTTTCTGCTGCCTCCTCCTCTTCTAGTTACTTCAGAGAATTCAATAGCTCATAAAGAAGGACCTTTGCATTTCTAGTTTAGTCCATTGTCAAATATCAACCACATTATGTTTTTAATCCTCCTCAAGCATTGCATTTGTGGTGTGGGGATGCAGTAAAAATAAATGCAGTTTGTTGAACTGCAGTTTTGAAAGCAGAGAGACCTTAGGGTACAAGTCCATTGCTCCTTTGACAGTGGTGATGCAGGTGGATAGGAGAATGAAGAAAGCATTTGGTGTGCTTGCCTTCCTAGGCCGAGGTATTAAGTAGCATGCATTAAGTATTGTGACGTCATGTTGCAGTTGTACGAAACATTGGTTAGGCTGCACTTGGAGTACTGTGTACAGTTCTGGTCGCCACACACAGGAAGAATGTGATAATGATAGAGTGCAGAGAAGATTCACCAGGGTGTTGACTGAATGGAGAGGGCTGTAGTTATCAGGAGAGATTGGATAGGTGCTAGAACATAGGAGCCTGAGTGTTTACATTACAGAGGTTTATAAAATTATGAGGGGCATAGATAGGATAGATAGAGTCTTTTATTCCCAGGGCAGGGGCATCTAGAACTATAGGGCACAGGTTTAAGATGAGAAGGGAGAAATTTAAAGGCAATCTGAGGGGTAAGTTTTTTTCATACAGAGGGTGGTGATTATCTGGTATGAGCTGTCAGAGGAGGTGATACAGGTACAGTAGATACAATTACAACATTTAAAAGGCATTTGGAGGTACTTGAATAGGAAGGGCATAGAGGGATACGGGCCTAATGTGGGCAAACGGGATCAGTGTAGATGGGCATAGTGGTCAAGGTGGGCCATTAGTGCTCGTTCCTGTGTTGTATGATTTTATGATTCTACTTCATTTGTTTAAAGGAAAGAATATCCAGTCAATGTAAAGCATTTTTGGGAAGTAACTGGCAAGATATTCAGATCTAGTTTGAAGTGTTTTCTCACAATCACTTCCACATGCTTAACCTGACAGTTGGAGACCAAGATGGACCAGGAGGCAGAGAATTTAGTTAACATTGTCTATGTAGGTGGAAATAGGAATAAGGTTCTGCTGAAAGATTTGAGAAGCCATGGTCCAAAAATACAGAGGCTTACTGTTATGTGAACCCTGTGCAATTTGACAAAGGTGGAAATGGATTAGAAGGTTATACGTGTGGCTGAAGAAGTGGTGTTAGAAGCATAGGTTTTGAATCATGGGGCACTTATTACCATTTATTGAGAAAGAAGGGACAGGCTCCACTTAAACTGAGTGGGTCTGTGTCTTGGAAAATGAAATAACTAGGGCAGTAGGGCTTCAAACTCGTGGGGTACACTTGGCAGGACTCCAGTAAAGGCAAATTCAAAAGCATTAACAGAAAAATCATGGTCATAGTATTTTGCGTAAAAATAAACAGCATAGCTCAGAAAGAGACAAAAAAAACAGACAAAGGTAATAGAGCATTGGTGACTAAGGAAAAAATAGGAAAAAAGGTTAAAGATAAAATCACTGGAGTATAAACTCATCCAAAATCTCTTTTGCTAAAGTTGCACTGTAGTAGTGGCTGCTCATTGTACTTTCCTTTGAAAATGTGATGTTACTGACTTAAATACATTTAATCAAATACCCATTCCAGAGCTGTAGTTACTGAGTAATCAAGGGTGAGGACTCAGTATTCTGGGATATTTGATTTATTAGAAGAGACAAGAGACAGAAATGATCTTAGCTTGAAAAGTCAAGACATGGAGTCTGTTTCGGTGGAGCTAAAAAAACTACATGATCAGAAAACACAGGAGTGTTTTATAGGTCCCCTAACAATGGTTGCAGTATCAGACCCAGTACAAATAAGGAAAGTGAGTGAGTGAAGCAAGGTTAATTCAATAATCTTCATATAGGCTACAAAAAAAAATGCAGGAATACTGTGGAGAGCAAATTCAAGGTAGTTTTTGCGATAAGAATGATGAAGAACTTATGTATGCAAAGGCTATTTTAGATTTAGTGTAGTGCATTTGTACAATGTTAATTAATAACTGTGGGAGAGGAGACTTTGGGGTGGAGTAGTGCTTTGTGATTTAATTTAGTCCTAAACTAGGATATTAAACTTGGATAAAGTAAGCTAAATAAATATGAAGGGTGAGTTGGGTAAGATAGAGTGGGAAACTAGATTAAAAGATATAATAGTATATAAGCAATTACAAACATTTAAAGAAATAATTCATAATTCTTAGACAAATTAATGTGATCAAACTGTGGCTAATCAGAGTAGTCAAAGATGGTGTTAGATTAAAAGCTTATAATGTTGGCAAAGAAAACCAAGCCCCAGGATTGGAAGAGTTTTAGAATTCGGGAAAGAATCACCAATAAATTGACAGAGAGAGAAAAAAGAATGAGATTTAAGTAGCGAGAGACATAAAAGTGATCATTAAAAGCATTAATTGGTATATAAAAAGGATTAGTGAAAATAAATAGGCAGAAACATTAAATCACAGACACTGAAGGAGGCCCATTGTGTCTGTGCCGAATGAAAAGAGCTACCCAGCCTTATCCCACCTTCCAGCAAGTCTTCCCTAGGTCACAGCTCTTCAAGTACACATCCAACTACTTTTTAAATGTGAAGAGAGTTTCTGCCTCAACCCCCCTTTCAGGCAGTGAGTTTCTGATTCTTTTTGTAAAAAAAAAATTTTTCATCTTCATTTCAGTACTTTTTAATAATTATAATAAGTATGTGCCCCTGGTTTCTGACTTCTCTGTTGAGAGAAATATGTCCTTCCTATCTATCTAGGTACCTCATTATTTTAAAAATAACAGTTAAGTCTCCATTCAGCCTCCACTGTTCTAGAGAAACCAATCCTGACTTGTCTAACCTTTCCTTAAATACTAAAATTATCCAGTCCTGGCAATGGCCTCTTAACTCTTCTCTGCAACCCATTCAGTGCAATCATATATTTCCTGTACCATAGCCTGTGGTCCAACGAACACTGTATACTTTTCCAGCGGTAACTTTTCTCGAGAATCAAAGGACCACTCTTTTCTTATATTCTATGTCTTGGCTACCCAAGGAACGCATCCCATATGCCTTTCAAATTACCTTATTGACCTGTCCTGTAAGCTTTAAGGATCTATGAACACCCACACTACGAATTTAGTCACGACCTTGCCTTGATAAGTCCACGGTGATTGTCCCTGATTAATTTGTGTCTTTCTGAATGAAGGTTTATAATGTCCCTAAGAATTGATTCCAATAATTTGCCCAACTTAAAAGCTAAACTAATTGTTTTGTGATTACTCAGATTAAACAATGGTACAAAGTTAGCATTCCTCCAAATACCAACCCCAATCCTATGAACTGGAAAGAGGACTGAAAAATGAGGGTCCATCCCATTTGTAATTTTCTCCCTTACTACTTTTAACAGTGTAGCTTAAATTTGATCCAGTTCTAGTGACTAATCTGCTTTCAAACATGCTGAGTCCCTTAATATTTTGCTTTTATCCCAACCAATGCTTAGTACTCTTCCTCCTTCAATGCAACATTGTTGTCATCCCTCTCTTTTATGAAGATAGCTCCAAGGTATTCATTAAGAAGTGTTGCCACATCCTCCAATGTAAATTACCCTTATGGTTCTTAATAGAACTATATTAAGATATATAAAGAATCCATATTAAGAATCCTTGTTACCATTTCCTTAGATATCCTTTATGTAATTCTACTTAATACTTCTTATTTCCTTTTGTGTTGGAATAGATAGAAGAGTATTTTGGACATAAATCAGAAATGAAAGCTCCATGAAGAGATAAGACATTAAAATTATTCCCAGTAAATAAATATCACTGCAGAAACAAATGGGACTAAAAGTCAACATACCCCCTAAGCTTTGTGACCTACATGCCAAGGTGCAAAAGAGGTGGCTACAAAGATACTGGGTGTATAGGTTTTTGTCTTCCAGATTTGTCTGTATTTTATCATGGTTCCCCCGAATAGGAAGGTAGCTAACCTAACTCTTTTCAAGTAAAAGGGAACAGCCCATTTGGGCTGACACCAATAGAAGGGTAAATACTGGAATCCATTATTAGGAATGTGGAATGGAGCGTTTATGACCTTTAGTAAATTGTATGTTTGGGGAGAGTCATTATGAATTAATATAGATGAAATAGCGTTTGAGAATTTTTTTGGAGTTTTTTTGAGATGATAACTCGCAGGGTGTTAGATAAGGGGGAAGTAGTGGATGTAGTATATTTGTAGGTTTAATGGTTAATGAACAGAATCTGGAGGTAGAAATAAATTGATTTTTGGATTGGCAGGCATTAATTAATGGGATATCACAAGGATTTAGGGCTGCAACTTCAGATAATTACAGTGTATATCAGGTGAGGAGAGCAGGAATAATGCATCCAGATTTGATGATGATACAAAGTTAGGTGGGATACTACATAAAGGATGCAAAGAAGCAAAGGGATAGAGACAGGGAAGCAAGTGAATATAATGTGGAAATACATGGTATCCACTTTAATAGGAAAGATAGAAATGTAGAATACTTTTAAAAGGCAGAACTTATTGAGAAACCTGAGTGTCCTTGTACATGAACCACAGAAAGTTGACATACAGATAAAACAAGCTATTAGGAAAGAGCTTAGTTGTCTTTGTTAAAAAGATTTTATTGGAATTATACAGCACCTTGATGAGATTAATCTAGAGTATGTTGTGCCATCTTGGTCTTAATGTTATGAAGGATTATATTTGCCACAGTGTGGAAGAGGTGTATGAGACGGATTTCTGAGATGGGACTTTTCCATTAGGAAAAACTGAGTGGATTTGACATATGGTTTTCAGAGTTTACAAGAATTAATTAAGTGAACCATAAAAATCTGACAGGGTAGGTGTTGGAAAGATGTCTTCCCTGGCTGGAGAGTCCAGAACCTGGGATCCAAGTTTCAGAGTAGGAGTTCAACCATTTAGATCTGAAATGAGAAGAAATTTCGGCCCTCAAAGAATTGTGAATCTTTGAAATGTTCTACTCAGTTGGCCATAGTAGTGCAGACATTGTTATTATTCAAGACGAAACAATAGATTATCGAGTACTAAGTGAATCAAGGGACAAGGGGTAATGTGGGAATGTGTTGGGATAGCAAAATGCCATGATCTTTCAAGGATACAGCAGGTTTGGAGGGCTGGATGCGTTACTTTTGCTCCAAGGTTTATGCTTTCAATAGCCAATGGAATGGTGATAATTTTGACCAGAGTGAGGGCATGGGTTGGATGAGGGCAAAGATTTGGATGAGGGTGAGAGTTTAAGTCATGGAAAAATGCATACCCATTGGTAAAACAATTTTAATACTCTGGATTCTGTGTTGAATCTAGTTTCTAGGCTGGGAGCACATAACCCTTTGGATGGGGATGATTACTAATTCTGTGTTATTAATCACTCAATTATAGTGACATTAGCATAGCTTTTTGCTGTTTAACTGTGTATCCGCATATTTCCTGGGCTTCCTGGAATCGCCAGAGAAAGTAAGATGGGAACACAGCGGCAATTGAGGAGACGAGAGTTATGACGGGGAAGTATGCCAAGGAGCACTGACACCTCATGACTGCTTACTTGTCTGCTTCTATAAGAAGCTTTGTTGATGGTGATACTGCTGATGGAGGTTACTTTACACACTTTGGATGTTATTTTTACAAATTTGGAAATTACTTTTACAGCTTTGTAAGTTTATACATCTGATGCACACTCCATTCTGCCATTTCCTTCTGGTGCATTCTCAAGTGCAAAATCCTTCAAACTGCATGTTTGGAGTCACTCCATAAATACTGGAATTGAAATTTCCTCATGCAGCTTGTATATTGATAATGCTAATTGGTGAGGAAACATGAACATGCTGTAGCAATACAGGGGATAAAAAGCTACTGAAAAATATGTGTGTATTCCTAAATACGCTGCTCCCAAAGTGATGTCAGCTGAAAACCCAGCCCAGGAAGTGCATGTTGCTGCAAAGTTTTAAGCCATGAGTTTACACTCATGTCTTCCTAAATGATGCTTCCTTAATGCGAGTCATATCAATCTTCCTGAACTTAAGCAAGAGAGATGTCACCAATTCTATATGGACACCAACCCTGGAAGGAAAAAGCAAAGAATAATTCACTCTTGGCCAATTTCATACACATCAAGCTAATTCAAGAGAAGCAACTGATTCTATCAACTGAATTCATAGGGAAAAAGGGAACACTACTTGCTTACTGTTTAAATGATCAAATGGAATGTGACTAGGGAAAGCAGACTGCAGCAATATGAAAAATAAAATAACGGAAGGGAAAGTGAATCAAAACTTGATTTTGCTCATCACTAATTAGAGTTTCAAGGCTTTTAATAACTGGTTTTTGCTGTAATTTTCAACTTTTCTTTGGGGACAGAAATGCATCAGTTATGCCAGAAACATCACTGTGAATTTTTGATTGTCAGTCACAATTAGTTACAAATACTGCAATTATTGCATCGATGATTAAAACCATGGCAGCTGGTAGCACTTGAAAACAAACTGCAGATAACAAATTGCATGCTATAAAATCAGGATGAATAGAAAAAGAGGTTAGTCAAATTAATAATAGAAGAATTCCTTGGGATGGGGAACAGGGTCCTGTTTGCTTCTGCAGTTTTCTGTGTGGCTGCATATTTTAAGAAGCATTGGTCCTTTTCCATAAAGATTTAAATCTAGGAAAGGCTTATTTTTAACCTGCCTTTCCTCTTCTATTTCTTAATGACCAATAGTGATCTTTGCAAGCCATTCAAAAACTGCATTTCCTGCTATAAGAAAAAATTATGGTGCTGCAGGTGCTTAGTTTGTGCATTAACAAATATTGTACACTTGAGTTCATTTAAACCTACTGGACTTGATGTTGCATTGTTTATATTGCATTTCTCATGGATGAAGTAGGTTCATATTTATATACATAATAATATGTATTTTACCCACTGTCAGAAAAATAATAATTCTTAGCATACTGCATCTTTGTACACAACACAGTACAGAGCACTCCTTTTCACTGTGGCCGTCTTATTCAGTATCCACAGACTATGCCATAGATGGAGCAGGATGGCTGGATGCATAGTTAAGGATGTTGTATGCTGTTTCCATTGTTTGTGCAATGGTCTCCCTTTGTGGAGACACAAGGTTCTCAGTGTCTTGCCAAATGTTTCTTCTCTATTTTGAGTGATCACAGGCCATGGATTCCTGTGAGGATATTATATTTTTTCAAGGAGACTTTGAGAATGTCCTTAAAGTGTTTTCTCTATCCTCCCAGAAATCTCTTGCAGTGATGAAACTTGGCTTAGAGTGCTTGTTTCAAGAGTCCGGTGTTGGGTATGTGGATAATGTGGCCTGCCCACCAGAGCTGGCTGAGCCTGATCAGAGCTTTGATGTTGGGGAGAGGACGCTGACATTAGTTTCCCTATGCTGCCACTGGATTTCAAGGATTTTTTCAGTGACAAATAACCTTGGAGACCACAATTGAAAGGGCTTTCACAGGATCACAGCAATTCAGTACTTCACACTCTAGCACAACCCTAAATCCACTGGCCTTGACTGTCTCAGAATGATTCTCCCCAAATATTTTGTTGGTGTCTCATAGATAGCTGGGTTGGACTGTCCTAACTGGCCAAGATGTTGCAGTCTATAGCTGGTCTCTCCGGGCCCAGAGCTCTTCCTGGTCATCTGCAGTATCCTCATCAGAGGTTTACCAGCTTTTAATTTCCTAAATTGTGGTCTTTGTGAAAGCACTTTATTATGTATACAGGATGGAAGAATGGACACATAAGATGGGCATTGTAGTTAGCACCATCAAAATGTATGCTATGTCTTTAAGAATTCAGACAAATAGGGCCATGGGTAGTTGCGAGCTTGCTTTTCCTATCTCTTCTGACTGCATCATCTTTATATTTTATCTACCTGAGTGTTCACAATGGCTAATCCCTCATTATGGGGAAACTTATGCAATATACTGCTTTTATTCCATCAATGTCTTAAGTTCCAACATAAACTGCAACCAGTAGCTGTTCAACTTAGGCTGCTAAAATTTCTGCCTGTAACCTGCTGGATGTCCTTTTACCTTGGCATTAAGCAAGTGACATGCAGTCTGAATTTCAGGTCAAGGCTAAAGTCAGGTCTCTTGATTCTTGATCGTCAAATATCCTTATACTAACATCTGTCTCTTCCTATGTGCATTCCAGGGCCCAGAAGTAGCAAGCTCCATGGAGCCAATGATCACATAATGACTTTCATTGCTTTCAGCTAGAGACTGATCTTTGACCAACTCCTGACTTTCCAGGTCAGGAGTTGGTTAGTTCCAGCCTTGGTGAGTCAATGTGCCCATGGGGGAGGTCTCGCTATTTCACATAGTTGCACTGATTCACATCTCTATCTAGCTAAGGCACAACATATACATTACATTTTTAGAGAGTATCGCGGAGCTATGTTTTCAACCATTAACAGCTGCTTCAAATTTGCAAAGTAAAATTGTGTTTTAGAGCAAGAAAGATAAAAATGAAAACTCTGCAAGCTGTGAAACTGAAATTAAAACAGAAGAATCTGAAAGTGCAAAGCATTTGGGAAGAGAAAAGTAAGGTTCAATCTCTTGACAGAGAGACACTGTCAAGACTGCAACCAAAAGCTGTAGAATCATCTTTAACATCAGGTGATTTAATCATGGCTGCGGCATTACTGAAACCTTGGCATGCTGATTAGACCCCTGGGAAGCAAATAGAATGAAGTGTTAATCTGTCTGATACACTCAATAGGTGAGCCCTGGAATCTATGGAGGGCTTTGATTGCAAGGGATGATGTGCCAGCATGAGGTAGCATAACGTAACTGAAAAATCAGCTTGATGAATTTTGAGGAGTTTAACAGGCAAATGCACCTCACTTTTAAGCAAATTAAACAATAAGGACACTCTAAATTAATATCTGTTTTTGTACAATCAAATTTGTATGCAAATCTTCAGAATCCCTTACTGATAGGCATGAATATGAAGTGCACATGTGGCTAGAATTTCATTATAAGACTGAATACAGATATGTTCACCTTTGTAGAAGATGTAAAGTACTAAAATATATTCCATGATATTATCTTATTGAAAAATCCTTCCCATATAAAAAAAATCACTGCTTAAAAAATTATCTATATAAACGAAGCATACAACAACTATGCCAAGGAGACTCCCAGCTAAGTCAGTGAGAAATTAGCTATGTATTTTCTATTTGTACAACCTTTCTGTGTGGGACACATACCAGATTTGTAGCACAGTGCATCAAGATGCATTTAGATATGATACTAAGCTTGTGACCCACAGGCCACATGAACACATGACTAACCATCAAGTATCCCAGCTCTGGTGCTGAATACCTGTGCCAGAATATCTATGCTGCTTGCCAAACTTTCCAGTACAGCCACTACACTGGAATCAACTGGCAATGTGGAAAATTATCTCGCAATGTTCTATCCATGAAAAGTAGAACAAATCAAACCCAACCAAATTATATTCTATCGGCCTACTCTCCATCAGCAGCAAAATGATTGTTCTGCTGGGAGCAGGCATGGACTTAATAGGCCAAATGGCCTCCTCCTATCTTATAAGTGAATTAAAATCTAAAGCGATGAAAAGAGGCATCAATATTACTATCAAGCAGCACGTATTTACTGGTACCAATTCTCATTACCAGCTTGGTGCAAAAATGCACAAAAGAGGTTTAAAATATCTAATTAACGAGGGAACCAAAAATGCTGAATTGGGAAGGTTTTTTGTGAAACTTATTTCATTTCATCACTAAGTTGCTTGGATCTGTTATTGCACCAACACAACCAATTGAGACATTGAAAAGCACCATTATGAATGTTTGCTACTTATAAATGTTAATGTAAAAGCATTATTCAAAAATTATGACAACAATAAACAGATGGATAGATAGATTTTGTGCCACTTTGACTGCCCAACATTTTGTTGTTAATTAAAGTGGTAAGCTGTGTATGGAGCCAGAGGATATAGGTGAGGTCTTAAGTGAATATTTCTCATCTGTATTCACTGTGGACAAAGACATTGTTGATGGAGAATTCTGGGAGAGAGAATGGTGGAATTCAAGAACAAAGTACCATTGAAAAGAAAGAAGTACAAGATGTCTTAGTGAGCTTAAAGGTAGATAGATCTCCAGGGCCTGATGAAATGTTTCTCAGGGAGAGATTGGTGGGGCTCTGATAGAAATTTATAAATCTTCTCTGACCACAGAAGAGTGTCGAACAACTGGAGGACAGCAACTGTTGTAACTTCATTCAAGAAAGGCAGCAGAGATAAGGCAGGCAATTACAGGCCAATGAGTCTAAAGTCAGTGGTCAGGATGTTATTGGGAAAAAGTTGAGGAGCACAATTAATCTGCACTTGGAAAGGCAGGGATTAATCAAGGATGGTCAGTATGGTTTTGTTATGGGGAGATCCTGTCAAATCCTGTGACTAAGGGAATTAATGAGAGCAGTGCAATTGATGTAGTCTACATGGGCTTCTCTACGGTCTTTGACTAGAGCCCGCACAGCAACCTGCTCCAAAAGGTCAGAGCCCATGAGATCCAGGGCAATTTGGCAAATTGGATCTGAAATTGGCTTGGTAATGGGAAGCAGAGGTTGATGGTTGAGGTTTGTTTATGTGATTGAAAGTGTGTGGTCAGTAATGTATCACAGGGATTGGTGCTGAGGAGAATTGATGGGAATGTGGGGAGGTTACAGGGAAAATTGGTGGGGTAGTAGAATTGCTTTGTGAGCTGGTAAAAACACATTGGGCAAAAGGAGGTGTGATATTATAAAAGCTGAAACATAGAATATAAGAGGGAGTTAAGCCACAGCTGGAGTACTGTCTGCAGTTTTGATCGCCGCACTATAGGATGCCATTGCACTGGAGAGGGTGGAGAAGAGATTCACTCAGATATTGCCTGGATTGGAGCATTTTCAGTTATGAGGTAAGAATCTGAAGGCTGGGTTGTTTTCCTTGGCGTAGAGTAAACTGAGGAAGGACTTAATAGAAGTATACAAAAACATTTAAGGGCATAGATAGACAGTGAGAAACACTTCCACTTAGCAGAGGTGTGTTTCCAGAAAGCTTAAGTTTAATGTAAGGAATAAGAGGTTTGGAGGGAATATGAGGTGGAACTCATTGCGCTGCGTGGGATGGTGGTGGAGGCAGGTACATTGGTCAAATTTAAGAGCTTGCTAGATAAGCATATGGAGGAATTTAAAATAGAGGGATATGTGGGGGGGAAGGGGTTAGATAGTTTTTAGGCGAGGTTTAAAGGTCGGCACAACATTGTGCGCCGAAGGGACTGTATTGTGCTGTACTTTCTATGATTCTATGAACTTTTTGACCCAGAAGGTGGTTGAAATCTGAAACGCACTACCTGAGGGGTGAGGTTCATAACGTTTAAGAAGTATTTTGTTGAACACTTGAAAGAGCATGGCATAGAAGGCAATGGCCAAGTGCTGGAAAATGGGATTAGCATAGATAGGCAACAGGCAGTCACAGACACGTTTCCATGTTGTATGATTCTCTGACTTGGAAATCGATCAAAGAAACACATAGCCACATGTCTAGGACTTAGAGCTAGAGTTTGCCAGAACTTGATTTAAATAGGGTAAAGATGATTGAGTGAAATACGATCTATGCCACTAAAATGCTGAAAGTCATAGATGATTTAAATGTAAATGAGTACTGTAAGCAGACTATGGCCTGGGCCTGGAGGACACAGATTTAAAATGAATAAATGTCAAATAAGTTGAGAAGAATTTGTGAAGTAACATTTTTGTGTCTTAGAATAATGCATATATAAAACACCTGACCAGAGGGGTCTCAATTTTTTTTGTCTGTGTTACTTAACATACTCCACATCAGTGCAGATTCGGTCAATCTAGAGACAGTGTGGACATGATCTTCACTGCGTGACTCCAAGATGTTTGAGAAAGAACTTTCCAAGTATGGATATTATTCTCACTGGAACACATTGTTAATTCTTGGTGTCTCTGGAGGCGATTATTGAATGATTAATATGGGCATGTGGAGTTTACAATTTCTAAGATTTTTAAGGATTAGTAGTACTTGCATTGAACTGTTCAACAGAAGATTAAGGGGGGGGGTGGGGTCTGTCAGTGAATAGATTGTACACTGCATGCATGGAGGGTTGTTTCTCAATTCATGTTTTGTTATGGTCCTACTTAAAACTAAAGTGCTCTCAGTCACCTTCAGCTCACATTGAATGTCCTGGGTGCACTGCAAATGGGTTTTTGGAAAAAAAGTTAAATAAAAATCTTAATTTAGTGTGACTGAAGCATTAATCCATTGCACATTTAAAATGCCACTTGACAGATGACTTGATAATTATATCAATTTGTCTTCTTTACCTCTACAACTTACTAAGGGTAAAATGCTCATTTTAGTGTAAAAATATAATATCATTAGATAGGGCTTTCTTTTAGAATCATTGCATTTTAAGTAGATTAGCCATTTACTTTATCCAGAGACACTTTTCTCTCTGAGAGTTTAGTCAATATTCATCAACCAAAGGTAGAATGAAATGATATTAAGAAAACTGTTGTTGTATACCCTGCCCAATACAAAAGTGAGTGGTACTGGTCAGAAGAGCTTCTGGTTTGATCATTGTTCTGTGCCAAGTTAAACAATGTCAAAAGAAGGAGTAATACTGGTGCTACAGATGGGCACAGGCTTACAAATGGAAGAAAAAATAAGCAGAGGTTTCTGATTCCTTTTTACAGGATTCACAGCCTCATGCTAGTCACTGGCTCTTGTTGGTTACTATCCACTGGTAACTTCTGGTCATTGTCAACTGACTGCTTTTCTCACTGTTCACTGGCTTGCACTTGCCATTATGCACTGGCATCTGCTGAACATTATCCATTGATATCTTCTGGTCACTGTCCACTGGCTCTCATTGGTCACTACCCTCTGATCCCACTGGTACATATCCATCGGCTCCCTCTGTCCACTGACTCCAACTGGTCACTAAACACTGGCTCTTGTTGGTACCCATTGGGTTCCTGTTGAACATTGGTTCCTGATGGTCACAGTTCACTGGGTTCCACTGGTCACTTTCCACTGACATGTCATGGTCAGTATCCATTGAAGAATAAGTTAGATACTTACAAAGCTTCAGTGGCTCTGGAACCATAATCCATCATGAATTAGAATAATATGGAATAATAAGATGCCACTCCAAAACCCCCCATCTGCCCTCACAACCTTGCACTGGGAAGAAATCGGGATGATTGAGGGGTAGGGCAAGGTGAGATTAATATGCGGGGGAAAAAGAATTGGGGAATGAAATATAATAGTACAATGAAATAACTCATCAAGTAAGCACTGAGCTGGAATTAATATTATTATTTTGTGTTAGGTGGAGTGACCAACACAGCTCAGTACCAGAACAGACTTATGGTGTATGATCCGAGCCAGGTAGGCATCACTATTATTCTGTACTGTAGAGATACTGTACTTCATAGAATTGGTCTTAATGTTTGTAAGTGTGCACTGAAAAGTTATTTTTTATAAAATGGGAAATAAACCTGCTAATAGGAACTTTAATTGAAGTTATCTTACACATCATAAAAGTCTTTTGGTAGCCAGGGTTTAATTGCTTCCCAGCTGTTCACAGATACGTAACATTAAGCAGGTACGAATAGATTTGCTCAAGCCATTGATATTCCATATTAATTTTTCTTCCTTAAAGAAAGTTCTCAAATGCTGATTTCTCACCTACTTATGTCGTGCTCTCTGTGGTTTTACTGAATTTTCTGAAAAGACACTTCAGTGTCCTCAGCATTAATACATGCATCGTGGTAATAAACATACAAATTGGTAGTAACCAATCACAGTTTTGTTTTGCTCTGGTGCCCAGATTGTAGGAAATTCATTATTCAACAGAAGGGCTGGGAGGGTGCAAGGAATGGGATCTCCTTTATGAACAGTGGAAATCATTTCTAGCAGAAAGGAAATAAATTCTATGACCTAACTAAATAACAATCTGAAACAGTGGCAAAAGTATTCCAAAATTCCTTGTGGCATTAAATTTATCTTCATTCAACTCAGAACATTTACTTTGCACATGGTACTACATGACAAAGAGACTGCTGACATTGCATGCTGTGAGGAGACTGCACACTGCAGGGAGACTGCATGCTGCGGGGAGTACACTTTGAATATGGGACTTGAAAATTTAGCAAAAAGTGAGTGCATTACAAAGTAAAAAATCTGCAGATGCTGGAAAACCAAAATAAAAACAAAAAATGATAGAAATACACAGCAGCTCTGTGGAGAGGTAAACAGAGTCAATGTTTTTGGTTGTTGACTTTTCATCAGAACTGAGAAAAATCAGTTTTAAGTTCCAGTAAAGAGGATGGGGTGGAGTGACCAAAGGAAATACCTGTGACAGGTTGGAGACCAAGGTAGACTCAATGAAACAAGTAGTGGCTGAGGGAGGGTAATGGAGATTTAAAGATGACCTGCCTGTAGGAGATGTAAATAGGAGGTGACGAATTAACACAGAGGAGAGAAAAAAAGTATTGATGTACGAAAGTAGGTTGAGGGAACTCGGCCTTTTCTCCTTGGAGTGACGGAGGATGAGGGGGGACCCTGATAGAGGTATTGATAGGGTAGATAGAGGCTTTTCCCCAGGGCTGAATTGCTGGCCACAAGAGGACATAGGTTTAAGGTGCTGGGGAGTAGATATAGAGGAGATGTCAGGGGTAAGTTATTTACTCAGAGAGTGGTGAGTGCTTGGAATGGGCTGCCGACAATGGTGGTGGAGGCGGATACGATAGGGTCTTTCAAGAGACTGTTAGATAGGTATATGGAGCTGAGTAAAATAGAGGGCTGTGGGTAAGCCTAGTAATTTCTAGGGTAGGGATATGTTCGGCACAGCTTTGTGGGCTGAAGGGCCTGACTTGTGCTGTAATTGTTCTGTGTTCTGTGTACTGTGCGATACAAGTTGAAGAAGGAAAACACGACAGACGTTGGAAATCTGAAATAAAGCAAATCAGAAAATGCCGAAATTATTCACCAGATCAGGCAGCGCTTGTGGAGGGAAAAACAAGTTTCAGGTTAATGACCTTTCATCAGAGTCAGAACTGGAAAGGCTGGTTATCTGAGATTCTTGAAGTTAAGTCCAGCTGGCTGCAATTTGCCTGCTCGGATGATATGAAACTGTACTTTGAGCGTTCATTGGGTTCTGTTGAAACAGTGTAAAAGACCAAAGGCAGATAAGTTGGGATGGAAGTGACTGGTAACTGAAAGCCCCAAGGCGTCTTCGTAGACTGAATAAAGGTGTTCTGGAAAGCTGTTCAAGAAGGCATCTTACTATCACCTTCTCATGGGCAATTAGGGATGGGAAATACCCTAATGCCAGTGACACCCAGATCTTAAAAATGTATTTAAATAAGTAAAATTTTGCTTCACCTGGAGGAATGTGTTTGAATCATAGAACAGTATAGCACAATACAGGCCCTTTGGCCCACAATGTTGTGCTGACCTTTAAACCTCACCTAAGACTATCCAACCCTTCCTCCCACATATTCCTCTATTTTAAATTCCTCCATATGCTTATCTAGTAATCTCTTGAATCTGATCAATGTACCTGCCTCTACCACCACCCCACGCAGCGCATTCCATGCCCCAACCACTCTCTGGGTAAAAAAAAAACCTCCCTCTGATATCTCCCTTGAACTTCCCACCCATTACTTTAAAGCCATGCTCTCTTGTATTGAGCATTGGTGCCCTGGGAAAGAGGTGCTGGCTGTCTACTCTATCTATTCCTCTTAATATTTTGTATACCTCTATCATGTCTCCCCTCATCCTCCTTCTCTCTAAAGAGTAAAGCCCTAGCTCCCTTAGTCTCTCCTCATAATGCATACTCTCTAAACCAGGCAGCATCCTGGTAAATCTCCTCGGCACCCTTTCCAACACTTCCACATCCTTCCTGTAATGAGGCGACCAGAACTGGACACAGTACTTTAAGTGTGGTCTAACCAGAGTTTTGTAGAGCTGCATCATTACCTCGTGGCTCTTAAACTTGATCCCATGGCTTATGAATGCTAACATCCCATAAGCTTTATTTAACTACTCTATCCACCAGTGAGGCAATTTTCAGGGATCTGTGGATATGAACCCCCAGATCCCTCTGCTCCTCCACACTACCAAGAATCCTGCCATTAACTTTGTACTCCGCCTTGCAGTTTGTCCTTCCAAAGTGTACCCACCTCACACTTCTCTGGATTGAACATCATCTGCCACTTCTCAGCCTAGCTCTGCATCCGATCAATGTCCCTCTGCAATCTTCGACAGTTCTCCACACTATCCACAACACCACCAACCTTTGTGTCGTCTGCAAACTTGCCAACCCACCCTTCTACCCTGTCATCCAAGTCATTAGTAAAAATCACAAAAAGTAGAGGTCCTTGTGGGACACTGCTAGTCACAGCCCTCCAATCTGAATTCACTCCCTCCACCACAACCCTCTGCTTTCTACAGGCAAGCCAATTCTGAATCCACATGGCCAAGCCTCCCTGGATCCCATGCCCTCTGACCTTCTGAAGAAGCCTACCATGTGGAACGTTGTCAAATGCCTTACTAAAATCCATGTAGACCACATCTACTGCACTACCCTCATCAATCTGCCTGGTCACCTCCTCAAAGAACCCTATCAGGCTTGTGAGACATGATCTGCCCTTCACAAAGCCATGCTGGCTGTCCCTGATCAGACCATGGTTCTCTAAATGCCCATAGATCCTATCTCCAAGAATCCTTTCCAACAGCTTGCCCACCACAGACGTAGGGCTCATTGGTCTATAATTCCCTGGACTATCCCTACTTCCTCTTTTGAATAAGGGGACAACATTTGCCACCCTCCAATCCTCCAGTACCATTCCCGGGGACAACGAGGACTCAAAGGTCCTAGCCAAAGGCTCAGTAATCTCCTCCCTCGTCTTGCGGAGCAGCCTGGGGAATATTCCGTCAGGCCCCAGGGACTTATCTGTCCTAATATTTTCTAACAGCTCCAACACATCCTCCCTCTTGATATCTACATGCTCCAGAACATTAACCTTACCAATATTGTCCTCAGCGTCATCAAGGCCCCTTTCCTTGGTGAATACTGAAGAGAAGTATTCATTGAGGACCTCACCCACTTCCACAGCTTCCAGGCACATCTTACCACCTTTGTCTCTAATCGGTCCTACCTTTACTCTCGTCATCCTTATGCTCTTCACATAAGTGAAAAAAGCTTTTGGATTTTCCTTAACCCTACTCACCAAGGCCTTTTCATGTCCCCTTCTTGCTCTCCTCAGCCCCTTTTTAAGTTTCTTCCTTGCTACTCTATATTCCTCACGAGCCCTATCTGATCCTTGCTTCCTAAACCTTATGTATGCTGCCTTCTTCCTCCTAACTAGTTGTTCCACCTCTCTTGTCACCCATGGTTCCTTCACCCTGCCATTCTTTCTCTGCCTCACCAGGACAAATTTATCCCTAACATCCTGCAAGAGATCCCTGAACAACGACCACATCTCCATAGTACATTTCCCTTCAAAAATGTCATCCCAATTTACACTCGCAAGTTCTAGCCTTATAGCCTCATAATTTGCCCTTCCCCAATGAAATATCTTCCTGTCCTCTTTGCTCCTATCCTTGTCCATGACAATGCTAAAGGTTAGGGAGCAGTGGTCACTGTCTCCCAAATGCTCACCCACTGAGAGATCTGTCACCTGACCCGGTTCATTACCTAATACTAGATCTAATATGGCATTCCCTCTTGTCAGCCTATCAACATACTGTGACAGGAATCTGTCCTGGACACACTTAACAAACTCCACCCTGTCTAAACCTTTGGTACTAAGCAGGTGCCAATCAATATTTGGGAAGTTGAAGTCTCCTATGATAACAACCCTGTTATTCTTGCACCTTTCCAAAATCTGCCTCCCAATCTGCTCCTCAGTACCCTTGCTGCTACCTGGGGGCCTATAGAATACTTCCAGTAGAGTAACTGCTCTTTTCTTTTTCCTAACTTCCACCCATACTGACTCTAGAGAGGATCCTTCTCAGCTGTAATAGTATCCCTGACCAGTAACGCCACCCCTCCTCCTATTCTTCCCCCCCCCCCCATCCCTTTTAAAACACTGAAATCCAGGAATATTCAGTATCCATTCCTATCCTGGTGACAGTCAAGTCTCTGCAAGAGCCACAATATCATAGTTCCACGTATTTATCCAAGCTCTCAGCTCATCACCCTTGATACTTCTTGCATATAAGTAAATGCACTTTAGCCCATCCACCTTTCCTTTTTTATACCCTATACTCTGCTTCTCCTTCCTCAAAGCCTCTCTATATGTTAGATCTGACTTTACTCTATGCACTTCTTCCACTGACCTACCCCTCTGGTTCTCATCCCCCTCGCAAACTAGTTTAAACCCTCCCAAACCACACTAGCAAACCTGCCTGCGAGGATATTGGTCCCCTTCGAGTTCAGGTGTAACCCATCCATTCTATACAGGTCCCATCTTCCCCAGAAGAGATCCCAATGATCCAAAAATCTAAAACCTTGCCCCCTGCACCAACTCCTCAGCCATGCATTCAACTGCCATCTCCTCCTATTCCTACCTTCACTATCACGTGGCACTGGCAGCAATCCTGAGATTGCTACCCTTGAGGTCCTGTTCTTCAGCCTTCTGCCCAGCTCCCTAAACTCGCTCTGCAGGACCTCATCCCTTTTTCTACCTATGTCGTTGGTACCAACATGTACCATGACTTCTGGCTGCTTTCCTTCCCACTCAAGAATGCTGTGGACCCGATCAGAGACATCCTGGACCCTGGCACCTGGGAGGCAACATACCATCCGGGATTCTCGCTCATGTCCACAGAACCTCCTGTCTGTTTCCCTGACTATCGAGTCCCCTATCACTATTGCCCTCCTCTTCTCCTCCCTTCCCTTCTGAGCAGCAGGACCAGTCCCAGTGCCAGAGACCTGGCTTCTGCTGCTTGATCCCTGTAGGTCATCCCCCTCAACAGCATCCAAAGTGGAATACCTGTTATTGAGGAGAACAGCCTCTGGGGTCCTCTGCACTTTCTGCCTGTTCCCCTTCTCTTTCTCTCCCCTGACAGTCACCCATCTCTCCTGGACCCTAGAAGTACCTGCTCTAAGTGGGGTGACTGCCTCCTGATGCACAGCATCTACATATCGCTCTCCCTCCCTGATGCTCCACGGTGTTTGAAGCTGCGACTCCAGCTCATCAATTCTGAGCCGAAGTTCCTCCAGCCTCATGCACTTACTGCAGATGTGGTCACCGTGCACCACAGCAGGGTCCACTAGCTCCCACATCATGCAACTGCAGCATATCGCCATGCCCTCCATCTGAACTATCTTTTTTCTTTTTTTTTCCCTACCTAGCTGTAGTCTACTTAAAAATTTATAATAATAACAGTAAACCTTACCTTTACTTACCAGCTACTCACCAGTGTTGTTGCAGATGGCCTCTGCCTCTTGACGCCTCTTGGATCTCTGAATGCTGAAAAGATGAAGGGTCTTGAACTGAAATGTCAACTGTCCATTTCCCTCCATAGATGCTGCCTGACCCACTGAGTTCCTCCAGCATTTTGTGTGTTGCTCTTGAAATGTTTCCTTTGTTTCCTTAACACAAATACTGCCTACCTGCTAAGTATTTCTAGTAGTCCCTGTCATTACTTCAGATGGTTTCAAAGCCTGTCTATTACTAAGGCTGTGACTTTTATAAACCTCAACAAACTTAATGTATCCTTTGAACAGAAGATTTTTATTTAGCTTAGCAAGCACAGCTTCAATTAAAGTTTAACACTGACTTTGTTCAGACTGTAAAGAAAGCAAAGTGGTATATTTACATATTATGCACCTTAATTAAAACTGCAGGAAAGTCTGTCTGTTATTTGCCAGTGCAGTGTTCAAAGAGTGAATATTTTTCAAATCAGGTCCGTTTCATGTTTACACATACAGTGGCTTTTTAAAATTCATGTGGCATATTATTTGGATACAGTGACTAACAAAAGTCACAGTTGGAAGGATGTGGCTCTGAATTCCAATAACTTTATCATTTGGCATTTAAAGTGGTTTTGTTTCCAGCACATTGTCATGTGTGATAATAGCTGCCATGTGTGAAAGAGCACGCAGATAGTTGCTAACAGGTGCTGACTCCACTTCTTCTCCGCTGATTAGTATTAGCTAGTCATTTGTTTTTGAATGATCACTCAGTTCCCCAGTGTCTCTTTTCCCATTGAATACAAAAGTAGGGATGTCATGCTTCATTTAGAAAGGGCATTGGTGAGACCACATCTGGAGTACAGTGTGCAGTGTTGGTCTCCTTATTTAAAGAACGAAGTACATGCATTGAACGTAGTTCAGAGATGGTGTACTGGACTAATACTTGGAATGGGCAGGTTGTCTCAGATTGGGCAGATGGATCTTAGTTTAGATGAGTGAGAGGCGACTTGATTGAAACAAATAAGATCCTCAGGAATCTTGACAAGGTGAATGTGGAAAGTATGTTCGTCTTGTGGGAGAACCTGGAACTAGGGGTCAGCATCTTAAAAAATAAGGAGTCACCCATTTAAGACAGAAGTAGGGCAGCTGATGCACATCTGGGTATTTTTTGGCCTGCAGTCTACCCCTGGAAACTTAGATTTGACAGCTGACAAGAATGCTGCTGGCACTATGCTGTTTTGGAGTGATTCCAAAACCCTGAAAACTGCGGCCATCCTAGGTCTCACAGGGCTGGCGTTGGTACTGGAAGAGAAGGAGCATCAGCAAGGAAGACACGGGAGAAGCAGAAGCAGCTGGCAGAAAACACGCCTCGCAGAGAGCTTTGCTTGCGCTGAAAGAGAATCGTGTGTGAGCAAATGTGCGAGGACATTTTTTCCGGCAAAGCCAGACCTGGCAGCCATCACTCAGTCCCAGGCTGACAGGATCAACTTTGTCTGGGTGGCTGGTTCTCCACTGTGGTGTGTGGTCCTCGCCTGTAAGGAAAAATGAAGCGTGTTGATGACAGCTTTATAAGCTGTTTAGTGAATGTTTCTGTCATGGTGAAATAATTGCTTCACGGAGTGTAGGATGAGGTTGGGAAGTAGAGGTAAGAACAATGTTTGGTGCGGGAGGATGAGGTGCAGTGAACTTAGCTGTGTGATTGACGGAAAGTTTTGTCAATTTATAAGGCAGGAGATATGAGGGTGTGAACAGGGAGTAAGAGAATTTTATCATAACATTCTGCTGACATAATTGAAGCCACGGTCCAGAAGCTATCCTTTGACTTTGACCTCCACAATATTTCCCACTGGTGGGATAGTTATTGCTTGGAGGGTTTTCCATCTCCTGGTAAGATGAGGATGTCAGCCATCCTATTCATGACCTCGACTATGGCATCCAAAGCTACATCAAAAAACTTAAGAGGGTACACTCTGCTGGACCTATGTTTTTAATACAGATTCATTGAGTCATTAAACACATTTGCTTTCATAATTTGTCCTTGCCCTAGTCTTCTTTAAAAATTGACTTGACTAATTTACAGTAATCAGATAACAAGGTGCCAGCAATGCAAGTAATGTGCTTTAGGTCCAGGGGCATGAACACCTGAGGATTTTTTTTGTGATATATAGAAACAGACATTTGGAGTCAGAGTAGGCCATTCGACCCTTCAGGTGTGCTCTACCATTCAACACACGTGTGACTGATCATCAGTTTCAGTACCTTGATCCTGCCTTCTCCCTGTGCCTCTTAATCCCCTTGGCATTAAGAAATATGTTTTCCTTCTTCTTGAATATTGGTATTGGTTTATTATTGTCACTTGTACTGAGGTCCAGTGAAAAGCTTGTCTTACAAACCAATCGTGCAGGTCAATTCATTACACAGTGCAGTTACATTGAGTTAGTACAGAGTGCATTGATGTAGTACAGGTAAAAACAATAACAGTGCAGAGTAAAGTGTCACAGCTACAGAGAAAGTGCAGAGCAATAAGGTGCAAGGTCACTGTCATGAACCAGCAACAAAAGAAACACACTGAGCATGATTTAGTGTTAAAACTATTTTATTAATCACTACTTATGATAATACATAAAATAAAGGTAAAAATGTTAGTATGTTAGAATTCAAAAATGTTAAACCTCGAACATTAACCCCAAAACTAAACTCGTCGTGTGTGTGTGTGACAAAGTCCAAAACTCCCAGTTCCGGAATGGTTCTTAAAGTTCAGTTCCGCAAGCCATAAGGTGAAACATGAGCAAGGGCTTCTTCAACAACCACCGTTGTCTAAAGATAAGACGTAGACGTAGAGAAACATAGGGAGAGTAAATACGAAATCCAAATGTTCCATGATGGAACCCAAACGACACTCCAGCGTTTACTCGGTAGTGACTTCCTCACCCCGAAAAGCATCCGAATCGTGGTCGTCCACACACAAATACCTGTTTCCTTCTACAGGTCAGCAACAAAGTGAACTCCACCGGATTACTTCCAACTTCCATACATGGATTTCAGTGGCAAACACAGTTATTGTTTCTCATCCATCGATAGAGAAAACAAGCAGGCTGGTGTCTCTCTCCCTTCTCTCTCTCTCTCTTTCTCCTTCTTCTTCTTCTAACTTCTTCAACAACATCATTACGTCCTTTATCTTCTATTGACGTAAGCACGCCCCACACACACATACACACACACTCTCTATCTTAAAGGGACTTTCACTGAGTCCGTAACACCTCCCACCTAAAAAAAATTTTTCCCAAGAAAAATTTAACCGCGCATACAGTTAGTAATTTTAATAATTATCATGCTGCACAACTACAGACTATCAGATTAGTACAGATACATGTTTCCCATTTAACATCGGGAAAGACAATCAGCAATCACATTATCTTTGCCTTTAATGTGAGTTATCATGAGATCAAACTCTTGCAAAATTAAACTCCAGTTTAACAGCCTTCTGTTCTTGTTTTTGACTCGGCTCAGAAACACCAATGGGTTATGATCTGAATATACAGTCAATGGTTTCTGAGCGGTGCAAACATATACACTGAAATGTTGCAAGGCTAAAACAAGCGACAGTAATTCTTTCTCTATGGTGGAATAATTCTTTTGATGCTCATTAAATTTCTTTGAAAAGTAAGCTACAGGATGGTCAATATCATCAAGGTCACCCTTCTGCAACAACACAGCTCCTGCAGCTTCATCACTGGCATCTACTGCTAATGAAAATGGCTTTTCAAAGTCAGGTGTTTTGAGCACAGGATGGTAGCATAAAATGGCTTTCAGCTTCTCAAATGCTTCTTGACAAGAATCTGTCCAAACAAACTTTACTCCCTTCTTCAGAAGATTAGTTAGGGGAAGAGCAATATCAGCAAAATTTTTACAAAATTTTCGGTAATATCCAACCATTCCCAAAAATCTTCTAACAGTCCTCGTACCTGTGGGAATAGGGAACTCAGATATTGCTTGAACTTTTGCCTGAACAGGAGCTTGCTTGCCTTGACCTACAACATAACCAAGATACGTCACAGTGGCATGGCCAAATTCACTTTTAGCCAAGTTAACTGTAAGGTTAGCCTTGGAAAGTCTTTCAAACAACCTTTCTAACGCAGAGATGTGATCTTCCCAAGTATCATTCCCATTCACTAAGTCGTCAATGTAGGCATCTGTATGTTTTAACCCATGAATCACTGAATTAATCATTCTTTGAAATGTTGCTGGAGCATTTTTCATTCCAAATGGCAAAACATTGTATTCATACAATCCAGAAGGGGTTACAAAGGCTGAAATCTCCCTTCCTCTATCTGTTAATGGAACACACCAGTACCCTTTTAATAGGTCAATCTTTGTAAGAAATTTTGCCTTTCCCACTCTATCTATGCAATCATCCACCCTAGGAATAGGGTAAGCATCTGACTTTGTTACAGCATTCACTTTCCTGTAATCTGTGCAAAATCTAACAGTTCCATCAGGTTTAGGTACAATAACACAGGGTGAACTCCAATTTGAAGTAGAATGTCTAATAATATCATTTTCCAACATGTATTTTATTTCCTGATCAACAAGTTTATTTTTTTCCACATTCATTCGATATGGGTGTTGTTTGATTGGTTTTGCATCCCCAACATCAACATCATGGGTAATTATCGATGTTCTGTTTGGCACATCTGGGAACAGATTTTTAAATTTTAAAATTAATTCTCTCATCTGTTGTTTTTGTGAAACTTGTAAATGGTCCAACTTCGTTTCAAGGTTCTCCAGGATATATTATGGTTTTTTAGTTTCGATGGAACAATATTTGGTCTAAATTGGCCTTCCTCAACATCAACATCAGGCATTTTAGAAACAACCTTTACATCATCCACCAAGGCCACAACTGAATCCCTCTCATAATAAGGTTTTAGCATGTTTACATGACAGAGTTGTGTTTTCTTGCGTCTATCTGGTGTTTTGATTATATATGTTAGATCAGTCACTCGAGATTCAATAACATAGGGTCCAGAAAAACGAGATTGCAATGGATTATTTTGGCTAGGGAAAAATACCAACACTGCAAATGTCCTAGGCCGAGCACGTCTATCAAAATATGTCTTCATTCTTATCTGGCTAGTTTTCAAATTCTCTCTCGCTAGGCCGAGCACGTCTATCAAAATATGTCTTCATTCTTATCTGGCTAGTTTTCAAATTCTCTCTCGCTAGCTGGCAGACTCTCTCCAACCGAGTTTTAAATTTTTGGACATGGGGTGATCTCCATTTCCTCATTAACACTCCATTTTTGACATAGTATCCACTTGGCACTTTCTCAATCTCCTCACATGAGAGTGCTTTTTCTTTCAATTCTGTCAACTCAGGGTCCTTTGTCTGTTCCACCATAAAATCCTTCCTTGACAAAGACAAATCTTTAAATTCAGGCTCACTATAAGGATGTTGATCCTCCAGTGAAGACAGAAAAGTCTCAGATAAGGCATCATAATTTTCTTCCTGTTTAGGACTGTCACAAGGAACCACATCAGACTGCACCGGACTGTCTGTCTTGGCTAATTCTCTAGCTCTAGCTCGAGTCACCGCACATGATGGGTAAACATCTGGATCATTCTCAGACTCCTCAATCCTTGGTTTGGTCGTTAACCGTACCACAGGAACAATTTCTCCATCTGCAAGGTCATTTCCCAATAACAAAGAAACTCCTTCCACTGGCAACCTAGGTCTTATCCCTATCTCGACTGGTCCTTCTACAAACTTTGACTTTAGAATCACCCTGTGTAAAGGGACAGACATGGTGTCACCTGTAACGCCTCGTACTAGATTTACTTCACCAGTGTCACTTTCTTCTCCAAAATTTAAAACACTGTCCAGCAAGAGAGATTGGCAAGCCCCAGTAACTCTAAGAATTTTCACTGGCACCTGGGGTGACTCATCATTCAGTGAAACAAAACCCTCTGATACATAAGAACGGAATTCCTTTCTCACCTCTTCCAACTTTTCCGCTTTTACCTCTTGCAAGGACTGATCTTTAACAGCATCTCCTAAACCTTTTTGATTTTTAATTGCCTGAAAGCAAGCATTGGGCACAGCTTCCTTCCTTTTCTTCAAAAGGGCACAATTAGATATCACATGGCCAGGTTTCTTACAGTAATAACAAGTATGCTCAACAGGTTTCTCCAGCCCTGGCTTCTTTTCATCTTTCCCTTTTTGATTACCTCCCAATTTAATCTCCGGTTTACCTGGATTGTCTTTGTAACTCTTTTGAAAGGTTTTAGGTTGTCCCCATTTGGATTTATGGGTTAAAGCATAATCATCTGCCAACCTAGCAGTTTCTTGTAAAGTTTCCACTGCCTTTTCATTTAAATATGTTGTTAATTCAGCTGGAACACATCTTTTAAAGTCCTCCACCAGTATCAATTCTTTCAATTTATCAAAATCCCCATCTACATTTTTAGCCAGGCACCATCGTTCAAAACACATTCTCTTTCCATTGGCAAATTCCATATAAGTCTGATCTGCAGATTTCCTCAAATCTCTGAATTTTTGTCTATAAGCCTCAGGGACCAATTCATAGGCCTTCAAAATAGCTTGTTTTACCTTGGTATAATCAGCTGCATCCTCAGCAGACAAAGCAGAATAAGCTTTTTGAGCTTTACCTTTAATCACACTCTGTACCATAAGAGCCCATCCTTTCCTTGGCCAGTTTGAACTCGCAGCAACCTTTTCAAAATGTTGGAAATACTGATCAACCTGATCTTCCTCAAATGGAGGGACTAATCGAACCTCCCTGCTGGCTGAAAAACCATCTTCAGAATCAGATTCCAAACTCCTACGCTTCATTTGTAACTCATGCTGCCTCTGTTTTTCCTTCTCCTCACTATCCAGCTCCATCCTCTTCAATTCCATCTGCTTCATTGCTAGATCAGCCTCTATCTTCATCTGAGTTATCTTTTGTTCGGCCTCTAATTTCTTTTGCTCTCGTTCAGCTTCTAATTTCTTTTGCTCTCGTTCAGCTTCTAATTTATTTTGCTCTCGTTCAGCCTCTATCTTTGCCAGCTGCACCTGTGCCTCAGAAATTGCTATTTCACTGCCAGGAAACTGTTTTAACACTTCCTTCTCAAACACCTTCTTTTCCACATAATGGCCAGCTATCAGTCTCTGAATATCTGCCTTTCTCATAGACTGCTTTACTTCTGTAAGGTTTAACCTTGTAGCAATCTTTATCAAATCATCCTTTTTCGCCACCTCCAATCCCTTTTGGGTTGGTGACTCCAAAAATGCCTTAATATCCATTGCTGCTGGTTTCCACACACACAAGCCAATTAAAAAGAATTTATCAGACCTCCCTCAAAAATCTTCAGATTGAATCCCGAACGATCCCAGACGACACTCATTAATCTTTGGATTGGATCCTGGACGAGCCCCCAATTTTGTCACGAACCAGCAACAAGAGAAACACACTGAGCATGATTTAGTGTTAAAACTATTTTATTAATCACTACTTATGATAATACGTAAAATAAAGGTAAAAATGTTAGTATGTTAGAATTCAAAAATGTTAAACCTCGAACGTTAACCCCAAAACTAAACTCGTCGTGTGTGTGTGTGACAAAGTCCAAAACTCCCAGTTCCGGAATGGTTCTTAAAGTTCAGTTCCGCAAGCCATAAGGTGAAACATGAGCAAGGGCTTCTTCAACAACCACCGTTGTCTGAAGATAAGACGTAGACGTAGAGAAACATAGGGAGAGTAAATACGAAATCCAAATGTTCCGTGATGGAACCCAAACGACACTCCAGCATTTACTCGGTAGTGACTTCCTCACCCCGAAAAGCATCCGAATCGTGGTCGTCCACACACAAATACCTGTTTCCTTCTACAGGTCAGCAACAAAGCGAACTCCACCGAATTACTTCCGACTTCCATACATGGATTTCAGTGGCAAACACAGTTATTGTTTCTCATCCATCGATAGAGAAAACAAGCAGGCTGGTGTCTCTCTCCCTTCTCTCTCTCTCTCTCTTTCTCCTTCTTCTTCTTCTTCTAACTTCTTCAACAACATCATTACGTCCTTTATCTCCTATTGACGTAAGCACGCCCCACACACACATACACACACACTCTCTATCTTCAAGGGACTTTCACTGAGTCCGTAACAGTCACAACAAGGTAGATCGTGAGATCATAGTCCATCTCATTGTATAAGGGAACCGTTCAATAGTCTTATCACAGTGGGGTAGAAGCTGTCCTTTAATCTGGTGGTACGTGCCCTCAGGCTCCTATATCCTCTACCCTATATATTTAATGACTTAACCTCTACTGCCTTCCAGAGATATCTGCAAGTTCACCAGTCCTCTGGGTGAAATAATTTCTCAAGATCTCTGCAGACCTTTGGGAACATCTTCACTCTTCCTGGTTTGTCTCGGTCATTTACAATTTTCTAAGTTCATATAAGACCTCTTCTCATTCTTCTTTACATCAATAAACATAGGCCCAACAGATCCAATCTCTCCTCATAGGTCAGTCCTGCCAACTCAGGATATCCCGATCCTGCCATCCCACGAGTTTTCCAATTTCAGGTAATCCACAGCCCAAGTTTTCTCCTCCTACACACGATCACCTGGCCACCTGGGTTGCTTCTCGCTTTGTTCATCCTTCTCATTCCCACCCCTCCTTCCTCTCCCCCACCTGGTTCCATCTACCCATCATCTTCACCCACCCCCTCCCCCATCTAGTTTCATCTGCCAACCTCTGTCCCACCCCTCCCCCCTCATATTGCTACGTATTGATAATCTTTTCTCTTCCCTCTCAGTCCTGATGCAAGATCTCGAAACAAAACTTTGACTTACACCTTTTGCCTCCACAGATGCTGCTTGATCCACTGAATTCTTCCACCATTCTGTTTTTTTCTTCTGCAATCCCAGGAATCATTCTAGTAAGCTACCATTGTTTACTATAGCAAGAACTTCCTTCTCAGATAAGAAGAATTCCAGATGAGATCTCACCAAAGCCTTGTGAGACAGGGCTGCAGTTAAACATCCTTGCTCCTGTACTCATATTGCTCTTGCAATGTTGGGTAACATACCATTTGGTTCCCTAACTGCTCACTGCACCTGATTCATTTGCTTTCAGCATCTAGTGTATAAGGACCCCAAGTCTCATTGCTCCTTCCTTTTTTTCCCAATCTATCACCATTCAGATTATTATCTTTCTGTTTTTAGAATCAAAGTGTGTAACCTTACATTTATCCACAAATATACAGTATATGCCCATTCGCCCAAATTGTCTTAATTAGATGCATCTTTTCACAGCTCTGATTCCTTCCTGAGCTCTGTGTCATGTGCAAACTCTGAAATGTTACATTTAATTGGCAATTGGTTTATTATTGTCACATGTACCGAGGTACAATGAAAAAATTTGTTTTGCCTACCATTCACACAGATCATTTCATCACATCAGTACATCAAGGTAGTACAAGGGAGTCTTAGTAGTTAGATTTAAAAGAGGAGAATGATTATAATAGAATTAATGAATAGTTCCCTCATCCCGATCGTTGATAGATACTGTGAATAGTTGGACCCAAGCACCAATTCCCACTAGTCACTGCCTGCCACCCAGAGAAAGATCTGTTTATTCCTACTCTCTGTTTCTTGTCTGTCAACCACTTCTCAATCCATGTCAGTATAATACCCCATACCCATTTTCTTTAATTTTGCAGAATAACCTACTCTGTGGGACTTTATCAAAAGCCCCTTGAAGATGACAAGAAATGTAGGAGTGCACTTAAGAGAGAAGTTAGGAAGGCAAAAAGAGGATATGAGAGGGATCTGACAGATAAGGTGAGGCGAAATCCTGAGAGATTCTACAGGTGTATTAAGAGTAAATGGTTGGCTAGGGAGAGAATAGGTCCCCTTAAAGATCAGCATGGCCGTCTGTGTGTGGAACCAAAGGAAGTGAGGGAGATTTTTAGTGAATGTTTCTCTTAAATGGAAGCTAAGGAAATGGGGAAAATGAGTGGTAATATCTTGGACAACATACAAATTAGCAGGGAGGAACTATCGGAGGCCTTTAAGTGCATTAAGGTGGATAAATCCCCAAGGCATGTCCTCGTGCATTCTAGGACCTGGTGGGAAGCTAGAGAAATTGTGGAGGCCCTTGCAGAGATTTTTGTTTCATCCCTGGCCACAGGTGAGGTTCTGGAAGACTGGAGACTGGCTAATGTGGTACCATTGTCTAAAAAGGGTAGCAAAAGCAAGCCAGGAAGCTACAGGCTGGTGAGTCTAAAATTGGTGGTGGGTAAATTGCTGGAAGGGCTTCTGAGGGACAGGATCTACCAACATTTGGAGAGACAGGGTCTGATTCAGGACAATCAGGAAGACTGTGTGTGGGAAGTCAGGTCTGACAAACCTCTTGGAGTTCTTCGAGGAGGTAACCAAGAGGGTAGGTGAGGATACATCTATATGATAACGTATAGATGTCTTTATGGACTTTAGCAAAGCCAATTGACAAGGTCCCTCATGGCAGGCTGGTCTGGAAGGTTAGATTGCATGGGATCCAGGGAGAGATCGCAGATTCATAATTGACTCAGTGGTAGGAAGCAATGGGTGATGGACGAGGGTTGTTTCTCAGACTGGAGGCCTGTGTCTAGTGGTTTGCCACAGGTTGGTGCTGGGACTTTTGTTAGTTGTAATTTATCTAATCAATTTGGATGTGAATGTCCAAGGCATGGTTACTAAGTTTGTGGATGATACTAAAATAGGTGGTGTTGTAGACAATGTAGAAGGTTATGAAAAATTACAGGGGGATCTTGGTCAGTAGGTAGGTAGGCTGAGGATTGGCAAATGGCTTTCAAACCAGGGTAGGACTTGTACAGTGAATGGTAGGGCCCTGGGGAGTGTTATGGAACAGAGGGACCTAAGAGTGCATGTGCAGAGTGCACTGAAAGTGGCATCACAGGTAGATAGGGTAGTGCAGAAGGCATTTGACATGCTGGCCTTCATCAGCAAGGGCATTGAGTATATGAGTTGGGAAGTTATGTTTCAGTTATATTAAGACATTGGTGAGGCTGCACTCGGAGTACTGTGTACAGTTTTGGTCACCCTGTTATAGAAAAGATGTTATTAAACTAGGAAGAGTGCAGGGAAGATTTACCAGGATGTTGCCTGGACTTGGGGGCCTGAGTTACAAGGAGAGGTTGCATAGACTAAGACTTTATTCCCTGGAACATAGGAGATTGAGGGGTGACGTGATAGAGGTATATAAGATCATGAGGGGCATAGACAGGGTGAAAGCACATTGTCTTTTTCACAGGGAGGGGGTGCTAAAAACAAGAGAGCATAGGTTTAAGATCAGAGGGGAAAGATTTAATAGGGACATCAGGGGCAGCTTCTTCATGCGAAGGGTGGTGCGTATTTGGAATGAGCTGCCAGAAATAGTGGTTGAGGTGGGCACATTAGCAACATTTAAAAGCCATCTAGATAAGTACATGGACAGGAGAGGTTTAGAGGGCGATGGGACCAAACATGAGCAGATGGGACTAGCTTGCTGGGCAACACAGTTGGCATGGACAAGTTGGGCCGAAGGGCCTGTTTTCATGCTCCATGGATTCAGGAAGGGCAGGTCCTATTTGACAAACTTACTGGAGTTCTTTGAGGATATAATGAGTGCAGTGGATTGAGGGGAACAGGTGATGTTGTTTACTTGGATTTCCAGAAGGCATTTGATAAGGTGCCGCACAAAAGATTTATCCATAAGGATGCAAGGAGTTGGGGGTAATGTATTTAGCATGGATAGAGGATTAGTTAACCAATAGAAGGCAGAGAGTTGGGATAAATGAGTGTTTCTCTGGTTGGCAATCAGTGGTGAGCGGGGTGCCGCAGGGGTCAGTGCTGGGCCTGCAACTGTTCACGATATACATTAATGATTTGGAAGAGGGGACAGAGTGTAGCATAACTAAGTTTGCTGATGACACTAAATTGAATGGAAAAGCAAATTGTTCAGAGGATATGGAAAGTCTGCAGAGAGATATAGATGGGTTAAGTGAGTGGACAAGTGTCTGGCTGATGGAATACAGCATTGGTAAGTGCGAAGTCATCCACTTTGGAAGGAGAAATAGAAGATCAGATTATTATTTAAATGGTGAAAGATTGCAACATGACTTGGGAGTGCTTGTGCATGAATCGCGAAAGGTTGGTTTGCAGGCGCAACAGGTTAGCAAGAAGGCAAATGGAAGTTGGCCTTTATTACTAGAGGGATTGAATTTAAGAGCAGGGAGGTTATGCTGCAACTGTACGAGGTACTGGTGAGGCTGCACCTGGATTACTGTGTCTCCTTACTTGAGGAAAGATGTACTGGCTTTGGAGGTGGTGCAGAGGAGGTTCACCAGGTTGATTCCGAAGATGAGGGGATTAGCCTATGAGCCAGTCACCTAGGACTATACTCACTGGAATTCAGAAGAATGAGAGGGGATCTTATAGAAACATAAAATTATGAAAGGGATAGATAAGATAGAAACAGGAAGGTTGTTTCCACTGGCAGGTGAGACTAGAATTAGGGGATATAGCCTCAAGACTCAGGGGAATAGATTTAGGATGGAGATGAAGAGAAACTTCTTTTCCCAGAGTAGTGAATCTGTGGAATTCTCTGCGCAGGGAAGCAGTAGAGGCTACCTCATTAAATATATTTAAGAGACAGTTAGTTAGATTTTTGCATGGTAGGGGAATTAAGGGTTATGGGGAAAATGCAGGTAGGTGGATCTGAGTCCACGGCCAGATCAGCCATGATCTTATTGAATGGTGGAGCAGGCTCGATGGGCCAGATGGCCTATTCCTGCTCCTATTTCTTATGTTCTTATGACTGCATGCCTTCTGAAAATCCATATACACCATATGCACTGGTTCTCCCTTATTTATTGCACTGGTTATATCTTCAAAAAAGCACCAGTAGATTTGTTAAGTATTATTTCTCTTTCATAAATCTATACTAATTTTGTCCAATCCTATTAATACTTTCCAAGTGTTCTGTTATTGCATCTTTTGTAATAATTCCAGCATTTTCCCCCACTACTAACGTTATACTCACTGAATGTGTATGATATGTACAATTTAATCTGAAGCAAGAATCACTGCAACCTATAATTTTACTGATACCCTACTCCTAATGTGATCAGGAGACGTAAGTAGCTTCTGATTGTTTGAGCAGCCCAGAAGGTCTGGTCCCTTTGATTGTTATTAAATTTACATTGAGGTCATTGCTGCCTCTGTGCTGAGCTTACTGATCAAAGGAAATCATCAAGCTTCTTAAGGTTGTATTGCATCTTTTGTCAGTGATCTTTGTGCAGCTGCAGTTGTTGTAGACTGCAAAATAATTAGATTTGGATATGTGAATCTTCTGAAGGCAACCCACTGTATTTGCATTTTCAGCAGAAAGAGTATACGAAGGAAGCATGCGAGATATACATGTGGAAGCTCAAATATGTCATTGATATTTTTATAGGGCCAGGTTCTGTTTGTGAATCTGCTGAAGAAATCTGCCAATGGCAACCTGGATTCCTAAAGGAAGCAGTCAATGAACTCCATGTCCTCTTTGAACCACTGTTGGATACCAGTTGAAGTGGTTGTCACAGATGGAGCTGCTTTGAACTGATTTACAGTATCCTCGTTGTGGATCCAAAAAAAAAACTCCCACCTCCCTCTAGATTTTCACACCACCCAGAACCAGCCTTACCCACACCCTGCACTCACCGAGCTCTGACCAGGTGTAGAATCCAGCTGATTTCCCACCTCTCTACAAACAGCAGAATGCCATTTAGTAGCTGGAGATTCTGGGGACGTGGTGGAGATCTGAATAGCTTCAGGGTCATGTCAAAAATAGCAATAATAAAGAAATCACACTGAAATCCTTTGTAATCTTTTAAATTTTTTCTGACCCTCAGAATAAATGGATCAGCCGCAGTCCTATGTTACAGAGGCGAGTCTATCATGTTATGGCAGCTGTCAATAGAAAACTCTACGTACTTGGTGGAAATGACTTGGACTATAACAATGATCGGATTTTGGTTCGACAGATTGACTGCTATAACATAGACACTGACCAGTGGGTACGCTGCCAGTTCAACTTGCTCACAGGTAGGTGTTTTAACCTTCCCTTTTTGTTTGCCTGTATTAATGACAGGATACATCTCAATCTTATGAAGCCTTTTCTTACTATATTTTTTCTAAAATTATGTTTTTGGCATTCTTTCTCCACATGTACCTAATTAATTGTACCTAATTTATTAAAGAAAATCACAAGGACATTGAGCTTTTCACCATGACTGCCGTGATGGGTTAAAGAGTAATGACCTTAGATCAATTAGTTGTTTCTCGAATAGAAGCTCAGCCGCAGGGTCATGTTAAACTCTTGTTTCAGATTTGTGTGCATGATTTACTTCTGAAGTTTGGATTTCATTGACTTCATAGAGTTAAATTTTGGATGCAGAATACGAGGCACATATGTGATATCACATGTCTAGTGCATGCAACCAGGATGAATAACAATCCCTCCCCTGTAACTTCTGAAAGCTATTCTGAAGAAAGTTCTTCTAGTTTTTCTGTGCTTTGTATTCAATGTATAATTTCAATGTATAATTTCAATACTAGAGCATTTTCTTGTTACCCAATAATTAAAATACAGTGAAGAATCTGTAGCTTGTAAGTTGAGAAAAACTGAAATGCTGGAAAGTAACTTCAGAGTACTTGCAGATACTTGTGGTCCATTGACACACGAACAATAAACTATCACCAGATGCTCACACCAAAATCTGATATTCTTCTAGTATAGTGCTTATGCCTTTAAAGTCTATTTGCAGTTAGTTTAACCATTCATTACTTGATCTAGTTAAGAGTACAGGAATATTTTATGCCATAATCGCTCATTTTTCAAAGCCTCACCTCAATCCATTTTCCTTGGCTGCTTCACCCTCACCTTCAACAACAAGCGCAGGGAGCTTGTGAACTTATTTGTCATTGAGAGCATGACTTAATCAATTAGCTATGTCTGCCACATCTTTCCCTGCCCTTGCTAACTGAGCCAAATCTCTCCTCAGCTCCCATCTTGCTCTGGTCCTAAAATTTAGGTCATTTGGTTCATCAGCCAAACCACACCTTCCAGCAGTAGATACACAGCTCTGCAGATCATGGTTTTTCAAGTCACATCAAAATACTTTTTACTGAACTGAGTTTTCTCCAATTTATCTTTCATATCCCATTGTTTGAAACTTGACACCATCCAGCACAAAGCAAACCGCTTGATTGGCCCCCAGCCATCATTCTGAACATTCATTCCCTCCACTACCAGTGCACAATGCTGCAGTCTGTACCATCTACAAAATGCACAGCAGTTATTTACCCAGGCTTTTCCAACAGCACCTCCCAAACTATAATCTCTTGCACCAAGAGGACAAGGGTAGTACGTGCCGAAGATACAGCAGATTCTACCTCACCTTGCCTACCCAAAGTCATACACCATCCTGCTATTCATTCTTCTTTGCTTGCCAGGAAACCACCATTGCATTTATAATCTTGGTATTGGTTTATTATTGTCACTTGTACTGAGGTACAGTGAAAAACTTGTCTTGCATACCGATCATACAGGTCAATTTATTACACAGTGCAGTTACATTGAGTTAGTACAGAGTGCATTGGGGTAGTACAGGTAAAAACAATAACAGTACAAAGTCACAGCTACAGAGAAGGTGCAGTGCAGGTAGACAATGAGGTGCAAGGTCATAATAAGGTAGATCGTGAGGTCAGGGTCCATCTCATCGTATAAGGGAATCGTTCAATAGTCTTATCACAGTGGGGTAGAAGCTGTCCTTAAGCCTGGTGGTTAGTGCCCTCAGGCTCCTGTATCTTCTACCTGATGGAAGAGGAGAGAAGAGAGAATGACCCAGGTGGGTGGGGTCTTTGATTATGCTGGCTGCTTCACCAAGGCAGAGAGAGGTAAAGACAGAGTCCAAAGAGAGGAGGCTGGTTTCCATGACGTGCAGGGCTGTGTCCACAACTCTCTGCAGTTTCTTGCAGTCCTGAGCAGAGCAGTTGCCGTACCAAGCCGTGAGGCATCCAGATAGGATGCTTTCTATGGTGCATCGATAAAAGTTGGTGAGTGTCAAAGGGGACATACCAAATTTTTTTAGCCTCCTGAGGAAGTAGAGGCACTGGTAAGCTTTCCTGGCTTGGCATCTATGTGATTTGACCAGGACAGGCTATTAGTGATGTTCACTCCCAGGAACTTGACGCTCTTAACCCTCTTGACCTCAGCACCTTTGGTGTAGACAGGTGCATGTACACCACCCCCTTCCTGAAGTCAATGACCAGCTCTTTTGTTAACATTGAGGCAAAGGTTGTTGTCATGACACCATGCCACTAAGCTCTCTATCTCCTTCCTGTACTCCGACTCATTGTTGTTTGAGATACGGCCTACAATAGTTGTATCATCTGCAAACTTGTAGATGGAGTTAGAGCAGAATCTGGCCACACAGTCATGAGTATATGGGGAGTAGAGTAGAGGGCTGAGGATGCAGCCTTGTGGGGCAGCAGTGTCGAGAATAATCGTGCTGGAGGTATTGCTGCCTATCCTCACTAATTGCAGTCTGTTGGTCAGAAAGTCAAGGATCCAGTTGCAGAGGGGGGTGTTGAGTCCCAGGTCTCAGAATTTGGTGACGAGTTTGCTTGGGATTATAGTATTGAAGGCAGAGCTGTAGTCAATAGACAATAGTCTAATGTCGATCTCTTTACTGTCCAGATGCTCCAGAGCTGAGTGTAGGGCCAGGGAGATGGTGTCCGCTGTAGACCTGTTTCAGCGATAGGCAAATTGCAGTGGGTCGAGATTGTCTGGGTGGCTGGAGTTGATGCGTGGCATATCCACCCTCCCAAAGCACTTCATGATGGTGGAAAATTTATCTGAAGATTACAGTTCAACTTTTGCTTTAGATTACTAAGATAAACACCTAGAAAAATGTCTTATCAATTCGCCCTTTTACAGGAAGCTGGTTAAAAATAAAATTGCATAAAATATTTACTATAAATCTTTGCTGTCATGAAATAGAATCTCCTGAATGCATCAGATCAGAGGTGAATAAGTCAGGGGTATAAGGCTAGAAAAGTCAAATTCCATAACCAAGGTAGAAATTTCCCAAAACCCTTTTACCAGGGATTGCTTGCATTCCTTTAGAAGCTTCATTATCTTTTCCAAAGTGATGTTACCCATTGGGACATGATCTTGGAAGAATTGGAAAGCTTGAATTGTGAGCAATTCTATGATTAGAGAAATCAACAGGTTTCTTTCTCTCCAACACTGAATTGGGCAGAGCAGTTGCCGTACCAAGCCGTGATGCATCCAGATAGGATGCTTTCTCTGGTGCATCGATAAAAGTTGGCGAGTGTCAAAGGGGACGTACCAAATTTCTTTAGCCTCCTGAGAAAGTAGAGGCGCTGGTAAGCTTTCTTGGCTTGGCATCTACATGGTTTGACCAACACAGGCTATTAGTGATGTTTACTCCCAGTAACTTAAGGGAATAAATTGCAACATTTTCAAAGTGGGTGGGGAAAGATGCGTAAAGAATTCATGATTCACCAGGGAGCTAATGTAATGGAGGTTTGGAAAAAAAGTTTGGAAGGTTAGGTGATAATTTACAAAGCAGAATCTCTATACACCTTTTCACTGCTTTTCACATAATTCAGAGAAATGTTGTTCTCTGAATTATTCCCCAATATCTTCTGTTAGGCCAGTAGGGAAACACAGATTAATTACACCAATACACTGCTTCAATGATGTTATAGAAGCCAGGACTTTAGACTGACAGAACTGCAGAGATGATATAGGCTTCACCTAAAAAAAAGTCTATTTAAATTAGATCAATGTGGAAAAGAACTCAGTAATGAGGGGTGGTTAGGTGAAAACAAGATTTTGCTGATCTCTTGATGTTCATCATTTCAAGGTTGGGGCAGTGAAAGAGGAAAGTTTAACATGAAATTAAAAATTGTGTTACATGAACAGCAACAGGGAGACCAACATGCCAATCATGCTACATGCAAAACAAGGTGGGCTGGAGGCAAGTAGTATGATGAATTACAAAAATGTGGCTACTTTTAGGATAAAATTATGAACTTGATATACTTGAATTTAGATGTTTTTAACGGGGGATAAAGAAATAAGAATAGCAAATCATAATGTTAATAAAGCTTCTAAAGCAATATTTGAAAAAATAATGTATTCTACAATGAAGCCATTACAGGCAAAGCTAAAGAAACGAGATGAGTAGGGTTGATGAAAATAAAAAAAAACTGCAGATGGTGGAAATACAAAATAAAAACAGAAAATACTGGATACACGCAGCAGGTCAGGAAGCATCTGTGGAATGGGAAACGTGCAGTGTTTTGGGTCTGCGACCCTTTGTCAGAAGCTTTTCCAGTATTTTTTGTTTTATTTAAGGTGAGTATAGTTGATGTATAGACCTCCGAATTCATTCAATGGGAACGTGTATGTATGCAAAGATCAGGATATCTTTCTTATAAGTAGCCGAACTTTGTCGCAGGACTATCTTTAAAAAGACCAGGAAGCAATTATCTGTAGTAAAAGTATGAACAAAGAAAAACTTGCATAAGCATAAACTTATACCACCTAACACAGTCAGTATGCCCAAAGTGCTCTACAACGAATGAAGTTAATTACAGGTGGCAGGTTGTAATGAGTTCACATTTTAAAATCTCAGGACCAACTATTCTATTCAAGAAGGTATCAAATAGATTGCAAACCAAGAACATAGCTATAAGAAGAAAAAGTACTTCAATTTTGATGCAGTGAGATTCACAAGAGTAGTTAAAACCACCAGCACATAAGCAGTGGTTGAAAAGTATTTTTGTTGACCAACAAGTGTTATCAACTTTTCTTTGTTCTGCACTTTGCTGATAGCTGTGTAAATGTCATCTTTTATTCACACTTCCAGTACAATATGCAATATCCAGAGATGTAAGCTAAATAGTAGAATTTTACAAATCAGTGCATTGCATTTTTCTACATTAGGTCAAAATGAGTCAGGTGTAGCAGTGCACAATGAAAGAATATACCTAGTTGGCGGGTATTCAATCTGGACCAATGAGCCATTAGCTTGTATCCAGGTCAGTATAGTTCTGTTATTTCATTCATTTTATAAAGAACTTTAATCACAATCTTCAAGATATAATACTGTGGAAAATACTGCAATGGTAAACATATGTTGGCTCAGATTTTACAGTATTAAAATTTGTGTAGCGATTGGCAAATCCTATTGTTATATCATTCTAAATTTGTTGTTATGAAACTAACAATAAATTCTTGATTTCTGTAAATGTGTCAATTGACACGGAAATCCTGAATTTAATGTCAGTGATTCAACCTTCTTGCACAGACTGTGATAGCACCAAAGGAATCAAGGGAAATCATTTAAGTTGCTGTTAATGTAAGACATTTACTGTAAAATACTCTGCAAACAGATGCTTTGTTGCATAATTGAGCTTTTAACTGCATCTTAAGTTTACATTGGCCATTCAAAAAATCTATTCTTATATTTGTGAATTAGTTACATCAGATTTCAATTTCCAAAATTAATTTCTTGTTTAATTTTTTCAAATGTTTATTTATACTTCAGCTTTAGTTTTAATTATAGCCAATTAATTGTATTCCAATCCTCATTTAGTAGTTTTGTAAAATGTTTAAAAAGTTAATTAAAAACTGTGCTTTTTCATCTTGCCTGCTGTAAAAATTCTTCAATTTGATTGACTGCAGTGCCAACTTAATGGCTTCACAGCTGATGGGCTCCAGGGATCCCATTGAATTGATGCCTTAGAGCAGCAGGCATTAGAAAATGGTACAGAGAACACTAGGTCTCTGACAACTTTATTGCAGGTCTGCAGGAAGCACCGCTGCTTTGCCGCTGACCGCAAAAATAGGGAATCTTGACAAAACTGTGAAAGGTCAAACTATACAACTATAATTAACTAAATTTGTGGCATACTTAGTTATGGACATCGTAAAATATAAGATGAACCAACAGGAAAATAAATTTCAGGTTTGGAGTTTAAAAGAACTTGGGAATAATTACTATTATTCAGATTGAAAATCTGAACCTATGTTAAATCTGAAATAAAAACAGTAAGTGCTGGAAACACCCATCAAGTCAGGCAGCATCTGTGGAAAGGGAAACAGAGTTAATGTTTCAGGACAGTTTCATTAGAACGAGGAATGGGAGATGAAAAATTGTAATTTAAAGTTGCAGAGAAAGTGGCGAGAGGGATGGATATAGCAAAGAGAATATCTGTGGTTAGGTGAGATGTGGCCAGACGGGTTAATGGGACAGTTAGAGGGTGATTATTATTCTTTGTTTGTATTATGTAGACTGTGCTAATGGAAAGAGAAAAACTGAGCCAGATTCACAGATTGATGACATAAAGGAGAAATTATCAGTTCTGACACAGATAGAAAAAATGCGTTACTTAAAGTTGGTGTATTCAATATTTGAATTCGGAAGGATGCAATGTTCCCAGATAGAAGATGGGCACTCTTCCATACTAAGAACACTGAATGCAGTGCAGTAGATTGGAAGTCCAAATGTATTGCTGCCTCACCTGGAAAATGTTGCATCTCATGGTTGCCTAGGAAAGTTCTATAAGATGGGGAGTGGTTAGTGAGGACAGAAGAACATACCATAGGGTCACAAAAAGAATGATCCTTTGAAATGCTGAAAGGGGAAGGGGAGGTGTGTCTGGTGGTCAAGTCTCAGCAGACATTAAATATGCATGTGAAGAACATGGTGCATTTTAACTAAGAAAATGTTTCAATAGAAATTTGTGATGAAATATGCATTTGTAATAAAAATGCACATGAAACTTGAAAATCTACTTTTTTTTTTATATATATAGGTTTTGGATGTAAGTACCGAAGGTAAAGAAGAGGTATTTTATGGGCCAACACTACCATTTGCATCCAATGGAATAGCAGGATGTTTTCTTCCAGCCCCTTATTTTACATGCCCTAATCTTCAGACGCTGCAAGTGCCTCATCACAGGATTGGTGCTGTGTGAGATAATAGAGTTTAAGTTTTCAATCCACATGCATTATTTAATGGATAAGGCTATACGTGGCATCAACACTGGTTCCAATATTTTCTCCGGTTTGTATGCACAGAGCAAAGCCTACATTTGCTTGCGACACACTCCAGTCAAGACAAACAAACAGATCATCTGCCCTTCCTTGAATGCATGCTATAATAACTGAAATTCCCTGAAAGAATAGCCATTTTATATAGATAGCACTGTACTGCTACTGCTGAAAGCAATCAAGATTTGTTCATACTTTCAGGAGAACAGAGCAAGTCCCAGTTTAATTTGAAGGAAATTATTGAATCCTGTCAACTAAGGCTACCATTGAATCTGATGTTATACATGAGTTTCTAAGTTTCCAAAATTGCTCAGTTTACTTTTTTCATATTTTTGTGAAGAACAGATTACCAACTTGCAGTCAAGGCCTTTAGATATATATTTCTATAAATTTCTGAACTTACTCCTTTTTTAACTGTACAGTCAATTTATGAATAGCATCTTCCCCATTTTGTGTCAAAGTATTCAGTGGTTTACCTCATTTCCCAACCAGCAGACTGAGGTTTCCTCACTAAACAGTAAAGAGTGCTACTTGGAAGTGAATGTTTAACCTGTTCTGATGGCAGTCTTCCAAGGGAGACAATCTTAGAAATCACTTTGCTCACCTGCTATTATCACCTGCAGAAGAAGTTTTTTTTTTCCATTCTGATATACATGTTCTAACATCAGTTTAAAATTTCACCAGTTCTTTCCTGGCACCATGTATTTTCAGGAAATTATCGCAAAAATCGAGAACAGATTCTCGTCAGTTGATTCATTTCAGTTATTAAGAACTTCTTGCAGATTTGAATAAGGGTTTGGAGGAGGTATGTTAAACCTATCGGTGTCCTTGACCCATCAGAAATAATGCAACTGAATATTGTTGTATGTTTCTGGTTGCCAAAGCTGTGCAGCCAGCAGAGCGCAAATGATCAGGGTCCAGAGCACTTACAGTACAGCATGTGATCTTCTGACCAGGTTGGGTAGAGTATATAAGGAGTCCATTTTAACACTGCCAGATTAGTAATAAGGCAAAAATCAGCACTGGCTGGTTTTTACATTTATAGTACCTGCAATCATTTCACAGAATTATAACAGCAACATAGGTAAGAGGTAGACTGGCAGTGTTTTAGCTTGACACATTTCTGAAAAGTGGCCTTTGCTAGGATCTGTGAGGCATGAAATTTGGGAGTGTGGGGAGATGAGTCCTTCACTGCTGGAGGTGTTTTCCCAACTCTTTGACAGCAAGATTTATTTTCTGTAAGTATATGCGGTAAAGAGAATTTTAAAGACATTCCAGATTATTTATATTCCATGTGTGATCTTTCCTTACCAAGAGGTACAGGTACTTGAGCTGTGCAAGAATATTATAATATTGTTTGTCATCTATAATCAACAATTTGGATAAAAATATACAAGGCATGGTTAGTAAGTTTGCAGATGACACTAAAATAGGTGGTATAGTGGATAATGAAGAAGGTTATCAAAAGTTACAGGGGATCTTGATCAGCTGAGGAAGTGGGCCGAGGAATGGCAAATGGAGTTTAATTAGGATAATTGTGAGGTGTTGCATTTTGGAAATTCAAATCCAGGTAGGACCTTCACAATGAATGGCAGGATCCTGGGGAGTGTTGTAGAACAGAGGGACCTTGAGTATAAGTACATGGTTCACTGAAAGTGGAGTCACAGGTAGACAGGGTGATGAAGAAGGCTTTTGGCATGCTGGCCTTCATAAGTCAGGGCAGTGAGTATAAAAGTTGGGAGGTCATGGTGTAGGACGCTGGTGAGGCTGCACTTGCAGCATTGTGTTCAGTTTTGGTTGCCCTGCTATAGGAAAGATGTTATTAAACTGGAAAAAGTGCAGAAAAGGTTTGCAAGGATGTTACCAGAACTTGAGGGATTGAGTTATAGGGAGAGGTTGGACAGGCAAGGACTTTATTCCTTAAAGCATAGGAGACTGAGAGGTGATATTATAGAGGTGTATAAAATCATGAGGGGCATAGATAGGGTGAATGCCCTCAGTCTTCTTCCTAGGGTTGGGAAATCAAGAATGAGAGGACATTAAGGTGAGAGGGGAAAGATTTAATAGGAACTTGAGTGGCAACTTTTGTGGTATCTATGTGGAATGAGCTGCCAGAGGAAGTGGTTGAGGGAGCAACAATAACAACTTTTCAAAGGCAGTTGGACAGGTACATGAATTGAAAAGGTTTAGAAGGTTATGCTGGCAAATGGGACTAGCTTGGATGGAGCATCTTAGTCGGGATCAACCAGTTGGGCCAAAGGGCCTGTTGCCATGGAGTACGACTCTATAACACAGCCTATGCTCCACCATGTATCAGTGAGCGAGTTATATATACATTAAAAGCTCAACTAAACAGCACCTACAATGTGTGGGTTAGTCAAAAATTTTGGTTAGGCAAGAGTCGAGTATGTTTTTACATAATACTACTAAGGGTTATAGAATAAGGGAAATGAAATGCAGTGTACAAGAGTACTCACCAATGAATTGGTATTGTAGTGCCGTGCTGGGGCATTATAGTGTGCACTACAATTACAGTGTTTACAGTAATTTAAAATTACATTGTACACAAATTTTTACTTATCACTGAGTTATCACTACATTTGTATACATTTTCATTTGTCACTACAGTACTGTAATTTAAAGTTTGAACACTGCTCTAATGCTTGCCTGCCTCAGGATGGGAAATCTACACCACCAGCTGAAGATGGTGAAGGTGCAGAGCTCGAAGGTTTCACATGTGCAGAAACCCTTTGTAACTTTTGAATGTGTCTAAGCTGCCTTTTCTTCAGAGCTTTGTTGTGGATGACATGAAGTTGCATCACTTTCTGAACAGGATAACTGAAATCCTTCTCACAGAATTGGAAGAACATTTGCATGTCTTTTCCAGCACTGCCCAGCATTTCTGTGGCTGATCAAGTTGGTTATCACCTTTCTCAAAATTTCATCTGATGCAGTGGCTTACTCAGGAGTAACCACATTTTGGATGATTTGATCATTGGTTAAAATTTAAGTGACTTCAACAATAGCATTCATATTCACCTATTCAGTTTCTTGTTCTCCAAGTTCAGGGAGTGGGTTTAAGGGATTGGCGTAATTGGCTCTTCTTTGCTTCCTTTGAAACCTTCAAACTCTTCTTCAGAGGAATCACTCAAACAGGAAGACTTTCCTCTTGAGTTTTTTCCAAAGTTTGACTTCACAGAATCCCAGGCACATGGCTAAATTATAAATTGCATCTTTGATGGTGTACTTGGATTGACATTCTTGACTTGTGCATGAAAATCTTCCAGTAGAAATGTTCCAAGTTTTGGAGAATTCCTTAATCCACCAGTATATAAGGGATGTCAATACAAGATTTCTCTGTCCATCCTGGCATTACATTATGCTTTGTATTGTACTGGCAAATGGTGATGCCTTTGAAAGTTCTTGGCTTGTTACAGTTTCCAACAACCAATAGCTTGACCCTGTGTCTGCTGCATTGGAACATGCAAGGGCAGTAAGATGGTCCTTATTTTGCTTAAATCCAGATATTTTCTTGTTTACACCTGCTAATTACCAACTCTGGAAGGCAACGATACCACACACCAGTCTTGTCTGCATTGTAGATTTGTTCACAGGAGAGGCCATGTTCATCTACCAACTGCTGAAAAAACTCGCTAAACTTTTCAGCACTGTCTTGATCAGCAGTTTTTTCTCCCCCAAAATATCATGCCTTCAGATGCCGTCCGTGCTGAAGTACGACTAGCAACGATCCAAAAACTTCCCAATTCGATCAACGTGGGTCCAGAGATCAGTGCACCTTCAGAACATTTCAAAGCCAACCAGTCCCACAAAAACTCACCTAACTGAGCTGGTTTGCATTTTTGAAGATTATTGTGGGTTTTGATGGCCTTATTCATCTCCAATGAAGCCACAAAATTCATTAACTGAGTCTTTATAGCTTTTATATTGCAGATTGTCAACAAGCCCACAATGAACTCCTTTGTCAAGTTATTCTTATTTTCACCATTGTCCAATCGCTTTATTATACCCAACTTCTGCATTATCATGAGTGCACACACACTGGTAATTTTGTCTGCTGTACCTGTGACGTCAGGTGGGTGATGCATGCTGGATAGAATTGGATATTTTTCTGAATGACAAAGGTTAAATTTGTATTTATTCATGGAGAAAAATGCTAGTTAGTACACATTTCTGGTTTCTGGATAGTAAAGCTTTTACTGTATCTACTCTAGTCTGACCTGTAAATGGCCTATCGCAAATACCACTTAAGGTCATTGTTGCCTTGTACTTTAATTCCTCAAGTTCATTACAATTTAACCCCCATTGGGCACATCCATATCATCAGTCTGGGTAAAATTAAAAATCTATCAGTATCTGTCTTGGATGTACTCAGCAATTGAGCCTTCGAAGCTCTCTTGGTCAGAAAATTTACCACTCTCAGAATGAAAGTATTTCTTCCCATTTCCTTCCTGAATGTCCAACACCTTTGTTTGAGACTGGGAGCTTTGGTTCCAGACAACCCAGCTGAAAAAAATATTATCCCAGCATCTTCCCTGTCAAGCCCTTAAAAACTTGATATGTTTCAATGAGATCATCTCTCATTCATCTAAATTCAAGAGAGTATAAACCGTCTACTTAATCTCTCCTTATATGACAAATCTGCCATTCCAGGAATCAAACAGGTGAATATCTGTGGAAAGAGAAACAGAGTTAATGTTTCAGGTAGAAGACCTTTTGTCAAAACTGGGAAAGAGAAGTAAAAGTGCAGTTTTATGTTGCAGAGAAGGAGGTGAGAGGATCATCTTATCCCTCCCTCCTGTCTCCTTCTCTGCAACTTAAAACTCTCTTTCCCAGTACTGGCAAAGGGTCTGAAACATTAACTCTGTTTCTTTTCACAGATGCTGTGGAGTTTTTCCTCCATTTTCTGATTTTATTTCAGACGTCCAGCATTTGCAGTTTTTTTATATTTTGATTTTAATAGTTCCAGTACCATGTCTTCTGATGTTGTCTAATTATCTCTTGTGTGGCACCGTATCAAAAGCCTTCTGAAAGTCCAAATACACTACATCAACTTGGGTTCGAGCCTCATTGATTCTGATTGTTCCAATATCAAAAATAAAACACATTTATCAACATGATTTCCCTTTTATAAATCCATGTTGCTCTGCCCAATCCATTGAACATTTTCTAAAATTTTGTAATTATCATAGTCGTTCTATTCTGGTCTATTCTCAGAAATGCAAATCTGGTTGGTAACTAATTTCACAGGTTTCTAATTCCCTTTGTTAGCTCCAAAGGACCAATACTCCTTTATTATTTTTTGCAGCACTTTCTCTCTGCAATTCAGCAGTGACACTTACATGAAAGGTATGTTCGGGATAATTTTTTTCCCTCCATTGTTTGTATAGCTGGTTGTTCCTTAAATCTGGCAATTTGTTTCTCAAAGGATTTAATTAACACTTTCTACAAGTGTCCTCTCCAGATGATTTGTCAATTCAGGATATCCCACATCCTGTACGTCACAGATGCAGTGATTTTAGCGTCTCCATTAGTCATCTCAGTTTGGCTGCTGCAAAGTTTAGTTTTAATATTTTAGTATGTACCTTCAGAACCCATATCTTTAATTCATGCTGTTCCATTCCCTGTGAGAAAATTACCCTCTGTAGTTACAACATGTTTGTCCAGAGTCCAAATATAAATATTCAAACACAGCTAACAGTTTGCAATGCTGTATATAAAAGACTGATCTTAAGAGGAAAGCTGAATGTCACATAAAGAAAAACGATGCTAAATGTAATTCTGTTCTTTTCATATGTCTCTACTTACATTGGCTGCAGTACTTCTCATTCTGTGGCACATTTCCCATTTGTAAAATGTTTGAAAACTTACTGTCATGGAGACAAAAGAAGGCTTTACTAATTTCAATGTAACTTTTTTTTCCCTGTATCAAAATCTCCAATAGCATCTCTTATACATCTTCATTAGAAGCCTTTCCAGTCCTAGTTTTGTATTCCTCTGCAAAATATTTACTAAGTCAAAGGACTTTGTTCTTTCCCTTCATGATTCTTTCATTTCCTTGATATTTATTATTTGCATCTGTTAAATTCTAATTTATGATCTAACCTTTTATTTATCCACATTGCCCTGGATGTAATATTTTGTGACTTCTCAAAACATAGTTAATATTAACTTAACGCTTTTCTTATTTAAATATCTACCACTACTAGCCGTAATAGGTTTCCAATGAACCTGGGTGAGGTTCCAGACAACTAGTTAAATATTGTCTGTTCACCCACAAAACAACTTAGTCACACACAGTCATGACTTGAAAGAATTCATCACTCTTTGTATCTTTGCTCTGATTGGTAAACACTCCTAGAAATTGAATGGCACCTCTACCTGAAAAAATATCAGATTATGGAGTAACAATGTGACGATCCCATCAGCCATTATTTTATTGAATGGCAGAATAGGCTAGAGGGGCTGAGTTTCCCTACTTTTACTCCTGGAGATACAAGAGACTGAAGATGTTGGAATCTGGAGCGAAACAAAACTGCTGGAGGAACTTAGCAGGTCAAGAGTTGACCTGCTGAATTCTGCCAGCACTTTGCTTCTCGCTACTTCTGCTCCAAATTTATATGTTGGTAATCATTGTACCTATTACTTTAAATCCATGTCTCCTAGTTTTTGATCCCTCCGTCAATCTTCCCCCATAGTTAAAATTTTCCACTTCAAGAAACTTAACCTTTATACTCTTTCCAGTGCAATCACATCTTATACAATCATACTGCATGGAAACAGGCCATTCGGCCCACCACGTCCACACCAAATAGTAATCCCATCTTCCAGCATCTGGCCTGCAGCCTTCAATGTCAGGGCAATTGAAGTGCTTCCAGACACTCTTAAATGTTATTAGAGACTCTGCTTCCACCACTCTCTCCAACAGTGCATTCTAGGTACTCACCACTCTCTGGGTGAAAAAGGAGCCCCTCAAATCCCCTCTGATTCTCTTTCCCCTAACCCTAAATCCGCATCCTCTAGTTGTATTCACCTCTGTCTACCTGCAGTCTACCCCACCAATACCTCTCAGATCTCAGTCATGTCCCCTTTTAACCTCCTCTGCTGCAGAGAGAACAGACCTAGCCTATCCAATCTCTCATCACAACTGTAACACTCCATTTCAGACAACATCCTGGTGGATCTCCTCTGCACCTTCTTCAACACTATCACGTCCTTCCTGTAGTGTAGTGACCAGAACTGCATGCAGTATTCCCACTGAGGTCTGACCAATGTTTTTATGAAGTTGGAGCATAACTTCCCTGCCATTGTATTCAATGCCCTGACTAATGAAGGTCAGCATCCCACATCCAGTATTTAGCACATTTTCTACCTGCGCTGCCACCTTCGAGGATCTTTGGACTTGCATGCCAAGGTACCACTGTTCCTCAATACTCTCAAAATGCATCACATCACATTTATCTGGATTAAACTTCATCTGCCATTTCTCACCCCATTTCACCAATCCATCGATATCATCTTTTAGCCTAAGACTACCATCCATACCACCAACAACCACCAATCCTAGTGCTATCTGTAAATTTACTGATCACACCACCTTCATCCACATCCATATCACATATATCACAAACACCAAGGATCACAGCATGGATCCCTGTGGACCATCACGAGTCAAAAGTGTCCTTTCACAAAATCAACCCTCTACCACCTATTGCCAAGCCAATTTTAAATCCAATTTGCCAACTTACCCTGGATTTCATGGGCCCCAAGTTTTTGGACCAGTCTCCCATGTGGGACCTTGTCAAATTATTGCACTGCACTGCACTCATTAATATACTCTGTTACCTCCTCAAAAAATTGACTCAGATTGGTAGATTGGTCAGACAAGATCTGTGCTCGTTTTGTGGCTTTGCGATCCATGCTGGCCATCTCTGCATAGTTCCTGCCTTTGCAAGTCATCATTAGTCTGTCTCTCAGAATTTTTTCCTGCTGCCATTCTTACAAAGGGATGGGCACACTTGCAATCCTTCAGTCATCTGTACCTCACTTGTGACCAGCAAACATTTAAAAATCTCAGCCAAAGCCCCGGAAATCTCTTCCCTCGCCTCCCATAACAGCCTGGTTTAAATCTCATTTGGTTATAAATCAATCTATACCTTTCCTGTAAAGTGTTGACTGAACTCAAGCTGTGGTGTAACCAGTGCTGCATGCAGTTTTAGCATTGCTCCTCCCTGTTCTGTGTGGGTAGAGGGGATGGCTAGGTGGGAATGGGGTATTGTGCAGTAGAAGGGTTGGAGTCTACTGATGGGAAATAGCATCTTGCATCTAGTGTGCAGCATTTGCACACCTTCTCATGGTGTGATGTGTCAACCCAATGGAACTAAGAGATCTGGCTGGACTCCATGCATTTTGTGGATTTGTTTTGTGGCTTTGCGAGTATTCTCAGATTAGCCATTTGATGATGGATAGAGTCATTATGGAATCATTGTCTCAACTTCATGTCTTAAAAATCATTACAAATTCTGCAAGTACAAACTGTGGACCGTTTTCAGTACTTTGAATGTCTGGTGTTCCAAATCTAGGAAACATCGCTTGAAGGTCTTTCAGAACTCTTTTCTACTGTCAGTAGCATTTTTTGAGGTCACTTAGATGTGCAGTTTAACAGGTTTTGAACTGCTGCTTCTAATGGCTGATCATCATTTTCAATATTCATCACAAGCCAGCCATAGCTGTGAGCTTCAAACTTATTACAGGCAAAGACACACACTAAAATCTCCTTCTCAATCTTTACCTCTCTAATCTCTGTTACCGTCTATAGGTAACGGTTGACCATTGCTAAATCAAATTGAGTTGCATTCTCCTTCGAAAGTGAATTCTTCCACGAGATCATAACAGCTAAGAACTGGCAGCTGCTACTTTGAGTCATTGCTGTACCATTTCTTGTGGTTCTCCCCACAAGCAACCTGTACCCTTTCATGTTGACATCAGAGTGTCATCCTGGAGATGACAAGTATTGCACAAGTCCAAGCAAGCATCGGATTCCCTGCGACGTTATCTATTGCAGGCATTTCCAAAACTACTTTAACTGGTTGGGTCCAGACATAATCCTTACCCCATGTGGTACCCATGGAGACAGTGTCTCAGATGTTAAATGCTGGAAAAAGCACTCCATCTGTGGAAACACACTTTGTGGACATTCTATTCCATATACCAATGGTTCCAAAATAAATCATTAAATTTCATCTGCCATTTCTCAGCCCATTTCACCAATACATCGACATCATCTTGAAGCCTAAGACTACCCTCCATACTATCAACAACTCCACCAATCTTCGTGCCATCTGCAAATTAACTGATCACACCACCTACATCCATATCTAAATCATTCACGTACATCACAAACACCAAGAGTCCCAGCGCTAATCCCTGTGGATCACCACTAGTCAAATGTGTCCCATCACAAAAACAACCCTCTACCATCACCATGTTGGTCCATTCTATTATAGCCTGGTATTGAGGGGCAAACATACCATTTAGATCTTCCATTCAAAACTGCATTTGATTTAATTCTATTGATAGTTAACTTATCTGATGATTGAATCTGCAGTAACTATTACATTACCGCAACAGTATTATTTCTTTATTTTTTAACCACATGTTCCTGCTGCCCAGGGGTTGCTCATAATTTTCCTTCAAGTCAGCAACTTCATTAACATGATTTGTTTCCTGTATTGTAAACTAAACAGTGCTCCCTCACAGTAGATGATAAACCATTCTTGATTTTGAACAGGATTAACTAACAACTTTGACAACTTTCACATATCAGCCCACGTACAGTGCTCAAATACAGGTCACTTCCCTAAATATGAACTGATACCCTCCATGGTATTGGAACCATTATTTCCTTCTGATAGAATGGGGAATGTCTCCACTATTCCTCAATCAAGAGCACATGGAAGACACGGCCAGTGTCTGCACTTACCCTTAAACACTGTTCAGACATCAAACATCATGCATTTGGCAAAACTCAGATGTCCATAATCAACTTGATTTGTTTCCCTTCCAAATGGACAAAAATTGAAATACAAATAGAAAAATATTTTTTGGACGTTATTATCATTAGTGTTTCAAACACAGTTGTAAAGTGGAATATTCTGGTGGTTACAGCAGAAGCCAGCCTGACTACATTTCCAGTCCTACCTAGATGTTTACATCCATGCTTACCCTGGACTGTGAGCTTTACCAGTCTCAACTGCAAAAAAAAATCTGCCAAAATTTCATCAGCTCCCTTAATTTCCTGATCATCAAAATAATTCTGATAATGTTGATAATTTTATAAATGACAATTATTTACTGGACAGATATTAAAATGGCCATAATTTAAACATCACATGCTCTTAAATCCTTGTATAAAGTGATCTTCAGCATTAGTTATGTGTTTTATAATTCATAAAGGTGACATTAAAACTTCAGCAAAAAAATGCAAGCTTCTGCAGGTATTCCAGGTGAAAAGATTTATATGATTAAACATTTGGAATTAATACAGCACGATCTTCACTGCTCAAATCCAGTTATAAAGCCACCAATTTCACAGAAATCAGGAATATGTTGTGACTGTAATGTGTACACATTACAAGATGAACCAGCAACTTGTAAAGGGTTCTTCAACAATACCTTCTAAGCCCACGATTTGTACTTACAAGAAGGACAAGGGCAGCAAATACACAGAAACATCACTACCTCCAGGTCACTCCTAAATCACACACCCTCCTGAAACCCACCAACCCCCACAACCCAATCAGCCCAGGTCTAACCTTACGATACAATGGGGTCCTGGTTACCCAATCAATGGTCCTCGTGGAACCTCGGGCTCAGTCTCCGTGCACGTGGGTAGAGCTCGGTTTTCCAATCAACAAAATGTAATTGGAAATCAAAATAAAACTGCAGATGCTGGAAATCTGAAATAAGAACAAAGTATTGTAAACACTCAGCAGATCAGATGGCATCCATGGAAAGGGAAACAGAGTTAACATTTCAGGACTAAGACCCTTCATCAAAACTGGGAAGAAGTATAATTGACAAGTGTCACCCTTGTAAGAAAAGGCCCTTTTTAAAAAAAAAGACATGAATAATGCTTTTTACGTCAGTACAGTAATTCTTTTTGCAAAACTGTAAATCCCGCATGGGTTAAAGAAACTGATGAAACACAAAATTCATGTTTATTGTTCAGCTAAGGCAAAGACAATCCCTGAAGACTGTAGTCTGTAACAGGATTTATGCATTATATATTTGTTTTCACCATTTGAATGGCTTACTGGTAGGGCAGACCCACAGCTCCTTAGACAACCTGCCTGATGTCGGTAGAATGGAAAGGGGACAGGTACTCCAATGGGCAGCTGACCTGCTCTGGCAGATTACGTCCCAGACTGACCAAATGAAAATTTACCCCACAGTATTGTGTGAACAGGTCTTGATAAAGCATTTGGAGAACTAAATGAAGTTATTGTCCCTTTTGCACTGCCTCACCAAAAGATACATTGCCTAACTTGCTCATGTAAGGATCAAGAAAAAAAAACAGCAGCAGCATTGAAAACTCCAGCTGCAGTCTGCATCTCATCTTCAAGTATTATAAGATTATAGTATTTTGTCTTTGTGGGCAGTCAAAATCCAAAAATAAAATTTGGTTACTGCAATCCAGTGATCTAGATTACATGATTCAGAACATGATTCAAAAGCCACCCATGTAATACACCCAGCATTGGTAGTGGACAGTGGAAGTTTTATCTGTTGTGGGAAAGACTATATATATCCCATGTGTTATGGCATTTTTGACATATGGGCCTTTCAAATCCCACTAAAAGTTACATTAATCTATACTGCACAACTGTTGGTGCAGTAACCTAAATTTAGTCTCATTAGTTACGGTATACTTTATAGAATGTGCATTTTATTCTCATTCAACTTCAATGTATTCACTACTACTATTATGTGAAGATAAAAAACTGTACACTGCAGGTTAATAAGAAACATCAGTACTGTAAAGGAATTAACTGTGATGAAACTCGGACTGAAATACAATAATGAGATGTTTGACCAATCAAATCGACACCAGCGCTATTTTATTAGCTGCTTGTTATTAAAAGCCAGTTGCCCAGAAATACACTCCCATCCCCAGTCAGTTCAGACAATGGAGTAGAATTTCAGAGCCAGGATGCAATTGCTATCATTACTACATAGGGCAAGCAATGCTACTGACAAGGAAAGAACTTTTAGGCAATGGACTTTGAACGATTTTTGATAACTTCACCAGCTGGATTGGAGAAAACGTCAGTCAAGCCTTTGAACAAAGCTTTATATGACATGGAACCTATTGTTATGGGTTTCCTTAACAAAAACATTACGATATAGATTATTTGATGCCTGTACAACAGTTTATGTAAATAAAGTAACATGTAAAATAATATATTGCAAGGTTGTTGTTAATTTTAGATAGCAAATTTATGATTATAACAAGAACTTCCATTTACACCGCAGATGAAAACAGAAATTGCTCAGGTCAGGCAGCTTCTGTGCAGATAGATCCTGTCACTTCTAAAGAAATAGATATCTTTATGAGTCACATGTACAACAAAACACAGAGTGAAATGCATCTTTTACGTAGAGTGTTCTGGGGGCAGCCCACAAGTGTCGCCACACTTCCGGCGCCAACATAGCATTCCCACAACTCCCTAACCCGTACGTCTTTGGAATGTGGGAGGAAACCCACGCAGACACAGGGAGAACATACAAACTCCTTACAGACAGCAGCTGAAATTGAACCCGGGTCGCTGGCGCTGCAATAGTGTTGCACTAACTGCTACACTACCGTGCCTGCCTTTGCCCCGCATTATTTACTTTGTTGCTACCTCCACAGATGCTATTTGACCTGCTGAGGATTCTCAACATTTTCTATTTTCACTTCAGATTTCCAGCAGCTGTAGTATTCTGTTTTGCCCATTTATATTACTGCTATTATGGTAAAACTCTGCAAGGTGTTTCACAAGAGCATTATCAAAAGCCACGGAAGAGTTTAGGGCAAATAACCAAAACCATTTAAAAAAGGGGTTGACTTTAAGGAGCATCTCAAAGACAGGGAAAGCAGTAGAGAGGGATTTATGGGGGGAATGGTGGAGATAAGCTCTTGGCGGCTGATGGTACGGCCACTCATGGTGGAGCAATTAATTCTGGGGGTGATCAAGAGGTTCAGGGTTGAAGATGTGTAGGTTATCTTGGTGGGGCTGGAGGGGCAAGGCCATAGAGAGATTTGAAAACAATTGATTTTTAAATCAAGCCACAGCTTACTCAAGAACCCTCCCCATCTCAACCCTGAAATTATCTGCTTTCCTTTGTGCATATTAACAGTCCCTTTCCCACTGGTTTCATCGAATGGCCATTTTTTAAAAACTACAAACTGGAAGTAAAAGATGGTGTGAACTCTGAAATGAATACAACCATGTGTGTTACAACTAGAAGCTATTTAACCATTAACCATGAATAAATTCTGTCTCTGAACTACGAATAAATTGTTTCATCTTGGATCATACCAGGCCTAACAAGGTCCTGACAGATACTTCCACAGAACTCCTCCTTCAATTCCTATGTTTAATTGAATGTAGCAGTGAAATACCTACATCATATATCATTCAACATTCATAATTAGCATTCCTAACATTATAACACCAGATAATGAAATTTTTTTAACCTATATTTAAATATTACTAAGAGCCTTCAAGAATGGGGCAGACCTTCAGATGCCTGTCCCAGACCACCTTCAATATTCCTGCACTCTCTCAGATGCAGTCTTCTGTGAGGACCCCAGTTCCCAGCACCTCGGCAAGCTCCAGCGCAGCACAAGGTCTCACCCAACCCAAGTGGCTCCTACAGTGACAGGCAGTGAAACGCTGCCCCAATGCTCAAAGGCAGCCAAAGCTGCCACTTAAATGCTTGACATTTTGTTTGTCTTTAACATTCACAAACATTCAAAATAATATTTACAAAATTAAATTCTGGAACTTTTTAAAGTTTAAAAATCTCATGTGAAGAAATAAACTATTTAAACTAACTTAATTAAATCAAACAAAAGCTGATACTTGGCTTTCTCTTGGCAACTGATTTCTCCCAGTCATTTTGCAATGGGGCTCATGTGATGGATTTCCCAGCTCAAGGCTGTAGACCAGCACAGCAACCCAGGGACAGCCACTCTGCTGAGTACAAGGCCGCAATTCAGCCTTCACTCGGAAGTAGCTTATCAACCAGCAGATCTGGGTAGATCTCCTTAGAACATCTGCCCTATATTTACCCAAGTTTTATCAAAGTTTTAGAATGAGACTTCCAAATTTAGTTCCTTTAGTTAGCATCTTACAGCCCAAAAGCCTGTGGTGTCCCAGTATTTCATAATCCTGAATTTCCATTTCTCCAGTTTTTATCATTTCTCCAGGAAATGGGCTGACAGGCACCCATTATACCTCAACTATTACCCTTGTTCATGTGCAAAACTGGATTGTAAATATTAGCAACCGATGCCAATATTGCAACCTTAACCATGGTCCATCCAATGGCTACACATCAATACATTTCTCTAGAGTTAATTGGATTGGATTTAAGAGAGGAAAACCTGAGTAATTTCCCAACTCTGAGTTAGGAATACTGAGGTTAATTGTAGCAGGCTCAAAATCACCCCATCTGAGAATAACTAACTCAACCGAGGTTTGAAATCAAGCTTTCAAAGTTAAACCGAAGGCTACGTGACTGATAATAACCTGAAAGGAAACAGAACTTGAAAATAATGTAAAATGTGATCCCCACTGGTTTTACATCATTGTCTCAGCAGAGGCTTCTGTCCCACAATGATTTCAGAGCTCAGCTGTCTTTCTCACTTGATATAACTCATGCCTGACAGGTGCGACAGGGCTGTCATGCAATTTGATGGGTGCATCTAGATTATGCTCATCACCAATTTGTCCTGTATATATTGCTCACCCATGTAATATTGACCACCACAGCATCGTTCTCTGGACTGATACAGCTTTGTTTTTCACCAGAAAGAAATAATTGTTGTCAATCCCCACTTCTAGTGAATTGAAACCAAACCAAAGTTTATTCTGTGTACTGACTGCACTGAGAAACCCGTGATCAACTTAAATTGGATATTAGCTTCCCAATGAGGAAAAGAATAGGAACATGCAGGTATTCTCTTTTTACACATCTCACTTAAAATGCTTACTTGCCAGCAAGCTAATACAAAGAACACAGGAATGTGAAGCCTTGGAACAGGAAGAAGTATAAATTCAGTTTTTCAATTGGAACCTTTCGTGGAAATATAATGTCTGACTTAAAATTGACATATTCTGATTTCTATGTAATGATAACATTGAAAAGTTTGTCTTGTTTTCTGTGTCAGCCCCTCAAGATCAAGGATGACTTTCTTCCACTCTAATTCTGAGGAGAGCAAGGTGCATATGCACGAGTTCTTTTAGAATGGGGAAGCCACTACACACCAGCTAACATACAATGTTAATGGAGCAAAATCTTGTTCCAAAGGGAAGGAGGTCCAAAACAATTGGGAGACTAGGCTCAGCACACCCACATTTATGTGGACACACACATACAAATGTTCTTCTTTGCCTCCCTCTACCTCTCAGGGCCTACATCTTAATCCCATCTGGCTTTCAGTCCTGCTCCCCTAAATCAGGGCTGGCATGGTAGTGTAGCGGTTAGCGTAATGCTTTACAGCGCTAGTGACCCGGGTTCAATTCTGGCCACTGTCTGTCAGGAGCTTGTACATTCTCCACGTGTCTGCGTGGGTTTCCTCCGGGTGCTGCGGTTTCCTCCCACATTCCAAAGACATATGGGTTAGGAAGTTGTGGGCGTGCTATGTTGGTGCCAGAAGCGCGGTAACACTTGCAGGCTGCCCCCCAAAACACTCTATGCAAAGGATGCATTTCACTGTGTGTTTTGATGTACATGTGACGAATGAAGAAACCTTATCTCATCCATTCCAATCTCTCAACTGCCCTTCACTCAGTTCTGCTCAGTTCCCTCTCCTTCACTCACCACACCTTTCACCCCGTTCCTTTGCTCTCCCCTCCCTCTCAGTATCTTGAAGAAGGCACGCCAGTGGGTCTACTTTGTTAGGAGTTTGAGGAGATTTGGTATGTCACCAAAGACTTGCAAATTTCTACAGATGTACGGTGGACAGCATTGTGACTGGTTGCATCGCCGCTTGGTGTGGAGGCTCCAATGCACAGGATTGCAGGAGGCTGCAGAGGGTTGTAGACTCAGCCAGCTCCATCACAGGCACAATTTCCCCCCCCCCATCGAGGGCATTTTCAAGAGGTGGCACCCATCACCATCCAGAACATGCCGTTACTATCATCGGGGAAGAGGTACAGGAGCCTGAAGACCCACACTCAACGGTTCAAAAACAGCTTCTTCCCCTCTGCCATCAGATTTCTGAACAATCCATGAACACCACCTCATTTTTCCTTTTTTTTGCACTATTTATTTTAGTAATTTACAATAATTGTATGTCTGCACTGTACTGCTGCCACAAAACAACAAATTTCACGTCATCCAAGTTAATGATAATAAATCTGATTTGATCTCCTCGTCACTCTCCCCTCCCTCTAAGCATTCTCCTCCTCAATCCCTGAACCCTCCTTTCACTCATCCCCCAGTCAGAACTCTCCTTTTCACCCATCCCTCTCAGCTCCTCCCCAACTCACCTTAACTCTTAGCTCCTTCTGCCTTTCCTCTTCCCAGCCCCACTCCAGCCATTCCCTGTGTTCCAGCTGCTCACATTTTCCTGGGATAAGGCCATTTGCTGACCAATGCTACTTGCTCACTGTTTACCCTTCCCACAACCACCCTAAATATTCCCAGTCCCAGGATCTTCCTGCAGGATACCTCAGGAGAAGTTTCAGTCACCCACCTGGAACCAGTAGGTTACTGTATCTCAGACTCCTCTATCACAATCCATGGCTGCACCTGTCACCAGTGAGGCAGACCCAGCAGAGGGGACGGAGGAGCTCAGGGAGACCGCTGAATAGCTGTCAAGTTCATGTATGTAAACCTAACTCTAAAATCTGGGAGAGTGGACTGTTTTGGTCCAGATAGTGTTGAGTTTTCCCAGGGCAGTAGAGTAGTACTTAGGCATGCTGGTGGAAGATATTCAGCAGACTCTTAACTTGGGCCTCAAGAGATTGTGGAAAGGCTTTGGGGAGTTGGGTGATGAATCATTCGCTACAGAATAACCAGCCTCTGACCTGTCTTTGTGGTTTATTCTAGTTGAAGAGTAATATAACTCCACATAAAATATTTACTTACTTCTGAGTCAATGAATCAGAAGGTAGTAATCTTTAGAATGCCATGTGTTCCAAGACTTGGTGGAAGTTCCCACAGAAACAGTGCAAACAGCCATATTAAGTAATATGAATTGTGATAAAGATCCTTGATGATGTTTTTCAGCAACATTGCTGCCCAACCCTACTGTGAAGCAGTGGATTTGAATACTTAGAATGGCAAGGTGTCAGATACAATGCAATCTCCTCTCTTTGTGTTATTCCATGATTACAAAGTCATTCATTGTAAAGTTATTGGGGAAATATGAGACAGTAGCAACTACATGAGAGGCCATGTACTTATATATGTAAGAATTGATGGCTATGAAACCCATAGCAGAATCTGAACACAAAATATAGAATACTCTTTCGTTCAACACTGAGCCAGTCTTGCACTGTCAGTAGCAGCAACCTTCAGAGCAATGAGGCCCCATTTACCTACTAAAGGAGACAAAAAGGCATTATTTGACAAAGAGCCAGAATGCTAATCAATATTTTTGATTCATTTAACACCAACAAAACAGATTAACTGGTCATTTACTTACACTGCTACTTGTGAGACCTTGCTGTGAAGAATTTGGTTGACAGAATTGCCCAGGTGTTAACAGTGACTTCACACCAAATCCAATTCATTAGTTATAAAATCATTTTGGAGCACATCAAGCATGTGAGAAACAATACCTATGAGCAAATTCTTTCTTTGTTTATTGTGACTGGGTGCCAGAGAGGCAAGCTTCTGTTGCTGAAACACCACTCATTCAATAAGGTGTGACACAAGGCTAGGAGGCTAACCTTATTGTCTACCTGCAATGCACTTCCCTGTAGCTGTGACACTTTACTCTGTATTCTATTATTGTTTTACCCTGTACTACATCAATGCACTGTGTAATGAATTGATCTGTACGAATAGTATGCAAAACAAGTTTTTCACTGTACCTCAGTAATTGTGACAATAATAAACCAGTACACTGTGGTATTTAATGACATGGTAGAGAGATGCAGACAATGAACTCGCACTTACTACCATGAGTTATGCTGCTCACCACATCTATTATGAGGAATGACCAATGGCAACTGCACATCAAGAGAGTGTTCAAATCTGCAATTGTCTGTTTTTTCACAACCGTGTAACAACTATGGTTCTATGGGGTTGTGCCAGTTGGAAGACATTCATTGGGTCATAGAATCATATGCACAGAAACAGGTCCTTCACCCCAACAGATCTGTGCCAACCATCAAGTGGGCACTTACAATTATCCTCCACTAATCCCATTTTATTCTCTCCCCCATCCCTCACATACACAATATGGGCAAATTTAGAGGGCAATTAGCCCACCAACCCACAAGTCTTTGGGGTGGGGAAGCAAACAGGAGTCTCTGGAGGAAGACCTTACAGTCACAGAGAGAAGGTGCAAACTCCACACAGACAGCACCCGAGGTCAGGGTTGAACCTGAGTCGCTTGTGTTGTGAGGTATCAGCTCTACTTCCCAAACAAGAACTTAAGACTTCCACATGGAGCATATTTCATGACTTCAAATCATTCCAAAGCACTTCACAACCTTCAATGTTATGTTTGTAAAGTAAGCAGCACTGTACACAGCAAGATCCCATAAATAGCAATGAAATAACAACTAGATATTAAAGCTTTTCAGTCATCATGTCAAAGGGATAGATAATTGAAAGGATACTACCTTGTTTAGGGAAGACTCATTTCATAAGATCAAGCATGGGCAAGGAATCCTCTTCTTGGTTACCACCTACTGTCCTCCCTCAACTGAAGAATTGGTGCTCTCTTATGTTAAACAGCACTTAGAAGACTTACTGAAGGTAGGATGATCCATCAGCTAGAGAGGCTTGGCGGCTCCAGCACTGACCAAGCTGGCAGAGGCCAGGACGACATACACATCAGATTGGGCTGCGGCAGGTTGTAAGGGAACCAACACCAGGGATAAAACAACTTAACCTCTCTGTGGCAGAAACAACTGTCCATAACAGAAACCTTCTCAAAAAATAATAAATACTGGCCTACATCCTGAAAAGTGAATAAATAAAATAATATACTTCATAACATCCTGGTGCCTGTTCAAAAATCCACTGTCCAATGGAAAACTACCATTTTCTTTAGTATATAATAAAAAGATTAAAAGAGGCATTGAAAATGGACCTTCACAGAATTCTTCCCCAGACATCTTTCTTTATGTGTCACATTCAAAGGTTGCTCAATATGGAAAATAAATTAAATATCTTTATTAGTCACATGTACATCAAAACACGCAGTGAAATGCATTTTTTTGCATAGTGTTCTGGGGGACAGCCTGCAAGTGTCGCCACGCTTCTGGCGTCAACAATAGCATGCCCACAACTTCCTAATCCGTATGTCTTTGGAATGTGGGAGGAAACTGGAGCACCTGGGGGAAACCCATGCAGTCACGGGGAAAACGTACGAACTCCTTACAGACAGCGGCAGGAATTGAACCCGGGTCGCTGGCGCTGTAATAGTGTTACGCTAACTGCTACACTACCGTGCCTGCCCATAACTGACAGCAAATTCAGGTAATAAAAAAACTGGTCCCTCCAAAATTAGTTGCTAAATTTTAATATCACAATGACCATTTAATTTTCTTGCAAATCATCACTTACGACATGCAAATATAGTTTTCGATATTGGTGCTCACATGCATTTTTGTCCCCCATTTTGTTGATACCTACACAAGTTTACTGTTACAAACACTCAAACAATTTTTTCCCAAAAGGCACTGACTGAACAACAAAAGATATTCATGAGAAAGTTTGTCACTTGATAGACAACAAGCCCTACCTTTCAATATCCACATCAATATCACCACCTGATCATCCCCAACCCCTACACCCCACCCAGCACTCCCTCAAAGCACATTGTCTCTATTTTGTCAGCACACCTCTTGCTATAGCTTCTGTGAAGTTTCACCTTTTTCCTCCAAAACTCAGGCCTCTGAAATTTATTATGTTAATTCACTCTTTTCTAGGAAATCAAAGTATGTCATATTTTGCATCAGGTAATTTCTTTCGCCTATAATCTATTTTTTTTAAAGGCAACTCTCAGATTTTGAAATACCTCATCTTCTGGCCTACAATAGTTATTATCATCTTAATTATGGGCCTTTGGTTTCTCAGATAATTATTTGCTGTAATCCACAAATTTAGTTTGTTTAACATAGTTTAACAAAGGAGGTTTTCAAATGTTAACAATGATACTTTCATTTTTCACTTTTGCAAATACTACACCAGGTATTTGGCCATGATCTAAATAGTGAATCATATTCTCTGGGCACAGTGCTTTATATTTAATTAGATCAGATAGAGCTCCAAAGACCTTAACATTATAATTCAGTAATTTTGGTGCTGTACTGTAGATTAAAACTTTGCAATACTTGAACTGATGGATAAACAGGTATTTTAACCATTTGATAAAAACGCTTGATATTTAAAGAGATTTTCCCAACTGATCAAAAATTTTGAATAATCTGAACTGAATTAGTAGCAATAAATTTCCTTGAGTCACATAACACAATGGATTATTTAAAGAGCCTATTATTTCAAATTGGCCTTGAGACATTTATCCCAATTAAGCTTGAAGTACATTATTTCCTGTCCAATATCAGCTAACAAACTTAAACCACACAAGAACCTAAGCAAATTCATTGCAGCCAAAAGACAACTCAGACTTTGACAATTTAAAATGTCTTGGTTTGACAGTCATGATAGTCACAGAACAGATACTGTGTGTAACAAAGCAATCCGTTCACTCATTACAAATTACACTTATTTAAAAAAAGACAATGAAATGCATTGTCAAAAAAAATCACATCTCTGCTGCTTCATATTTGGTGCTGCCTTGCAGACTGCTGGTCTTTATATACAGATCGAACAAAAAGCCAACTCTCACCATTCTCTACAGACATTACTGCTGTAAAGTGCAGAATTTACTCATGGCCTAAATTCAGGAAGTGATACTGCAGACATCTGCTCCGCTATCTCTGCTTCATCACAAGCACTCAAATTACTAAGACATACGAATAAATCAGACTTTATTAGTTAAAGCTTTTAGACATAGCCAGTGCTCAGGGGACACATAAAACCTGTCCCAGGTGTCTGTGCTTTACAAGTAGTTACAGAACAAGTTCATATGTCACATTCGCATTGAAAAAGGATCTTGCTGTTCTGGGCCCATAAGTAGTCTACAGAGGCTTTTAGCTACTACATTTAGCTAAGTAATGAAAGCTGATTAAGTGAACTGATAATTTGTTCCTACATTCCTAACTACAGGCAGAACACACCGATTGTGGTAATTGGTAACAATTAACAACTTGTAACTGACTAAATTACAAACTGTGTGTGTGCATTTGGATCTTTCTATTCTGATAAATAGTACCGAGCCTGTTTATATAAATATATCTTCTTATGACATTTCAAAATGAAATGTGAAATTCATTGTTAGTTTTACATGTAAAATATTTAACTTGACGTTAGATGCAACAGCCTATTTTTATACCAATTTTGTCAACTTTGATGCCCTGAATTTTCTGCTGAGTGGCAAGTTGCCCAAGCTGGTTAGTCAAATGGCTGCTAAACCTGCTCCTGCCTTGAACATATCCAGAGTGCGTTTATCTGTTTAATAAAATCATAAAATTCAAATCTAAAAAAATCATAAAATTTTAAAACACAAAACAATAGAAAACACAAAAACAAATTAACTCAACTAAATCAAAACTCATATATAAATGACATAATTACCTTTCTCTCTAGCAGCCATTCTTCTCCGTTCAAATGAATGGGCTCGCTGTTCCCAGCGCAGAAACTGCACGCAGATGTCACAATGCAGGTGGCAAGGCACTGCAATGTTTGCACCCCACTGCTGAACCTCACGAGGAGTCTAATGACACACCAATACCAGGACGTCCTTGGTGATCAACTGTGCACCATTTTGAGATTTGTATGGGAGTTGAGAACATCCACAAAGGCACAAAGTTTAATGCCAGCAGTTTCATGGAAGCTTTGTATGCAAGTTGATTGTATGGGTTTCTGAGTACAGAGCAAGGAAGGTTACCCAAGTTGATAAATAAAATTTGTTTGCAATCAGCTTGTTATAAAAGAAATATTAGTTATATCATTTATTTTTATTGTGTTCCGGTAGCAGAAAATGCTGGAAGCACATGAATGATAGAGAAATGGAGGGCTATGTGGGAGGGAAGGGTTAGATAGATATTAGCGCAGGATAAAATGTCAGCACAACATCATGGGCCGAAGGGCCTGTACTGTGCTGTAGTGTTCTATGTTCACTCAGCAGATCAGGCAGCATCAGTGGGGAAAGAAAAAAACAATTGGCATATCAGGTCAAGAAACCTTCACTGAAAAGTGACCTGCTAAGCGCTTTCAGCATTTTCTGTTTAGTTTCCAATTTCCAGCATCTGATTTATTTGCTCCAGTTGTGCTCCTATAGATTACTTTTGAATTTGTGGCTCAATCTGGGTCTCATTTGTGTTCATCTTAACCGAGCAACAAAGAACACTTTAAAATGCAATCAGACAACTAATTTTTGATAATGTTAAAATGCAAATTTAAGTCATTCAGTCAGATAATTATATTTTTTGGCCCCCTGCTGCTCGCTAAAATTTCATGGAATACAAATTTCAGTATAATTATCAGTTTGGCTCAGTTTGCACCATTACCTCATAATCAGCACTTCCGTGGCTGGCATTTCAGCATAGGAAGGCTACCCTTTGAATGAGGCATTAAACCTGGCTGCTCAATTCTGCTGTGAACCATCTTACTATAGTGGAGAAAATAGAGGGGAGCAAAAAAGATTCACAAAATGTTACTGGGACTGGAAGGCTTGAGTTATAGGGAGAGGCTGGATAGGCTGGGAGTGGTTTAACTGAAGCTTAGGAGGCTGAGGGCTGACCTTATGGAGGTTTATAAAATCATGAAGGGCGTAGATAAGGTCTTTTTCTTTTTCCCCCAGGGCAGGTGAGTCTAAAAGTAGAGGGCATAGGTTTAAGGTGAGAGGGGAAAGATTTAAATGGGACCCGAGGGGGAAGTTTATCCCCCACACAGAGGGTGGTGGGTACATGAAACGAGCTGCCAGAGGAAGGTGCAGAGGCAGGTACAATTACAACATTTAAAAGGCACTTGGACAGGTACATGGATAGAAAAGGTCTGGAAAGATACAAGCCAAATGGGAGCAGCTTGCATGGGCATCTTGCTCGGCATGGACATGTAGGGCTGAAGGGGCAGTTTCTGTGCTGTATAACTCTATGACCAACACTTATCCTTCAACCAACACCACTGCTTATTCATCTCCTTGCTGTTTGTGGGACGTTGTTGCAGAAGGATTGACAATAGAGATGAACTATTTTTGAAAATTGATTGGCTAGGAAATGCTTCAGGGAATCCTAAAGATGTGATAGGGGTTATATATATGCAATTTACTTTTTTTTCCTTTATAATATTAAAATCCACTGATATTGTAATCCTCCATTTCTTGTTCTAAAAGTATCTGATATTCAGTTTTAAACAACACACCCGATGGTGCATCAGGTCTTTGCCAGTTGTCAGAAGAGCAATCCCATCAACCCCCTTCCCCATCTCCCTATTATCTTGTAACACTGAAACTTATTCTCTATCACATGCTCATCAACTCCCCTATATCTACTCTAAGAGACAATTTACATCTCTAAATCACATTTAGAGATGTGAGAGCAAACTGAAGTGCCCAGTTGAAACCCACATAGTTAGTGGGAGAACCTGTGAACTCCACATAGCCAGAACCCAAGGAAAGGATTAAGTCTGGGTCCTGGGAACTGCAAGGCCATGCTTCACTTTTGAACTAGAATGATCACTTTTGATTTATTTTAATGCAAGAATAATTTGCTTATACACAATAGAGTTTAAATCCAGTATCACACAGCAGTCTTTCAATATTCCCCCCTGTAAGATTACCTAAGGGCTTGCTTGAAAAATGTGTCAGTCCCATGCATGGATCCAGCGACAGCAATGATGTTCATGTTCCAAAAGGCAATTCTCCTCAGGGAGGAGCAGAAATGGCCCTCTCAGGACCTACATTTCCTCCAAGGGCCAGGAAAACTCAGAAGCAGGCAAGCAGGTTAGTGAGGAGCCACTACTTTTAAAAAAAATCTTGATCCAGGATTAGTTGTTAAAGCAGACATGATAGTGGCATTTAAAAGGTTTTTAGGTAGACGCATGAATATGCAGGGAATGGAGGGATATGGATCATGTTCAGGCAGAAGAGATTGAGTTTAATTTGGTATTGTGTTTGGCACAGGTATTGTGGGCCGAAGGGCCTGTTCCTGCGCTGTACTGTTCTATGTTCCAAGGAGTTATGTCTGTGATAATGGGCAAAAAGCTGCTCCTCTTTGCTCCAAATTCAATTAAGTTTTTTTTAAAAGTTTGCTTTTCTGCAGAACCCAGTGATACCTCAAGGACAGTTGGTTAGGCTGCCAGAGTAACAATAAAATCCTGTTGTACTAGTGCAGTGCAAACCCACTCTTTTTTGCTCGTTATTAGAGAAAGGTCTAGCAACAGACACTGAATCCTTGCACGTTTAATTTGGGCCAACGCAGCTTTCAGACACCTGGCTGAATCCTGCCGGCATGATGGAGCATAACCAGGTTTCCATTTATTTTGCTTTACCAAACAAAGGTGGATGGCACTGCAGCTGGATGTTTTAGTTATTCTGAAACAAGAGGCAGACACTGAATCTGATGCTGTCTGACTGACAGGGATAAGTTGAAACTGAAAAGAGCAAGACAGGTGGAAATAGCAGGGAGGAGCAGGACTTGCCTTTGACAATGGATGAAAGAACCAGCAGCCCAGGAGAGGGAGCTTTGTACAGTGTGGGAAACGAAGGTTAAATGAGTACTGCTCCCAATATCTCTGATATCAGATATCTTAAAATGACTGTGCACTTATCATTCCCATATCCCAGACAAACCAGGTTGGAATGAAGAAGTTATACAGTTCATGCATTTCAATTGTATGTTCAGCTTGCGGTATTTCCCAGGTAGGGGCTACTTAATGGAGATATGCACAATTGCTTTTTGACGGAGTACCATGAATTTATCAAAGTAAATAGCCATCACACACTAGCTCCAAAAAATGACAACAATTAGAACAAATGGAGTAAGAGTTCTTCCAAACCAGTAAAAAAGTGCTGCACACGATTATATCTTCTGCAAAATACTGATCACTCTTTCTGTTTTGCTTGTGCACAAGAGTAAAGGACTAAAGCCTCAAGTTCTTCCTTCAATACTTCTTTAGAAATAAAAATGATCAGGAGCACAGTTCTCACAAAGCAAAGCTTATCCAGATAAAATTTTAATACATTTAAACAAAAAGAACACCAATTTTGACAAGATTTACACATTTGACAGCTAGATTTTCATTTAATTAATTCATCATAATCACTGAGCTACCCTTTCTCTGTGATCTTCTCCAGCCCCACCCACTCCTCCCTACAAACCTGTTCCTTTTGAGTATCCCAGTCCTCCTGGTACCCAGCAGACTTTCAGCGTCTTCAAACTACATCTTGGAACTCCTTCACTGAACCCTACCACCTTCTTTAACATTCACCTCTTTGAATAGTTTTTGTTCAAAAACCAATGCATCTTTCTTCGGTTGGATGTCTGACTTCCTCTAAAAGTAACTCTGTGAAGTACTTTGATAGGTTTCCTCATTTTACCATTTTGTGGTAGTAGATTTATGACTGAATCTGTCAGTGAGATCATTTGCTACAGATGTTGCTGTGTAAGGTACACGCAGGGAGAAATAATCTCAAAGCACAAGACCAGACCAACCTTCTGCACCAATCTCAAGCTCACGAGTCAGACTTTGCTGCCCTCAAACATTGTCCATAGCACAGTGGGGGAGAGACATTCCAGAAGGATTAACAGTTGCCTGATGTGATTCAACTCAAAGCCACCTAGCCAATCAATAAAAAGCCATGATGCACTGAGTGATCTCAGATGCAAATAATAGAGATCATGCCCGTAACACTGCAAACTCCAGCGACATTTAGAATTACTGAAATGCCAGGGAAAATTTGGAGAGTTCTCAGGAGTGTAAATAACTGCAATGGGTTTAGTTTGTATCTCCCTTGCTACAGCAAGTTTGCAGCATTCCTTGCATGTCCCTGGTGAGACCCACAGCGAGGCTGTTTCATGTCAATAATGGTGGAACCATGCAACTCAGACAGAAGCTCCTGGATAATCATACTGACCATCATCTGCTCCCTGGCCAAGGTTGCTGTACTGTGTATGAATAAATAAAAGTGTCTGCTGTTAGAGATACTGTAATACTCAGGGACTGACTCATTACTGCACTGAAGGAACCCACTTAGCCAATCAGGTCTATGTCAGCTCCCAGCAGAGCAGTCTCATCGATCCCAATCCCCCTCTGCTTATTTCCATGTAGCTCTGCAACCTAATCTCTCTTACATACCTATCAATACGCCTTTCTGAATCTATTGCCACTTACCCGAACTCAGGGATTATTTTACAGCAGCCAGTTAACCAACAAGCATGTCTTGGGGATTTAGGAGGAAACCAGAGCACCCAGAAGAAACTCACGGATTCACAAGGAGAACATGCAAACCCTGCAGACAGCACCCAGGGTCAGGGTCAAACCCGGGACCCTGGATCTGTGAGGCAGCAGCACTAACTGCTGCATTACCAAGCTGCCCAGAGAAATGCCAATGTGAGCTATACAGTTTTCTTCCCAATCACTCTCCATGCAGGGAACTTTGAACTTGGACATGCTGTCATTTTGTGTGAGAAGGTGGTGACAAACCCTTTCAGAGGGTGGCAGAATAATAATTTCCAAAACTATTTCAATCAGGATGATCCATGAAAAACAACTACTGAACAGCTTGCTTATTGCTGGATTTAGTTAACATTTACTTGCTTGTTATCTCAAATAAATATCCAGTCTACATGCAGTAAGTTATTCTACCAGTTGCTAATGAGATTCCATCATATTCTTGATGATACTGAATATCCGTTCATCATTTCCTGCCCAGGTAATGTTAAACTCTATGCAAATAGAGTGGGGTGATCCCAAAATAGTTCCAACCATACATTGCTGAAATTGTACTCACATGCTGTGCTTTGATGCAGATGTTACCACTACTTTTTCCACAAAGACTGCTGAAAATGCCACCAATCTATGCCATTATGTTTATGTGCACATAACTTTATTTTATTTTGAAGAAACCACCTGGGATAAAACAGGGATTTTGGTGATTAGTGAAACAAGAGATGTGGTATAAATAAAATAATTAGTAATGCAATTCCTAGTGGCTGGGACCTATTTTTAAGAAAAGCAGGGGGGAAAAAAAGTTGGTAATAAAGTTATCTAGTTGCAAACCTTTAATTTCAAATTTATTTAATTCTATCATATGATCTGAAATCCTCATGTGGTGTCAGGTTGTGCTGTGGTTAAGTTACTGGACTAGCAGCCAGTACCACGGACCATTGATCCAGAGACACGAGTTTGAATCCCACCATGGCAGCTGGGAATTTAAATTCAACAAACTAAACAAAATTCAGCATTAAAAAAAAATTTGATCTCAGAAACAGAAAACAAGCTACCAAGTTGTTGGAAAAAGCCATCTAGTTCACCGATATCCTTCAGTCAAGGACATCAACAATCCTTACCTGGTCTGGCCAATACATGACTCCAGATCTACCTGTATAGCTGATCTCTCAACTGCTTCTCAGTTCGGATGCACTTAGGAAAGCAGATCCCACATCTTGTAAATAAATAAATTTAAAAACATATCCAATCTCTCAATGGCCTCCTGAGATACTATTGGGAGAAATGAGGTGGTTTCTGCAAAAGATCTTAATGGGCATGTGGATGCAATATGTTACAATATGACAACAAATTTCACGACATACGTCAGTGATAATAAACCTGATTCTGATTCACATGGTTTGAGACTGGTGACCACAGTTGTATCTGGGTCATTTAGCATCTTACAATGTGGAGTGAGAGGCTACATTGTCCATGGCCTGTCCAAGTTCCACTGAGGGGGCGGTCAAGGCCAGGGATCTCTTTTGGGGGAGGGGGAAGTGAATGAGGAGCTATTTGCTTCTGCTTCCTGCAGTAGATGCATCACAGTTCCTTCCATCTGCATCATAGGATTATGATTATTTAGTACAGATAATGAGGCTATGCTTCTGTTTATTCCCTAAATATTAAGGAATGTATTAAAAGTCTTTGAATCAGAATCAGGTTTATTATCACTGTCTCATATGATGTGAAATTTGTTGTTTTGCACCAGCAGTACAGTGCAGACAGAAAATTACTATAATTACCTAATAAATAGTGCAAAAAAAATAACAAGGTAATGTTCATGGACCATTCAGAATTCTGATGGCAGAGGGGAAGAAGCTGTTCCTAGATCACTGAGTGTGGGTCTTCAGGCTCCTGTACCTCCTCCCTAATGGTAGTAATGAGAAGAGGGTGTGTCCTGGATGGCGAGGGTCCTTAGTGATGGATGCTGCCTTCTTGAGGCACCGCCTCTTGAAGATATCCTCGATGTTGGGGATGGTTGTGCCTGTGATGGAGCTGGCTGAGTCTACAACTCTCTGCAGCCTCTTGCAATACTGTGCAATGGAGCCTCCATACCAGGCGGTGATGCAACCAGTCAGAATGCTCTCCACTGTACATCCATAGAAATTTGCAAGAGTCTTCAGTGACATACCAAATCTCCTCAAACTCCTATTGAAGTAGAGCTGATGGCATGCCTTCTTCATGAATGCATCAATGTGTTGGGTCCAGGACAGATCCTCTGAGTTATTGACACCCAGGGACATAAAGCTGCTCACCCTTTCCACCATTGACCCCTCAATGAGGACTGGTGTGTGTTCTCCTGACTTCCCCTACCTGAAGTCTACAATCAGTTCCTTGGTCTTGCTGATGTTGAGTGAGAGGTTGTTGTTAATGACATCACTCAACCAGCCGATCCATCTCACTCCTGTACACCCCCTTGTTGCCATCTGAGATGGTGTCATCTGCAAATTTATAGATGGCGTTTGAGTTGTGCTTAACCGCACAGTCATGAGTGTAGAGAGAGTAGAGCAGTGGGCTAAGCATACTTCTTTGAGGTGTTGATTGTCAACGAGGAGGAGGTGTTATTACCGATCCGTACTGATGGTGGTGTCCCGATGAGAAACTAGAGGATCCAGTTGCAGAGGGAGTACAGAGGCCCAGGCTTCAAAGTTTGGTGTTTAACACTGTGTGATGGTTTTGCTGGAGTCTTTATGAAAGGGGAAGTTGATGTTGTTCATGACTTTTTTCATGCCAAAGGTTACTTGAACAGCTGAGAACGACAAGTTGGGCAATATGGGGCAGCTCCATAAGACACTTGGTTGGAGTGGACTCAAGAACCCTGTTCACAGTCTGCACAGTGGCATTTAGCTACACATCCAAAATCTTTATTTAATTTGACTTAAGGAGTTGGCTTTGAGTTTTATTCAGACAAATTCCTATCCTATCGGGTATCACACAGTGGCACAGCTAGTAGAGTCACTGCCTCACAATGCCAGAAGCCCAGGTTCACTCTTGGCTTTGGGTGCTGTCTGTGTAGAGTTTGCATATTCTCTGTGACTGCATGGGTTTCCTCCACGTCCTCCAATTTCTTCCCACATCCCAAAGACCATGCAGTTTGTAATTGGCCATTCTAAATTGACCTCTGTGTGTTGGTGAGTGATAAAACCTTGATGGAAATATGTGTGCGTTTGTGTGGCGGGGGAGGGGGGGGGGGTGTGGGGAGATTAAAAAATTTAGATTAATGTAGGATTAGTGTAAATGGGTGGTCAGCATGGACTCAGTGGGCTGAAGAGTCTATTTCCATGCTTTATCTCTCTATGATTTTAGGTGAATGAATTAATGTTATATTCAATATCAATATGGGTGCAATTCAAAATCAATTGCAACAACATACCTCCAATGACATTGATGAGTCTGATTTATACTACCTCTATTTATTTACACATGCCTCACTTCCAGTTTGTCAGATAATGATCAAAGCCAACTTTATCAAGCAGAGTTCTGTGACATAGCAGGTAGACAAAACTAGATGTCAAAACTTTTACTTAAAACATTTCTCTCATTTCTCTGCCACAATTAATGACATATATTTATGAAACAATGTATTTATAAAAACTGTACAGATTTTCTCAGTATTATTTTCAAGAGGCACTCTGATGCTTGCTGGTACAAACTTCTTTGATTAACTTAGTCACTATCGTTTTCTAACTTAATGATTTCAGCTTGCCCTTCCTCTCCAAGGCGGACCAATAGTCTTCTGTAGGACTCTCTGTAAAGGATTCAGAAAATATACTTTCAGAAAGAGAAGAACGAACTAGAATGCAGATGATATATTTTTCACACAGAATGCTATAAAAATCTGACTGCAATGGTATAGTTTAGTTTCTTTTAATGGAGAAAATAATATACATTAGATTTAAGCAATACAAGCTTTTGTGTTCAAGAATCCAGGCTCCAGCTTATCATCTATAGATTGTACAGTCTCTTTTCAACCAAAGACAAGGTGGATTTCAACACTTTAAATCCCTTAGATCAGGTTAAAGTATATCAGTGAATTTCTGATGAATGCTGCATTCTAGTAATATTTAGATACATTTCTTTAAAAATTCTGACCAATTCCTTGTTTATCTCTATCATGTTCTACTTCTGATTTCAGATTTCTAGTACTGTATCTTTTTTCCCCGTTTATTTAAAAGACGTGTTCATTTGAATCCTAGCATTAGATAAAAGTTTTATTGAACTAGATGATTTTATACTTGCCTTAATTAATTTATTGCATTAAAGAATATCTGAAGAAAAGTTCCAAGGGCAAGTGTTGGGGGGGGGGGGGGGGGCGCGGGGGTGGGGGGAAAGAAATGCTCCTTCATCTCCTCCCCTGATGTGACCATTTCTCATGCACAGGTCAAGAGTGTGATCGTTAACAAGCTGTTCAGTCCATGGGAGCAGCACAGCCCAGCATGATCACTGCTAAAATCTACCAGTCTGAATGACTCAGCTGCACTCTACACAATACATTTTATTAACTAGGCTATTTGAGAAGTTCAAACCACTAACCACCACAACAAGATGTACCCTATTCAATTGCCCAGGGACATTACGGGATTTTGCTAAATGTATTGAATGGCAAAAAGGAGATCACAACCTTTGAGAAAGTGATTATGTAAGTGCAAATTCCAAAAGGGAACAATGGATAGTATTCAGGGTGGGAACACTGGCTAATTTTTTCCCTTTGCCTAACCAACTATCCCAAGGAATGGTATAATCGATGCCCTTGCTGATATGAAATGCTTTCTGGATAATGACAACTTAGTAAATGGGTTAGATGTAAATATTTTACAAAGAAGCTATGATGTAAATACTTTACAAGAAGCTGGATAACACTAGTTCCACATGGAACCAGTAAAGTTTATCTGCATAAAGAGCAGCAAGCCCAGGGATTCCACACAAGCATTGTAAAGCCCCAGACTGACTGATGCCTTTGGAAGTCCCAATCCATGACCATGCTCCATCGCTGGAATTATCTTGCTGACATTCCCTAACATTACACTGGGGATTCACCTTCCAAATCCTGCACCCACCTGGAGGACCCAAGACTCTATCCAATGTGGAGATACAGATAGAGAGACAAATGCAGGTTGCTTTTTCACAATTACATCACTTTACCTTAAAAAGCTTTTAATTTAGTTGCAAGTGCTTTCAGGTACTTTTAGTTAATTTTATGTTTTTAAAATGTGTGTTTTTTAAAAAATTATTTACTTCATTTTTAATCATTTTTAAAATGTCTCTGAACATTCAGAGAAATTTAGAAGCTATTAAAAATCACTCACAATGCTTACAGCAGTTTTGTGACTGGGACTCCGCTGCCATTGATCACGTTGTTGGAGGCCAGGTTGGTTCTGCCCAACGAGGTCAACCTTCTATATCCCACCAGGTAGGTACTGGAATGGAGGACCTGGGGCAGTGATGGCTGGTGGATGGGATGGTATTCGGTCAGCAAGATATCACTCAAAATTCCAAAAGGACGGCACAATGGCACAACAGTTAGTGCTGCCATCTCAGCAGCAGTACTGCTGTCCTGGGCTCAATCCAGGCCTAGGGTGTTGTCTGTATGGTGTTTTCACACTCTCCCCTATGACCGTGTGGGTATCCAAGTGGTTCGGTTTCCTCCAACATCCCAAAGACATGCTGATAGGTTAACTGGGCTGGTGTAAATTATCCTTTAGTGTAGATAAGTGGTAATAGGAGCAAAAGGGAGTTGATGGGCATATTGGAGACAATACGTTGCAGGGCTCCAGGAGGAATGGGAATGAAAATGGCACGATTATTCTGCTGGGAGGCTGTCTGAATCAGATGGGCTGAATGGCATCTCCGTGCCCTAATATGCAAGTAAATTGTCCTTCTATGTTATTTCTACGTAATATAAAAGAGCACACAGTACAGCATGCACACTTTGTAAAAATGAATAACTTGCAAGTGTAAATTTTGGAAGAGGGAAGGGGAGCAGTGGACACCAAAGGTTTTAAATATTTTTCATACAAGTGCAAGTGAACAAATCCAAGAATTGTCTTTTCTGTCTCTCCCCTGTGAAAGCATATTATCAATATTTGGGAAATTGGTGATATTCCATTTTCAAACACTGTGAGTACTTTCTTAACTTTTTTCAAAATATATTAGCAGAATCTGACTTTACTAATTTTGACCAGATTATTAAGAGGGCAATATTTTTAAAACATTTCAAACGAGCAACAATGAAATAATGAATCTCAAAATATTTCCATATCCCATTTGGATGGTGCAATGTTGAAGTATTGGAACTGCAATGCAATTTATTATTGCAGAAAGCTTTGTTTAAACAACATTGACAGACAACAGAAATCCTTAAGTTGGATCACTCTGTGTACTGCTGAGCATTAAGCCAATTTACCCATTCTCACTGTGCACACTGACCCAAAGTGGTTACCAATTAAGTAACACCTTGATTTTGTTCGTCCTCACTTTCAACTTACATCAGGGCTTCATCCTCCTTATAACTATGACCACCTCAAGTCCTACTACTCTCCAGACAATTAGCACCAATGCCCCCCCCCACCCCTTTTAATTTGGGCCTCTTCATCATTCCTGATTTTAATCATTGTTGACTGTGCCTTCAGTTGTAGAGCCTTAATCTTTTTAACTCCATCTTCAAACTTCTTTTCCTTATTTAAGATCTTCCTTAAATCCAACCATTTTGAGTAAGCTTCTAGCCATTTATTCCAATATCTCCCTGTGTGGATCAGTGTAACTGTTATTTAATAATGTTCCTGCAAACTACCTTGGAACACTTGGGATATACTGAAGACATCAATCTCTTCAAAAAATGATACCATTCTGAGAGCGAGACCTACCTTTGTGAATTGTTTCTTCCCAGTCCTTGCTTATGTTCAGTGTCCTTTAGAGTCTGACTTAGTGTGGGAATGAGACTGATAACTAAATCTCGATTCAGGACTGCTACCATTTCTATGATATTGTAGACCTGATGATCATAGATCCCAAAATGCTCCTGAATGAATTGCCTGGAGAAGGTTCAACGTTTTCCATTAATATATTTGTAATTTCATAACAGAAAATAGAAGTCAGATGCGCTGTCACTTAACATTTTTTGACTTTTGATTCAGCGTGACTGTGGAAATGACAATAACTATTGTGACTTTAAACAAAGTGATTTCTCATAAATTTAAGTTGTTGCAAGCAGATGCCACTTACATGATTTTTTTTAATGAAAGTGATTTATTTTTAAATGGGCCATGCGTTAGAAGTATGTATCAAATCCAGACAAACAAGTGAGTTCACGTCATATTGCAGTCTATTCCAAACAAAGACAATGCAGATAAATGATTTCATCCAAATCCATTGAGTCACTTAGAGATTGCCTTTATACTAACTGCACGGAAGAGAGGTTGTCAGCTTTTAATCAATGGCATTGAAGCCAGCAAGATAAACTCATGGCTGGAACTCTGAGATTAAATGGTGGAGGTAATGGATGGGGGCAATTGATAAGAAGATTATGCTGGAAAGGCTTGTGCTTAAAGTGAACCATTCACCTGGTCGTGGTGGCTTGCATCCCAGAATGTTAAAGTAAGGGGTGATAGTGGAATGATTTGTCATAATCTAATCTTCCTTGGGTTTGGGGGAGGTGCCAGAGGATCGTTCAGGTAGGTGTTAGGATTCCTGGAAGCTACAAGCCAGTCAGTTTAACAGCAGTTGTGTATAAGATTTTTGAAACATAATCAGGGAAAACATGAACGGGCAGTTCAACAAGCTTCAGTTAATTAAGAGCCAACACAGATCTGCAAAAGGCAAATCATGTTTGCTGAACCCCAAAAAATTTTTCATGAAGAAAAACGCTAATGAAGGGAATACAGTGAATGTTTTATGTATAGATTTTTAAAAATTGCTTGACAAAGAACCACTTTAAGGCTGGTTAGCAAAACTGAGGATATTGGAACAGGACAGATTTGATAATTTCCTGGAACTGTCTACGAGGATTGTGGAAGTAAAGATAATCAATAATTTCAAATGAAATTGGACATCCAATAAACTTGCAGGGGTCTGGGGACAGAGCAGAGGAATACAGCTGGCATGGACTCAGTGGGCTGACTGGCTTCCTTCTGTGCTGTAATAGCTTTGTAACAAAGGAATAGATATGGCCAGTCTCTCAGGCCAATGGTGCAGGTGTGAACTAGTGAGAGAAAACATCCAACACAGAAACAGGACCCAATAAGGGCTCTGTATTTCTGGTAGTATGAATAATGTAGCATAGTTCTATTGTTTACTTTGTTGTCAAGGATTTGTTTGTTCCATGATTTAAGGTGAAGTTTAATTGTAGCTTTTGATTTATGTATTCACTTCCTATCTTAAAATAAAGCAGCTTCATCAGTTGTATCAGGTTACTTTAAAGTATTTTCAATCACCTTCTGATAGATTTGTAGGTACATGCATGCAATAGATACAATATCCTCTTGACATCGCAAAGGAGCTTACTTGTTTTACCCCCAGGTTACTCTATAATGAGATTGCAGGAGCTATGGGCAAAGTAAGGTTAACTACTCACAGATAATTATATTGCAATATTAGACTGAAGAAATAAAGTACACCTGAAAAAGTACCCACCTTAGTATAGAGGTCAAGTGCGGGCACACCTTACATGGAGTTAATGACTGACAATTTTCAATTATACATTGCATGAGCTCAGTGGTGAACTTCTTCACTGAAAAGAAGAAAAATAAATTGACGTTGAATAATTATGAAAAAATGATAGCTTTTAAAAGGGCCAATATTGACCTGTCCTGCTAAATGAAATTCCCTTTGTTCCCTCTCTACTGCAAGAAATGTATAGGGGAATTTAGGAGAGACAAGAGATTACAGATGCTGGAGTCTGGAGCAACACTCAAAGCGCCAAAGGGACTTAGTGGGTCAGGCAGCATCTGTGGCCATCTCTAAGCTGAGACCCCCAACACCGCCGCTGGGTCCTACTGCTCCTCTTCCACCACCACTCCCCACCCACCCCAGCTCTCACATCCCATCCCAAACTCCTCGTCCTCCCCCCCCTCCTCTCCACCACCTCACCTCCCGAGTCCTCCAACTCTCTACCCTCCTCTGACCCCAGCTGCAACTCCTGCCATTTCTTCACTATCCCCTCTGACCTCCCCTCTCTGAGGCGGACTGGTCTGCCCTCATTCTTGTTCCCTGCGCCTACACCTCAACGAGTTCTGCACCCGCCATGATGCCGAGCTCTTCCTCTGTCACCTCCGCAACCATAGATGCTGTCCGACCTGGTGAGTTCCTCCAGCACTTTGTGTGTTGCAGGTGAATTTTGGTGCATACTTATCTAACCAACCTCAGCTTGGCTCAGTTACAAAATTCCAAATCATGGGCTCAATTCCTATTGAGGATCTTGAACATAAAATCTAGTCTGCTATTTTAATAAGGAACTAAAGGATTGTTAAAATTGGCAGAAGTGCCAACTTTTGGATTAGACATGAAATCATGACTCCATCTGCCTGCACAGATGGATGTACAAGATCTTATGACATGGTTTAAAGAAAAGGAAGTTCTTCCAGCATCTTAGGTGCGAGTGATCCTTATAGCAGCATTATTAAAATATATGATTACGTATATATTTGCTTTTTTATTTGGATCTTGTAGCATGAAAATTCACTGGCATACCTCTTTATAGTATCTCCAGTTCAAAAACATTTAATTAACTGTGAATCCCACTGAGTCCATCTTAAGATCATGATTATGCTACGTACATGCAAGTTCTTTCTTGTATCAGCGTAACAGCAGAATTCAAAGAGATACATTGCACTATTTAGAGTTTTTTTTTAAAAGAAACTGAGACTTTATAGCATCATTAACTATAAAATACAATGGAAATTCAGCACACCAAGACCCAAGACTCTGAAGACTGAATGATGAAGCAACATCAATAGGACAGATCAATTAGGCCAAATCTACCACTGAATATTTATGAATTTTAAAAATAAGGCACAACGGTTTTGATGGCCTCATCGAGCCCACTGTAAGGTGGAATAAAATATTATTTTTTCTCTACCAAGACTCCTGAATAGACGTTACTGATATGGAGGTTAATACACAGTGTTGGCTCAAGTCAAGTCAAGCAAGTACAATTGAAGTCACCTAAAACTGTTACCATGGAAATTACATCTTTAAAAAGATGTGGTACAGTTGTGCAAATGTACTACTTAATTCTAACTTCATTACTTAACACCATGTTTTCTGCACCACAGTTAAACAATGTGGCTTGATTATTTAACTTTACATTCACTGTTTGAAGTTTTAAAACAGCAGGCACAAAATGTGCAGTCTAGTAAAACCGGTTCAGGTAAGAAACAAAACCACAGAACAATACAGCACAATACAGGCCCTTCAGCCCACCATGTTATGCTGACCTTCAAACCACTCCTAAGGCTATCTAACCCCTTCCTCCCACATATCCCTCTATCATAAATTCCTCCATATGCTTATCTAACAACCTCTTGAACTTGACCAACGTATCAACCTCCACCACCACCCCAGGCAGCGCATTCCACGCACCAACCACTCTCTGGGTGAAAAACCTCCCTCTAACGTCTCCCTTGAACTTCCCCCAATTACCTTAAAGCCATGCCCTCTTGTATTGAGCATTGGCGCCCTGGGAAAGAGGCGCTGGCTGTCCACTCTATCTATTCCTCTTAATATTTTGTATACCTCTATCATGTCTCCCCTCATCCTCCTCCTCTCCAATGAGTAAAGCCCTAGCTCCTTTAGTCTCTCCTCATAATCCATACTCTCTAATCCAGGCAGCATCCTGGTAAATCTCCTCTGCACCCTTTCCAACGCCTCCACATCCTTCCTATAATGAGGCGACCAGAATTGGACACAGTACTTTAAGTGTACTCTAAAACCATGCACATTACTTAAAGTGAATGGGTGGATAAACCAGTCTGGTAATCCACATCGTACTGACTGCTACAGTACTTGGCATCATTTTCAAAGCTAAGTTAATTAATGCTTTATCAATCAAGATTCCTGCCAAACTTTAGTATATTTGCTTATAATATAATTGAGCTAGATAAACAATATTGATGAAACTACTCATTATTTCTTTCCATCTTGCTCTATTTAGAACGTGTGAAGGGGTTCAGCACTGGCTGTCATGTCTATTGTTAATTCAGATGCCCGTGTGGCCTCTGATAATGCCATCATATGACAAATACACTGGCATCATTTTCAAAATTTTAAATAGCTCTATGCCACAAATGTTATGTTTAATAACTCAGGCACATTTTTACCTCCTGAGGATACTGTTTATTTAAGTAAAAAAAAGCCAGTTGTAACAGAATTAGGCCAACACACCCCAAATCAGGCGACTTCCCCAGGGTGATATGAGCCTATCATATTTGTCACTGAACAGCAAGCTTCGAGCTTAGAAAGAAATGGGAAAAGGTCAGTGATGTACCGTTGTGGCTTCTTGAATGTACACAAAATAAGCACTAATTTGCCAACAGGTCCAATCACCTGCCACATAAATTGAAAGCATTCATTCCTCAGCTGGACAGGTTAGATACATTGTGGCAGCACAGCATCTTAACTTGGGAGATGAAAGAGCAAAACAAAATATAAAATCTGACACAAGGTAAGTTTATCCTACAGCTATATGTAGCACATCACCTATTAAGGGGAAGAGCCGACAGCTCACTCAACTCAATTGTTGCTAATCCTTGATTATTTTTGTGGAAATAGTTTTTTTTGGCTGAAATCTGACAAAACAAATTCTAGTTATTTCTAGCTCATGAATGAGACAGAAAGCTCCAGAAATTGCACTGCATTGTAATTCCGTTGAAATTGGTGTAATTGGTGCAAAATATTGGGTTCATGACAACACAAGTTTTCATGATTTATTTTTATTATACCAGTAGCCAGCTGTATCTACAAAACTGACCATGGTGCCAGATAAACTAATCATGAAATGCACTTATTGTACCAACTTGATAGTCTTGAAGTACTAAGATTTAGGATGCAACTTTTAGATGCAAGAATAATAAACCATTATTCAAATTTTACCAAGTTGCCACTCTTTAATACAACAAAGGTTTTTTTAAATAAACAAGTAAAGTTTTAATCTTTTAAAATGCTGCCTGACTATGCTGGTTTGTAGCACATTTTGAAATCGATGAAATACAAATGCCTGAGTGGAATCTTAGATTGGAGTTGGAGGGGGATGCAATACATCTTCAAATAGGTGCAAGCTGTGCCAGAATAGACAAATGCACATAAAAGGGAAAACTCTATCCTAAAGGTTCTGGACCTCACTTTCTCCTTCATTGAGGAATAGACAGGGTGAGACAGGATTTCAACTTCACCTTCAGTTGACTGCACCCATCAACAGTGTTATCATGAAAGCGTTTGCCATTTAAGTCTTAGTTGCCTTGTTAGGATATAAATAAACAATGAAACGGAAATGTTACACGTTTCAATCAACAGGAAGTAATGAGGAAACGTACCTTGAGGTTCATTAACCAACATTAGACATTTCAGCACTGTAGGTAGAAGCAGCTTAGCCTCACTGGCTGCATCACTACTTTGGTTTCTTCGTAACAGTTCAAGAAGGAATGACAAGACTGCTGCTAAGCGAGGAGGAGGAGCATGACTCCTGAATTGCATATAGCTTTCACTGAAGGGAGGATAATTGGAGAGAATAAGTTCAGAAACTGCAGAAACCATTCACATGCACTGAAAGTATTAACACTGAAAATTTATACCGATTAAAATTGCAACAAGAGATTGATATTATTATAATGTATGGTAATCATTAAAGAGACTGGATTTCAAAAACCAAGGAATGTTTCCCTTGCTTTTTGTGCCTCTACCTCCATGCTCAGTGGGATAGACTCTGCGACTGGGCACCCCTTGAGGTGCCATGGACCATCAGTGCAGCATAAGTGTATTCCACAACAGTATGGCCCAGCATATTCATCACAACCATAACAATCAGGGCAGAAGATCTAGCCAGGTGGTGTACTATATTTACAACGGTTTCATCACTCTGACAATGTGGAAAATTGAATTGGTATTACCTGCTCACAAAAAGCGGGACAATCCAATCAGCTAATTACCACACACTAACTCAACTCTCAATCATCAGCATTGTGCTGGAAGATGTTGTTAACCTTGTGATCAAATAGCACTTACTCACCAATGACCTGGTCACAAATCCCAGTTTGGGTTTCACTGGGATCTCACCACTGGCTTGATCAAAACATGGACCAAAGAGCTGAATTCCAGAAGTGACAACCTTGACAGCAAAGTGGAAACACTCCAATGATGGGAGTTATACCTCACACAAAGATCATTGGAGATCAATCAGCTCAGGACATCACTTAAAGCCTTCCTCAAGGTAGTGTCCTAGACCTTGCCATCTACAGCTGCTTCATCAAAGTCCTCCCTTTCATCATCAAGCCAGAATTGAGGATGTTTGCTGAAGATTGCAGCAAGCTCAATTCCAATCTCAGCTCCTCAGCAAATGAAGCAGTCCATGCTTGCAGACAGCAAGACCTAAACAATGTTCAAGCAGGCATTGAGAACACACAAAAAACATGCATGCCATATGCGAGTCCGGCAATGGCATATCCAAGAGAGAGTTTAATCACCCACACACGACATTCAATTGCACTACCATCATTGAGAACCGCAACATTAAAATCTTAGAGGTCACCAATGATCAGAAACTCAACTGGACCAGCCTGTGGCAAGTGCCTCACCAGCTGATACCCAGCACATACACAGCACAAGTCAGGAGTCTGATGGTCTTCACTGGTCTGGATGAGTATAATGCTAACAACACAAAAATAGTTTGACACCATCCAAGACAAGTGGTCCTCACGACTGGTATCCGGTCTTACAACTTAGCTTTCCAATGAGAGCTCCACGGGACCCAGTTCTGAAGCCGTTTGGATTCAGAACTGGCTTTCCCGTAGAAGACAGAGGTAGTGGTTGATGGGATTTATTCTAGCTGGAGGTCTGCAGTGTTCCTCAGGGATCCACACTGGGACCTCTGCTGTTTGTGATGTATATAAATAACCTGGATGAAAATGTACGTGGGTGGGTTAGTATATGTGCAAATGATACGAAGATTGGTGGTGCTGTGGATAGCGTAGAAGACTGGTAAAGGATAGAGCGGGATATAGATCAGTTGCAGATATGGGCGAAGAAATGGCAGATGGAGTTCAATATGGCCAAATGTGAAGTGTTGCACCTTGGGAGATCAAATGTAAAGAGACAGTACATTGTTAATAGCAAGACCCTTAACAGTATTGATGCGCAGAGGGATCTTGGTGTCCAAGTTCATAGCTCCCTGAAAGTGGCTACACAGGTTGATAGGGTGGTGAAGAAGGCATTGCAATGCTTGCCTTCATTAGTCGAAGCATTGAGTTCAAGAGTCAGGAAGTTATGATGCAGCTTTATAAAACTTTAGTTTGGCTGCATCTGGAGTATTGTATTCAGTTCTGGTCACCCCATTGTAGGAAGGATGTCAAGGCTTCTAGAGAGGGTGCAGAAGAGGTTTACTAAGATGCTGCCTGGATTAGAGGGCATGTGCTATGAGGATAGGTTGGACAAACTTGGGTTGTTTTCTCTGGAGTGGCGCAGGCTGAAGGGTGATCTGATAGAAGCTTATAAGATTACGAGAGGCATAAATGGAGAAGACAGCCAATTTCTTTTCCCCAGGCTTGAAATGTCTAATACCAGAGGGCATGCATATAAGGTGAGAGGGGGAGAAAGGTCAAAGGAGATGTGCAGGGCAAAGTGGTGGGTGCCTGCAATGTGCTGCCTGAGGTGGTGGTGGAGGCAAATACGATGGGACATTCAAGCTCTTAGATAGACACATGAATGTGAGGGAAATGGTAGGATATGGTCATCGTGTTGGCAGAAGAGATTAGTATAGTTAGGCATTTTATTACTGATATAATTGGTTCGGCACAACATTGTGGGCCAAAGGGCTGTTCCTGTGCTGTACTGTTCTATGTTCTATGTCTCTGTGTTGGGTTTGGGTCAGGTGCATGTTCTGGTTTGTTTGGGAAGTACTGTGCTGCCCCTGTTCAGTTCCAGAGGAGGAGTATTACGTTTGTTTAATATTACCACATGTCCAATATTTTGGTTATATAAGGCATTGGCAAGATCTCATCTGAAGTTGGAACATTGTCTGCTGCACTGGTCTCCTTATTCGAAGAACAGTGTTACCATTCCAAGTACTACCCTAGTACTAGAAGAGGTTCAGTGTTTTATTTAGGGTAGTACTTGGAATGGTAAGGAGTCATCCATTATGGACAGAGATGAGGCAACTTCTGTTTTCTTTCGAACGTCACTGGAACTCTCCCAAAAGGTAGTGGAAGTAAAGCCATTGAATAAGGCAAAGGTAGATAGAAGCAAAGGGGTGAACGTTACCACAGGTACACTGGAATGTGGAGTTGAGTTTTACAATCAGAATCAGCTTTGACCTTGTTGGCTCAGGAAGCCCATTGGCTCACATCTCCCCCCAGTTCACAAGTTCATCAGTAATTTTGGATAAGTAACAAATGCTTGCTTTACCAGCAATGCACACATCTCAAAAGATAAATTAAAAGAACATCCATTTTCAGAATGATCTTAACTCTGTGCTGAGTAATGAGGATGTATGAGTGGAGACCCACTGGTATGGATTTCATGAGCTGTGATGCAATGAGTGGTGTACAAAAGTTACATCATAGTGGTTAGCGTAACCCCATTACAGCGCCAGTGACCTGGGTTCAATTCCGGCCACTGTCTGTCAGAAGTTTGTACATTCTGCCCATGTCTGTATGGGTTTCCTCCGGGTGCTCTGGTTTCCTCCCACATTTCAAAGACGTGCGGGTTAGGAAGCTGTGGGCATGCTATGTTGGTGCTGGAAGCATGGCGACACTTGCGGGATGCCCCCAGAACACTCTGCACAAAAGATGCAGTTCACTGTGTGTCTCGATGTACATATGACTGATAAAGATATCTTATGTTGGTTGCAGAAATATGCATAGAATGATAAGACTGTATTAATTTAGTTTAATTTGGTGATACCAGAGAGGGTTTAACATGTTAAAAAGCAAATTGATCAGTTTTGATGGTTTTACCTTTTTGCTTAAATGCATGTTAATGAAGCACAATCAGTGTGGTACTGATAATACTGAGCAACACAGTAAGGATGCCAGCACAAGAAATGTGAATTAACCATGTGACAAAACACCTGCAATGTTTCACAGGGCTATTAAAAATTTCTTTACAAACACTTCTAGTCTTAATATATTCTGCAGCCCAGTGATAAAAAAACTACATGTATGTTTTTATTGTTCATATAATTTAAGAAAAATAACTAACTGAATAATATAATTTTATGAATGTTCAGCTCAAATTTAGTTGCATTTTCCAGGACTATTACATATTCACTTCAAAGGTGACTCTACCCGAGGAATGGAAGTTGTAAACTCGGTAAATCATTTTATTTTTCATCCAATCCACCTTCTTGATATCTGTTCTGTCATACATTGGGATTGTCACTCTTTCTGTTGGAAGATTTAGGCACCTTACAGTTCTTCCTGACCATTAACTTTAATGTTCAATCATAAACAGGTATGCAAATGCAAGGGTAAACTGCTCTGCTAAACTTTTAGTTCTGACTAATATTATTTCAAATTGTTCCATTTTGCGGCACTTTAGTGAGTGTAGGTTTTGCGTGACAATTATGATTCTCATTTCAACAATACTACCCACAATGAACCATCCTCTACAAACTGAGGAATCATAAACAGATGTCTGCAATGCTGAACTTTTCTTCGGGGAGGTCTGCTTTGCCCTGCAGAACACAAACTGTTGAGCAAGAAAAGTGGTTTATCAAATTAATATGCTAACCTTTGAACCACAGATACATTTGGTCTTCAAATGAAATTCCCATGTGTAATGTCAGTTCTTTATCTTGTATATTTGCATTGAATAATTAAAAACAATTTCCCCAAAGAGCTGGACAAGGGTTGGATGAGGAAAAATAGAAATCAACAGAACAGCAGACTTCTGCAGCTCATGTGTTTTGAGTCCCAAATGAGCTTCAGTACCAACTGTGACAGAAGTGCTCTGGTCCACGAAATTAGTGGTGGATGTATAAGATTCCTTCAATAAGTAATGCATTTAAGAACTATGGCAATGAGAGAATGTTAACCGAAAAAGTTATTTAGATAATAAATTGCTTTGCAAGAGGATCATTCTGAATCTACCTGAAGCAGCAGAGATAATGAATTCTTAGAAGTTTGTAATTAACTATTGAAACCATTTGATAAAACGCATGACTACAAAATACTGCTGTAGAAAAAGGCTGATTTCATGCAACCACTCCAAGAATTCTACACTGTAAAATTTCTCCAATGTGGGATGGCCCAAAACTCTCTTACCTTATGACCAGAACAACGGTCTTCCGCAGCATCTGATGTTGTGCCACTGGGGTCAACTCACAAAGTGCAAGTAATATAGGGTGATTTACGACGCCTGACCCAGTAGGAGATGATGAAAGGAAGCGATCAAAATATTTGTGAATTATATTTTGGAGCAGCTGCTTAACATAAGCAGTCTGAACTGTTGTGTGTCCAATGATGGCTGCCAGTCCCTGAAACAGGAAAGAAAATTTCAGATTGCGCTCAATTCCAATCCATTTATTTTAACCCATTTTCTTCTTTTCCTCAAGTCTTGAAATTGACTCCACTAGAGTCATGGAGGGTACTAAAACTCAGTGGCTTGTTACAGACTAGGTTGCTATTGGTGAATGTCCCTTTAAGATAGAGCATAGTGGTGTGTGTGTGTGTGGCATGCTTACGTCAACAGAAGATAAAGGACGTAATGACGTTTTTGAAGCAGTCAGTCAGAGAAGAGAGAGAGACAGCAGCCTGCTTGTCTCTATCGATGAATGAAAAACAGTAACTGTGTCTGTCACTACAATCCACGTATGGATTTTTGGAATAATCCAGTGGAGTCCACTTTGTCGTTAACCTGTAGAAGGAAACAGGTATTTGTGTGGACGGCCACATCTCGGATGCCTTTCGGGGTGGCAGATGCTTCGGAACAAAGCAGTGGAGTTCACATTGTTGTTGACCTGTAGAAGGAAACAGATATTTGTGTGGACGGCCACGATTTGAGTAGACACTGAGGTTACGTGTGGGTTCCAGAGTGGAACATTTAGATTTCGTAATTACTCTCTATTTTCTCTCTACATCTACATTTTGTCTTCAGTCAACAGTGGTTTTGAAGAAGCCTTTGCTCACATTTCACCTTATGGCTTGCTGAACTGAACTTTAAGAACCATTCCTGGACATGGAGTTTGGGAGTTTGCCACACACACACTACAAGTTTAGTTTTTGGAGTTAATGTTTAAGATTTAACATTTTTACTTCTAACATTCTAACATTTTTACTTTTATTTCTCTTATTATCATAAGTAGTTATTAATAAAGTAGCTTTTAACACTTATACATTACTCGGCGTGTTTCTTTTGTTGCTGGTTCGTAAGATAATTGTCTGCCACCCCGAAAGGCATCCGAGACGTGGCTGTCCATACAAATACCTGTTTCCTTCTACAGGTTAACGACAAAGTGGACTCCACTGGATTACTCCAAAAATCCATACATGGATTGTAGTGACAGACACAGTTACTGTTTTTCATCCATCGATAGAGACAAGCAGGCTGCTGTCTCTCTCTCTTCTCCTCTGACTGACTGCTTCAAAAACGTCATTATGTCCTTTATCTTCTGTTGATGTAAGCACGCCCCACACACACACACACACACACACACACACACACACACACACCACTATGCTCTATCTCAAAGGGACATTCACCAATAGTAATCTAGTCTGTAACAGGCTTCATCACTGCTCCACATAATAATTAGGGCTTGAACTATTCTGTTTTCTCTTTGGTTGCATTATGTGCCTTTTGGTTTATCAATTTAGTTTTCAGCAAAATAGATTCATTTTAGTTCTTAAAAGTACAGTGTCATGAGAACTTTTCCAAGTGATGTTGCTGGAGAGAGGGAATCACGTGCACAATTTCCATTTCAGCTATTACAGTATTCATCCTGTGATCATTCAAAATCAAGTTTATTGTTGTCATAGGCATGCATACATAGGATATAAATGCCATGAAAAATAGCTTTTTGCAGCAGCAGCACAGTATGTTACAAGACAAGGACAAACATAAGTTAATATAAACTTAAATTTACATAAATTATATACAACTTACACATGTGCAAGATTGAAAAAAAGACAAAAAATAGTTCATGGTCACTTCACCATAAAACGCCAACAGGATATTTGCAGCCAGATTGTTAGATATCTGAGGTCCATCACCAGGGTAATGGTAATTTTCTACATTAGTCACCAGGCTTACATTGCATTACAAATCATTTTCAAAAACCTCTGGTGACACTTACCATAAACTTAGCTTAACTTGTGGCAGAGTCCTTGCAGCAGGGACTCCTGCAAAACAGCTCAGCAAGAAGTCCATTCACATTGACACAGTGCGGTTCATCAATCACATATTGATATTTATTAGTTATATATACGTCGAAACACTGAAATGCGTCTTTTTGCGTTACTGAGAATATGCTGGGGGGGGGGGGCAGCCTGCAAGTGTTGCCACTCTTCCAGCACCAACACAGCATGCCCACAGCTCCAAACCCGTACGTCTTTGGAATGTGGGAGGAAACCGGAGCACCTGGAGGAAACCCACGCTGACACGGGGAGAACGTAGAAACTCCTTACAGACAGCTTCATGCTTTTGTTACTTAGTTTTCATGCTTAATTCTGCAAAATCATAACTTTCTTTCACAGAACTGTGCACACTATTTGTTTTTAGCTCCATATCTGCTTGTACTTACTCTCGGGCTTTTTTTCCACTACTGTCAGACCACTGACCAGCACATCCCACAGACAAAAAGAATTAGTCAGTCATCTAGATATGCTTTTTTTGAAAACCACCTACAGCATTTTGAGTGCAACTACTAATTCTACATTGTTGACATTTATTGGCAGTGCAGAATTTTACCAGTGGAAATAAAATTATTTTTCAGGTTCTTATGGAGTCAGAACTGAAAAATTCAGGCCTTAATTATAAAGGACAATATAGCCTAAATAGACATCAAATAAAGAAATATCTTCATTTACTAGCCAACTATGCTTTATGTTATCAATAAACAAACTGCTGGAGGAACTCAGCTGGTCAGGCTGCATTTGTGGAGGGAAACAGACAGTTGACTTTTTGGGTCAAGACCCTTCATCTGGACCAGGAAGCCAAGCTGGATCATTCCAGATGAAGGGTCTTGACCCGAAACATCAATTATCCATTTCCCTCTACAGATGCTGCCTGCCTCGTTGAGTTCCTCCAGCAGTTTGATTATTGCTCCAGGTTCCAGCATCTGTAGTCTCTTGTTGTCTCTGTTTTATGTTATGTTTGACAATTTGGGCACCTTATTGTTGAGGGACTAGCAGAGAAGCATTTCCAAACAACAAATATGGCATGGAAGAAAAAAAAGAATCAATCAGAATCAGAATTATTAATCCGACTTAAATGATGTAAAACTTGTTGTTTTGCAGCAGCAGTACAGTGCAAAGATATAAAGTTAGAATAATTCACAAAAATAAATAGTGCAAAAAAAAAGAATAACGAGGTTCAAGAGGTGGTGGCTCAAGAAGGTGGTATCCATCAATTCATCACTAACGACCCTCACCATCCAGGACATGCCCTCTTCTCATTACTGTCATCGGGGACAAGGTGCAGGAGCCTGAAGACACACTCAACGATTCCAGAGCAGCTTCTTCCTTTCCACCATCAGATTTCTGAATGATTCATGAACACCACCCTGTTATTCCTTTTTTCTTTTGCATTATTTATTTTTGTAATTTAATATCTTCACAATGACTCAAGTCAAGAAAGAGTGAAGCCAAGAACAGAGCTGGAGAACAAGGCACAGCTGAGAATGGAAACACAAGAGATTCTGCAGATGCTGGAATCTTGAGCAACACACACAAAGTGCTGGAGGAACTCAGCAGGTCAGGCAGCATCTATGGAGGGAAATAAACAGTCGACGTTTTGGGTTGAGACCCTGCATCAGCACTGGAAGAGGGCAGAAGCCAGAATAAAAAGGTAGGGGAAAGGGGAGGAGCACAACCTGGCAGGGGATAGGCAAGTCCACGTGAGAGTGGGAAGGTAGGTGGGTGGGAGAGGGAGGGAAGGAAGAGTCTCGACTCGCAGTGTCGACTGTTTATTTCCCTCCATAGATGCTGCCTGACCTGCTGAGTTCCTCAAACATTTTGTGTATATAGCTGAGAATGGAAAACTGCATTAAGGATGTTAGGAAGTTTACATTTGGAAAGCAAGGGGTTTAATCAAAGAAACAGCTTCTCTCTCCCTAAACCTAGCACTAGAGTCAAGAAACACAGGTTCTAGGTTTAGGGGAACTGCTCCATTGGTTGGAATCCATCCAAATGGACCTGGAACCACAGTTCTGACAAACTGAATAACTGCTCTGGTGGATGAAATTAGGAAGTGGGGCAGGTGGATGGATTTTACAAATTCAAAAGCGGCAATAGTGAAGTCAAGCTATTTGAAGTAATGATTTGAGCAAAAATAAGCAGTAGGGGCCTAGAAGGTAGAGAACATACCAAATGGAAATGACATCAATAACTCTATTTTTACTACATTAAGAATGCTGTATAAAAAAGTCCCAATATCTCAAAAAAATGTCCCAGCTTCATGAGCCACACAAAGAGATATTAAAGCAACTGAGCAAAAGTTTGGTTAAATAGGTAGAAAGCAGAGAGAGTTCAGACGGAAATTCAAAAGCCCGAGGCTTTGACTGCATGGCCACTGATGGTGATGCAACTATATTTATCCAAGAAGACACAAACAGAACAATGCAAATACTTTGGTGAGTAAAAGGGCTAGAGGAAATTACAGACATGAAGAGGAGTATGACAACAGAAGGATCTGAAAATAAGAATGAGAATTTTGAAATCATGGGTGTTATGTAAGCAGGAGCCAGTGTCGGTCATAAAGGTCAGAGGTGATGGATGAACAGGACATGGGCAGCAGAGTTCTGGATGAGTTTATTGAGACTACAACGAGAGAGAACAGTCAAATGTGTACAAGAATTGTCAAAACTAAAGTTCGCAAAGACAAAGATGAAACTTTCATCATCAGATCAGCTGAGCCAGGGGCATAGTTGGGCAATGCATAGAACCGAAATTAGTTGGTTATACAGTCTACACTTTGCTGGATCAGAAATGACACCATGATTGCAAACAGCCTGGTTTAGTTTCAGAGAGTTGCCAAGGAGAGGAATGGATGGATACCTCGAGAATAGAGTGTTCAGCAGGAATCAAAGATAATGGCTTTGATCCTCCCATACTTAGTTGGAGGAACTGCCTCCTCATCCAGTACTGGACGGCAGAAAAACAATACGTAACTTTAGAGATTGTGAAGGGATCCAGAAGCACGTTTGTGCATCAGGGTTGGGTGCTGTCACTACGCATGTAGAAACTGCATTGCTTCCAAGGAGAGCATGCAGATGAGAAATTGGAGGGTGCCTAAAACAGATCCTTGAGGGATGTCAATGTTAATGGTGACAGGGCATCAGCAAACAAGAGAAACAAAGGACTGCAGATGCTGGAATCTAGATGAAACAACAGCAAGATGCTGGAGGAACTCAACAGGTCAGGCAGCATCCGTAGAGAAAAGCAGACAGCAACAGGAAACAAAACAGCAATGAAATATAAAAGTAATGTTTCTTGCCATTGGGAAATATACACAAAGCCTGCACCACAAAAAAACAGATAAACTAATAACAGAGAAGAATAAGTGGAGTTTGATCAACTAGCCTTTACAGAGCTGGGACTACAACATTTGATAGCATGTATTCCAGGATCCAAGCTTTAGAAAAGATAAACAAAATTGAAACCCAGCAGCAGGACAATAGTACAGATGAAGGATGGGATAAAGGATCTCAGCTTGAAAAGTCATAGTATAAAATCAACTAGGATGAAGAAACAAGAAGGGGAAGAAACCAGAAGAGGGAATAGCTTTTTTGGTCCCTGAAGCATGATTGAAGTATTGAACTGTCAGGAAGAGTATAAACCACTAAAATAAAGGTGCATGTTACAAGTGAAATACAATTAACATGGGCAACTTTCATCAGATGAACTACACAAATCAAATTTAGAGGAATTGTGCAGAGTATGAGTTTATGTAATGCATTCACCATAGTATTTTCAACCAGTACACAGAGACAGGGTATTTTAAATTTAGTATTTTTAATTTAGTATTTTTCAATGAACCAGAGTAAATTTTAGTAAAGTGATAAGAGACTACAGATGCTGGGATCTGAAGCAAAAAGCAAGCTGCTGGAGGAATTCAGTGGGGCAGGCAGCATCTGTGGAGGCAAAGGGATAGTTTCTGGTTAAAACCCTGCATCATGACAGGGTCTCAACCAGAAACATCAACTATCCCTTTTCCCCTACAAGATGCTGCCTGACCCACTGAGTTCCTCCAGCAGCTTGTTTTTTTTAAAAAAATAAAGCAGCCTCTGGGGAAGAATGATCATAATGTGACAGAATTTTACACTGAGTTTAAATCTGAATAAAGACAATTATACACATATAAGAGGCAAGTTAGCTAAAGAAAATTGAAAAATATTGAAGTATATGATGGCAAATCAACAATAGCCAACACATGAAGAAATAATTCATAACTTGTAAAGAATATATTTTCCATCATTTAAAACATAGCAGGTGTATTGTAGAAATTTCTTGGTATTCGGCAAACTATGATCAAAAAAGGTTAATAATACTAAAGAATAGATTTTTTGAATAAATGATCGACAGGCTAAATAAACAGCTGTTGGCTTATAAAATAAAGATATCAGCAGGCAGGGAGAGAACAGATTATAAAAACAGAAATTCTGGAAGTACTCAGTAGGTCAAGCAACATGTATGGAAAGAAACAAACAAGAATTATAGGATCAAGTCTCTCTCCACAAATGCTGCTTGACTTGCTGAGTATTTCCAACATTTTCTGCTTTCATTTCAGATTTCCAGCAGCAAGAGCAAATCCTTTCTGCAGGACTCTTCAGCTCCAGGCTCCTTCCAGAGATCTTCCTTGTCTTTTAAAAGTAAAGGACTTTGAATCATCAACAAAATATACTAAACAGCAATAAAACAAAAAGTGGCCCGAAGGTAACATATCATACAGTAGTTAACAAACAGTTGTTCACAGCTTTGATGCTACTGTTAATTTTTAGTAATGTAGTTCATTTTTTTTGTAATGTCTCACCAGCTATAAATCAGTCTGATTTAGCTATTGCGTTTCAGAAGCTTCAGACAGATTCATTTTGAATCCTGCAGGCAATTTCTTTCCTTTTGGAAAGCCACATACAAACACAATGATTTGAAAAGGGCACTCATAAATCCATTCAAAAAGCACTTGGTATGTTTGGAAGTTGAATAATTCTCTTACATTGAAAGAGGTGCAGATTGGAACAAATCGTAGGATATAACAAATATAATTGAATTGACTGGTTTAGTTCCTTCCCGACAACCAACTGATTAATTGTAACAAGTTCATTGAAGGAAAAATTTATTGTGTTAATCTATGATGATTCCTGTGATTAAAAGGCTTTGTTGATCTTCATGTATCATGTCAAAGTTAAAGATGTTACGTTATTAATAATCTTTTCCTCCCTACCAATCTGCAATTTCCATGATCTCTGCTAACTTTTTAAACTTTACTTACAGCACGATAACAGCCCCTTCCGGTCCAACGAGTCTGCGCTGCCCATTTAAACCCATGTTAACCTACCAGTACGTCTTTGGCATGTGGCAGGAAACTGAAGCACCCGGAGGAAACCCACGCAAACACGGGGACAACATACAAACTCCTTACAGACAGCGATGGGAATTGAACCCTAAATCGCTGGCGCTGTGATAGCATCACGCTAACCGCTACGCTACCGTACCGCCCAAATGATCACCAATCTACCTTCCCTGGGCATAGATAAGGTGAGAGGGGAAAGATTTCAAAGGAACCCAAGGGGCAACTCCTTCACATAGAGGATGGTGTGTATATGGAATTAACTGTTGAAACAGGTACAACAACAACGTTTAAAAGACACTGTGGGACATCTTTGCATCATTTAATGCTCTATACCTCTAATTATTTTTGTACTATCCAGTTCTCCCTAATCCACTTGCCTGGTATTAATTCCACACAAATCTGGTTCAGTAACAGTTTTGTACAGAATATGGACAATGAGAGACACACTGTTACACTTGAATGAAATTGATAACAATCCGCCCATTATGTTGTGAAAAACATGAGTCACATTGCAATTTAAAGCAATCACTTGAACTTGAACAACTACTTCTTATAGATTAACCTCTTATTGCAATATGACAATATTATAAAAAGCATAAATTTCCTTTTCTCCCCCCAAATAAAACAAGTTCCTTATTCAAATTTACAAAATACCTTTAAACAAGATTAGGAAAGAAACAAAAAAGAAAATCACATTATTCCACAATGTGCCTGTTTGTTGCTATATGACCACTGACTTTTGTGGTACACAGTACTAAATACCCAGAGAACATGATTTCTAACTAAAACTGGATTGATTTATTTTTACACAATGCAAGGCTTGCAGTCTTTGCCAATAGGAAAAGTGCATCCCTTATGCAGCTGTTCACAGCACAAAGGACATCCTGAGACATGAAAAGAAAACACTAGCACTCAGAATGCCATCAATATAAAAGAAACAAAAAAATCAAAAGGGCATACAGTATGTCGAAAAAACTCTCAGGACATCTTGAAGGTAAGCATGGTCTGACAGTGCTTACCTGCAGATATAGAGGCAAGTTATCTCGAATGGCAGACAGCATTGCTGGGGGCAGTCCTGTGCCCTGCTGAAAGAGGGTATGTGGCAATAATAGACGATCAATAATGCGAAACAAGAGTTGTTGAGTTTTTGAAGTAGCCAGTATTAGAGCCCAGTGCTTGACAATGCAACCTACAAATAAAAATGAAGCATTATTTTGTATGCTTTGGAAACTCTGCTAAATCATTTCAGAGAAATTTATTTAAAACTATTAGTAGCAATTCCACACAAATCTGGTTCAGTAAAAGTTTTGTAAATTGAACTCAACTTTAGCACTACAATTATCAACCTAATTGCATTCTTTTGTTATTTCCATTGGTGATATTTTGAAATTATATTACACATTTTGACTCTCAATTTTTGTTTTTACACAACTGTTTTCAATTCAGGTTAGTTTTCAAACTCTGATGTGTAAGGCTTACTCTATCTTTAATTGTTTAGGATTGACTTCACCATTATGATATAGTAATGGAAGTAAATCTTACTGAGGGGGTCCAATGTGATAAATTCTGTATTAATCTCTACAGTAAATTACACAGTAAGTGGAATTTGTTAAATATGCACGAGTAGAAATAGTATAGATCCTACAGGGGTGCATTAAATGGCAGTATATGCTATACCAACAAATGTTTTGTCACATCAGTGCAATATTCTGCAATGCACGAGATCCAAGATGATTCTTACTATGAACTAAACAAACAACAGCTTTTTCTTTCTTTATTCAGCCATAGAAGTAAAATCATGATTGGTCACAGGTGGTGGTGGTGGTGGAGGGAGGGTTGGGGTGATGAAATCAGGGCATTAGTTGGAGAGCATTGGCTTGGTTGGTGGGGGGAGGATTGTGGTGCGTGGAATCACAGGGTACAGGAGATTTGGGGAGGGGAGGATAAGCAGGCAGAAGATTGGGGCATTAGTTTAGGGGAGAGGAAATCACAGGTCAGACAGATGACAGGTGATATTGTGATTGACTGTGGATAGACTGGTGAAAGTTGGGTGCAATGACTAAGTTAAGGGGTGGGGTTGGGTGGCAAACCTAATACAACAGGCATTTTCCTAAAGGAGGACTTAACCGAGACAGATTGCTGATGCTGGATTCCACTGCCTGTGTGCTGCTCAGGCTGGTTCCCTTCACATAATTATGAAGTAGGCGCACAAGCATTGTGAAAGCCTGCTTTTGCATGAGTGGCCCACGTTGATCATTGGCTACACCTACAAGGCTAAACATCAGGGAAAAAAAACACACATCTGGGCAGACGTTGCTCGTCTTTGGACAATGTATACCTCTAGTTCTGTATCAGCACACAAGAGATCTAGAAAATAAACCAAAGACTTTGCATTAAGTCCACAAAATTCAAATTGCATGGCACACAAAAATCTTATGTTATGCAATCTTACTTCCAGACCACAAAGTGTAGAAAAGTGAACCAGATTTTTTGGCTAAGGAGTCTGCTAAACATTTAATCTGCATCCCTTTTCCTTTTTATCCACCTTTCTCATCTAATCTTGTACTAGCTCGGCATAGAAATTCAAGATCAAATAAACAGATGTTGGAGATGTGAAAAAGAAACAGAAAATGCAAAAAGATAACATGCTGGAAATCTGAAATAACAACAGAAAATGCTGATAACATTTAGCAAACCAGGCAGATTCTGTTGGGGAGGGGAATCCAAATACACTGGAAGGACAAGCAAACCAATGTCATTGTTCTCTCCTCAGCCAACATCCCGAGTATTGAGGCCATATTTACACCGAGTTGGCTACACTGGAGAAGCTACATAGTTTACATGTCTGATTCCTGAAACAGACTCCCAAATCCAATCTTTGTCAGGAGAAAATGTTACCATATAATCATAACAAGTTGTGATTCAGTGACTCAACCAACTCTGCACTCAATCTGATGGAACTCATTCCTACATAATAACTGGAGTTTTCTTGGGTCTTTGCACGGCTTTTTTAAAAATCATGGATTTTATCATGGGGTTGACAAAATATAAGCCATCAGTCTATTTGCATTTGCTTTTCAAACACTCTTTTCAACCTGTGGTGCTAAATTTAATTTCCTCTGAACCTGTAATCCAGTTCACCCTGTTTTTCCAAGCCTATTCCATTCAGAGTCAAATCACTGACGCTTTTCCTCAGGGGATTCAATCAACAGAGATGGTAAAAGTGTATAGATTTTCCATGGGCAAAACATTAATTGAACAATTACAGTAAACAAGAACACAGACCAAGAGCTGAGATTAAGCTGGACAGCTCTTTTGGGTTGCAAGGACATGGGCCAAACTTCCTCATGTGTTGTAAATTGGCATGACTCGTGATGCAATTGTACCACACAGAATGGCAGATTTGACAGATATCTTCAATTGCTGTTGAAAGTACTCAGTAGCACTAGTTCAAAGCAGATGTTGCTGGATTTTTATGGATGCAGCCATCTCAACAATGCCATTGCTTTCTAGGAAGCTGCTATAATTGTATGTCAACCCCCTTCAAATCCTGCACTCTGCTGTGCAAAGAGTATTCAAATACCACCAGGCTCTGTTCTCAGATAAATGTCAGAAGAGAATCTGATCTGTGTGATGAGTTGCAATTAATTGCATATGTCTGTATGCTTCGTCTGAACCTCCTCTTTTGCTTCCCCTGAACCTCATTCGCTCCTCCTCCTCCAACTCTTGCATCAGAAGGGTTACCTACACAAGCAATTCAGTCTGAAACATCCCTGGAGAAGTGAAAATGACACAGTTGATGCACCGTATATTTAAGGAGCTGACAATGTACAATTCTTTTGTCCTAAAGTGGGTAAAGAACCACATACCAAAACAACTTTGGTTCATGCCGAAAAAAACAACTAAGATTCCAGTAATTGAGACAACAGGGTCTTCTTTAAAAGTCAGTAATAACCATGTTGAAATTGTATTTCTTCTCACCTGTCATTTCATCAGGACAACCAGCAATCTGTTGTGATCGGGCATTTTATGGAACTTTTTAAGTCCAATGACCCTGATGTCCAAAACAGTATCGAAGCATTTCCAGTCAAACTGTCAGCTGTGCTGGAAACTACATCATAAAGACCAGTAACAAGGGCTGATGGTGTCTGAAATACAGTCTCCTGAGAGCCAAGAACTGCATTATCAGCACATAGTGCACAGGTAAATTTACATATTAAAGTGAGTAATATAGTGCAATTTCCATAGAACTTGGCAGCAGATTCTGGGGATTGGCAACGTTATGGAGTCCTGCTGTACTTGCCTGTTGAATCAGTGCGCTGTAGCTGTTTGTAATGTTGATCTGATTTGTTAATTACCATTTTTGAATAGATTGACGTGTATTCTTCTGCAGTAACTAATTATATATTTTGTTTTGAGAAGGTTTAATTAGCCTGTAATTAAAGAAGTTTAGCTGCTTTAGTCTTGGTGGTACTTGTCACTCAGTTATGCATTTATTGTGGTCAGATTCAGTTTGGCCTTGCTCAGTAACATATGTCCAACTAAAACGTGTAATTCAATTCCAATTTTCGATTAAACCTCTAATTGTATGTCAAGGCTTGAAAGGACCAGGAGACGTGAGCATTCACAGTTAAATACTGTAAATGACCCTCCAACACTGAACCATCTTACAGTGTGTCAATTAGTGCAACGCGAAGATGTTAATTCGTGCTTAACAGGCAAAATTGATAATATAAACACTTTTTTTTTAGAAAAAATCCAGCAGTTTTTGGAAAACACACAATTATTCAATCAACCTATTTGCAAATAAGAGAGAATGCATTAACTGAAAGAAAATAGATTGGAATATATTTGGGTCATGTGAAGTCCAAGGTAAATGAGGCCACTTTGTTTTCTTTGTACAAAGGAAGATCTTCTTTATCTTTGGAAAATATGCTTTTGTTGCAGCTGGCACTTTAACCTCCTCAGCTCAGCAGAAACCTGAATAGGAAGCTCTCATTTGGAGATGAAAGTCTCAATCCACAACAAAGCAGTTTTAATGATCTAAGATCAAAGTTGAATGCTGTCTAAGATGATGGTCATTTCATTAGCATCTTGCACCAGCTTAAATAAAATCATTATTATTAGCTGATATGATCTATGTACCACGGTGCAATGATCTCTGCTCAACAATTTACAATACCCTGCAGTGGCAATTTGTAACTGCAGAAGATTGCATCAGATTATTCTCAATGGTTCCTTCAAAATAATGAATACTTGTTTAGGACAACAATGGCACTATCACACTCATTTTAGCCATTCTCACAAAGGTGGTTAATCAGTTTCTTGCTAAACTTGCCCTACTTCATTGAAACAACCAATCTAATTCACAGAAATATTAACAACTGACAAACAAAAACACATTAGTTTGAAAATGAGAAAGAATAAGGAACCACGAATCAGTCAGATTGACATCAATTGTTGGTAAATGCTGGAATCCATTATAAATAATGTGGTAATGAGTCACCTAGAAAATGTTCACAAAATTCAGCAGTCCAAGTAGTTTTATGAAAGAGAAATGCTATTTGAGTGATCCAAGAATGATTTTTGAGGATGTAGCAGGGTAGGGAAAGGTCACCAGTGTATAGACTATATTGTATCATCAAAAGACTTTTAATAAGGTACCACACAAAGGTTGCTATATAAGTTTCATAAGGTTCAAGGGTTTGCGTGTAACAAATTTGGCCAAAGCACAATTGCATTTGGCCAGCAATTTATAACCTCTGCCCCTGCACATTACTGAGTAAGTACTGAGTATCTTGGAGGCCAGATGCCAACTCTCACGACCTCTCACTTTGTCCCTGGCTCACTACTGAGAAACTTCAGGCAAACCCAATCATTTAAGCTGGGTCACTAACCTTCATTAAAAAGACAGGTGAAGACAAAGCTTTGTATTTCTTATTCTTTATTTTACTTACATGCATCAGGGTTAAGATATCAGCTTACAATTGCTCCTCTTGTGTTTGTTACTCTCACCAACTGAAATTATTAGCCTCACTGGTGACTGCAACATTGGTCTGTCCCTGGTCTTCATTCCATTCATCCAATTCCAGTTGCCTTTATTCACCCGGAGCTGGATTACACTTAAGGGTCCAGGCAAAATATCTAGTTTCTTAAAAGCAGGGTAGATATTGTTGAAGGAGCTGTCATGCTTAATGATTACATGTGCTGTTTTACAGGCTGGGGTAAATTACATCCAGATTGATAGCTCATGAATACTTGTGTTAAAGATTCTCTGTGTGCGCGTTTGCTTTGGGCCATTTATCATTTTAACAAATTTACAGTATCTTAATGTATTCTTTAACTAAATTTATATTTCTTATATTTAAAGTTCTTTGTGTCATACTTGAGTATGATCCGGCCTAACAACATTGATAGAGGATTAGCTAAGGGGTAGAAACAGAGTACGAATAAAGAAGTAATTTCAGAATGGTAATCTGTTCCTAGTAGAGTGATGTAATGAACAAAGCAGAGGCTTCAGTTATTTACTGTCTATATTAATGGCTCAGATGAAAGCAGCCAAGTTTGCTGAAGATACAAAGCTTGAGATAAGATATTTATTTATTAGTCACGTGTACATCGAAACACACAGTGAAATGCATCTTTTTGAGATACTGAGAATGCTCTGGGGGCAGCCCGCAAGTGTCACCACTCTTCCGGCGCTAACATAGCATGCCCACAGCTCCTAACCTGTACGTCTTTGGAATGTGGGAGGAAACCAGAGCACCCGGAGGAAACCCACGCAGACATGGGGAGAACATACAAACTCCTTACAGACAGCGGCAGAATTGAACCTGGATCACTGGTGCTGTAATAGCGTTACGCCAACCGCTACACTACCGTGCCGCTATATGGGTAGATGAACTGAGAGAAAGATGCAGACTCAGGTAAAGTGAGTGGCAATAGGATGCCAGATGGAGTATAATGTGACATTCATTTTGCTAAGAAGAGCAGTGCAACAGATTTTTAAAAAATGTTTTGAAATCTGCAAAGGTTGGCGTGCAGAGGGATGGAAGTGCAATTTCAGAACATTAGGTCACAGGTACAGCAGAAAATCAGCAAGGCAAGTATTGTTACAGAAGGGGTGGAGCACAAGAGTGAGGAGGTCTTGCTGCAATTGTACAGGGCTTTGGTGACACCACATCTGGAGTGTTGTGGTCTCAGCCAGAGGAAGAATGTACTGCCTTTGGAGCAAGTCAAAAGGTGAATTTACTGGATTGATTCCTCAGATGAGAAGATGAACATAGATTAAGTAAAAATAGCCTTTATTCACTGGAGTTTACTCCAAAGATATGTGGTCTCATTGAAACACAAAATTCTGCAAGGGATAGACATGGCAGGTGACAATACATTATTTCCTCTCAATAAAAAGCTTAGAATTAAGGGCATAGTCTTACAGTAAAGAGTCTGCTTCAGGATTGGGTCAAAGAATCATAGAGCAATACAGCACGGATACAGGCCCTTTGGCCTATTGAATTCACGGCAACCACGGTGTCCACCCAGCTAGTCCTAATATCCTGTTTTCAGCCCATATCCTTCCCCTCCATGTACCTATCCAAGTGCCTCTTTAAATAATACTATTTTACCTGTCTCAACCACTTCCTCTGGCAGCTCATTCCATATACTCAACACCCTCTGAGATGAGAAGAAATTTCTTTATTCAAAGGACTGTGCATCTTAAGAATTCTCTGCATCAGAGGGCTGTGATCGCTCAGTTATTGAGCATGTTCAAGGCTGTGTTTGATAGATTTTTGGACAGCAAAGGTATTAACGGATAATAGGATCATGGAATATCATGGAGCTGAGATAAAAGATCAGCAATTATCTCACTGAATGTGAGAGCAGATGGGAGCAACCATAAAACCAATTCCTGCTCCTATTTCCTTTGTTCTTCTGTTGTTACTGTCACAGAGTGGGAGATTCTGGTTTAATTCCAACATCTCAGCAATCACATGCTGCTTGCTTTAACTCTACTGTTCAGAAAGGTGCTAAGTGTAAACAAAACGTTTGAATCAAAGAGTGCATGATCAGCCATAACATTTTTCCTACTCTAAGTTTCTCAATCCACGTGGCATCAGTGTGCACTGCCAGATCATAAATGACAGCGCCCTGATAATGTGTACTTGAAGACTTCCTTACCTTCCCAATCATACTACATTACTTTTATTTTAACCAGTAGTTTTTCTGCAGAAAAATTAAATAATGAAGCCTTCTGACAGATCTAAATATCCGTGAACAACAATTGTATTTTACCAATGAATTATTGAAGTTCCCAATCACAGGAATGATACTTGAATTAGATATATGCATTGCAAATTATACCATGAGAAAAATTATTTCCTATATTTATTTGTCCAGATACAGTGGAAGTTATCTTGCAGATGGACAGGGTGATAAATAGAGCAACTGGCCCTTTCATTTGCTGCAGTTCCTATTCTCTTTATATAATCATGACAAGACGGCATCCTAAACCTTACAGGACATCACTTAAAGTAATACAAATGCATATTATAGGGCCATCCCCAATTCCATTACTCGTGTCCTTGTTTTAGCACGCAACAGTTTTCTAGACCTGCTCTTCAAAATCATTGCAAAAGATTTAGGGCAGTGAGTCAATAAAGCTGCTTTGTACAAACACCTGTGAAATACATTCCAGAGTTCATGACTGAACCAGAGGCACTTCCAAGTTAGATAAGAATTTGAGAAAAAGGGGAAACAAATGGATGTAGGAAAGGGGGAGCAAGATTTCACAGTAACAGGGCTACTGCTTGTATGGGGGAATAAGCAGCAAAACACACTGACAGGCTGAATGAACTGGTCTGTGTTGTAACTTCTGTACAAATCTATGTTATGTCTAGACTTTGAAGGACAAGACACTTACCGACAGCCCAATATAATAACTGCAGGCCCTCATTTGGCCCTTTGTTAACCAAATATGGCTTGGTATACTTCAGAATGTCACCTGCATACTCCAGGGCTTTTGAGGCTAAAGAAGATTTGTCTCCTAGAGTTTGTAGTTGACTGTAAGTTTTCCCAACAGCCTGCAGGAAGATCGTGAATAAATACAAGTCAGAACCAACTACATACCTGGCTCTTAACAAAACACAGCAGGGTGAATTCTAACAATTTGATTTTGCAGATTGTTGCTTCCTTTAAAGAAGACTTAAGTTGACGTTATGATGCCTATTCAACTACCATAAGAAAAATAACAAAACATAATAAAAAAAATATTGAATAGCAGTTGCAATATAATGTGGCAGCAAGAAAATAAACAGTAACAGTAATAGCATCTATGAGTATATTATGCTCATTTATTTTGATCAACGTGCTTTGACCCTGTAGGCTTCCCACACTGCACCTTTCCACATCTAAACGAGGATAATCCCATCCTTAGACTTTATTGAAGCCACTCCACAGCAAACCACCTCAAAAGATATCAATCTCCTCATGCTTCATTACTCCCCAGAGCTCTTGAGATATGGGAGTGGGGAGGTGGACCTCCTCCACTACTGAAAAAGGATGAAATTTAAAAACCAGGCCATAACGCAAGTGGTTCAGGGTATGAACAATCTGTTCACAGGAAGCAAATTGATCAAACTTCTACAGAAGCTGCCACCATTTTAACAGCATTATATTTTTAAGTCATCGAGGCTGGAATTTCCAAGCCTTCAGAACATTTGCATAATAAAAGTGACAGTAAGACTTGATCCTTGGGGGAGGCACCTACCCAAATTACACTATTTGTCAGTGGGAGGAACAGGAGTGTTTGCTCACAAGCCATCAAGCTACTGCACATACTCCTCACTCCAGCCCCACAATCAACAGACCTATCCACCAACCTCTACCTGCTTACACTCTGTGTAATGACCAATTTCTCCACCCGTCACCACCAGTCAGTCCCCACCAGCATTGCCTAATTGCCCCTATTTCATCAATGCCCTTCAACTTCCTACAATGCCTGATTTGCCTATCTTGTGAGAAAACTATTGAAAAACTGTAAAAGATACCCTGCAGTTAATTTCCGTAGAGTACATGGGATGCATACACTTCCAGCTTTTCCATCCAAAAATTGCCCCTTCTTACCAACTGACACTGTCCCTGATCTCCTCCCAGCCCTGAGTACATTCCCCTTGTAGAAGAGGATTATTTTTACTGAGGTTGTACATAACGCCACCACCACAAGCTTTTTTAGTTAAAATAGCTGCTGGGCAGGTGAAGCTGTTCATGCATTACATTCAGAAATGAAGAAATTATAAATCTACATTTTCCTTGAAGTTCAGCAGCAAAAAAGAATAATTTGTACAAACCATACTTAAAACGAGTTTACAGTTACAGCGTGAACCCATGTGCAAAGGTTATTTCATTCTATATTTGTGTGTTGTTATTTCTGAATGGACTTTACCTTAATGAATATGAATAGAACAGTTTTTGGCTCCACCTTGGCTGCTGACTGATCAAGTTGAGACTGGTTGAGTAGGTTTTCCATCTCTGGCAGTTTGCATACTATCCTGGTCAATCCTGCCAATTGTTCCGTGGTTACTTTTCCTTTTTTTTGAAAAAAAGGCAAATAATCATTAACAGAATCATTTTGAGGCCATATGTAAGAATGGATTAAATGGAACTAAATGTTGCTGATAAATTCAAATCATAATCACATCCTTGGTCTAATGAGCTCATCATTGTTTATTAAAATATAACAAGAAAATTATGCCAGTGGTTAACTTGCTGTACTTAATAATCAATTGCTCTAGATATCTGCAATATATAGATGGTTCCTAAGGTAATATTGAAGACTCCAAGATTTGGAGAAGATTGAAAGGAACTATCTGTCATAACATATTCACTTCAGTGATTTTCTTGGACCTTCCTCAAATTTAAAACACCCTTTTTACAAATATACACTGCCTTCTCACTCCACAGAAAGAAAATTCATTTTATTGACACGATGCCTTTTGAACTTTGTAAGTTGGATTTGAAAGACCCAAACCATACAACCAGAAGTTTAGAGCTCCCAGTAACCTTTCAAAGAAACAAGTCAGAAGAGACATTTTTGATTATAAAGCAGCTGAAAATATAGATTTTCCTGCAACAATTAAGAGCGATATCAAGCATATTTCTTCCAATTAAAATTTGGTTGAGGGAAGTCACTGGTCTAACACACAACTTCTTTGATTAAGTGCCCAAACAGAAAGTTTACAGAGTTCTGGAAAAACAGGAAAAATGTGTATGGTCCTCATGAGTAAGCAAGAGAACAGTGTTTTGGGTTTTTTCACATCTACCTCTAATGCTTTATGTCTTGATTCAGTAAGAGATAATTCTAAAAGGTAATACCAGGAGGAGATCTTAACTTTCACTACCAGGTGGAAAACTCACCATAGCAAAGTATCCAGCATTGATTTCAATTGTGCTTGGTGAATACTGGGTGGCTGATTTGCTTCCAATGGTTTTCAGTTGCATGGCGAAAATTAAAATCCATCTCTACGGCACAGTCCATCAGATTAATGAAACTGTGTATCACATTAATGGAGGAAATTGCATTCTATGCTTTCAGGAAGGGGGACACAGAATAAATTGGGTCCAAACGTATTGCAACTGCTGAGACAAATAGCCTGATCTTTTCCCCATGCATAGTCAGTACAGTACCTTTCCAACGATGTCTATTTTATTTTGGTGCTTCAGTCGTCAGTGACAATGAAATGAAACTCGTTTTACAGCTAAGAACTCTGGTGAATCTATGCCTTAGTTAAGGTAGCATTTTTTCAGTTAATCTTCTCATGCATTAAACTCAAATTACTCACTTACCACTTATCTGGTTGGTGTGCATTTTTTCTGCATTGCCAGCAGGCTGATTCAAATGCTGCTGCAAAATGCATCGAAACCAAGAATGGATTGTAAATGTTTGGTACGAACTGCATCCTAGGCCTTTGAGGGCATCTACTAAGGAGCTGAGGAGGAAGAAAATCAAGGAATAATTAAGCATCTGCAATTCATTCCTTCTTTCATGATATTCACAAACTGCTTTGGACAGGATTGGAGTTTATCTAAATGCCATGGTATATATGCCCCCATTCCAGAGAACAGATTTTAAACATGTGCACCCAATTCCTGTAGTAGATGTAAACTTAGAATGTGGTTTGATTTGCAAATTATCACTTTGTGCTTCTAAAAATCCAGGTACACCACATCGACTGCATTATCCTCATCAGCTCAATTTGTTATCTCATAAAAAGTTCTATCAAATTAGTTAAACAGAATTTGCCCCTGAAAGTTTATGATAGCTTACCTCAATCCATTTTCCTCCAGGTGACTATTAATCTATTTCAGGATTCTAAAAGCTTTCCCACCTCAGAGGATAAGTTGACTGGCCTATAATTCAAATTCTGGGTCTATCCTTACTTCCTTTTTTAAGTGAGGGAATAATATTCGCTACTCTCCAGTCCTTTGGCACTACCCCTCGTATCGAGAGAGCATAGAAAGATTTGGTTGGTGTCCCACGATTTCCTCCTATATGTCCTCCCCAGTTTACGGCAGGGTTCCGATTCCCATGTATCGTTCATAACCCAGACAGTCCGCAAGTCAGAAATGTGGCTGCAAACCAAGTTCCCACGTGGCAGAAGATTCCTGCAGCCCCACGGCACCCAGAAAATCCATCCCACTGGTTTCCCAAATGCTCCTTCGTATGTACAGGCTATACACAAGTCAGGTGTTCGTAACCTGGGGAGGACATGTATATGTCCCTCAAAACACAGCAGATAATTTCACATTTGTCCATGTCATACTTTATAAGATAGGATTTCTTTATTAGTCACATGTACGTCAAAACGCACAGTGAAATGCATCTTTTGCATAGAGTGTTCTGGGGGCAGCCCGCAAGTGTCGCCACGTTTCTGGCGCCAACATAGCATGCCCACAGCTCCTAACCTGTACATCTTTGGAATGTGGGAGGAAACTAGAGCACCCGGAGGAAACCCACGCAGATACGGGGAGAACGTACAAACCCCTTACAGACAGTGGCCGGGATTGAACCTGGGTCGCTGGCGCTGTAAAGCGTTACGCTTAACATGCTACTGTATCTGCCCACATGCTTAACTTGTCTAAATTGCTATAAGGTTTCTTTGATTTCCTCAATCCCACACAGGTTTTTGACATCAGCAAACTAAAAAAGATTACATTCGGTTCCTCATCCAAATCAGTGATATTTACCTTGAATAGCTAGAGCCCAAACAATGAACCATGAGAAATAAATTACAGAAACAGGCCCTTTAGTTCAACTGATCGATGCCAACCAAGGTGCCTTCCTGAGCTTGTCCCATTTGCCAGCATTTGGCCTATATTCCTCTAAACCTTTCCTATCGAGGAACCTATCCAAGTGTCTTTTAAACATTGTACCTACCTCTACCACTTCCTCTGGCAGCTCGTTCCATAAACTCATCACCCTGTGTGTGGAAAAACTTGCCCTTCAGGTTCCCTTTAAATCTTTCCCCACTCACCTTAAAGCTATGGCCTCTGGTTTTAGACTCCCCTACCCTCGGAAAAAATAACTGTATCCATCCACCTTATCTATGCTCCTCATGATTTCATAAACCTCTAAGGTCACCCCTCAGCCTCCTTCACTCCAGGGAAAACAGTCCCAGCCTATCCAGTATCTCCTTCCAACTCAAGCCCTCTAGTCCTGGCAACATCCTTGTTATTTTTTTCTGCACCTCCTCTAGTTTAATCACATCACATAGTATAGCAACTAGAACTGTACACAATATTCCAGATGCAGTTGCACCAATGTCCTATATACGTAGCTGTAACATAACATCACAACTCTTGTACTCAATGCCCTGTCCGTTGAAGACAAGCGTGTCATAGGCCTTCTTCACCACCTTGTCCACCTGTGCTACGACTTTCAGGGAACTATGTACTTGTACCCCTGGGTCTTTCTGTTCTACCGCGCTTCCCAGGACCTATCATTTACTGTGTAAGTTCTGCCCTCGTTTAACTTCCCAAAATGCATCACATCGCACTTGTGGTACCACAGTAGATCACTGCCTACCACCTGAGAAATTCCGATTTTTTTCCTACTCCCCAGTTCCTAGGTGTCAAACACTTTTCAATTCATGCTGGTACATTACCCCAAATCCCACGTGCTTTAATTTTGCACACTAATCTTTTACATGGGACTTTATCAAAGCTTTTCTGAAAATCTAAATAAACCATATCTTCTGGTTCTCCCTCATCTATTCTACCAGTTACATCCTCAAAATGATCGAATAATTTTGTTAAACATGGTTTCCCTTTCATATATCCATGTTGATTTTGTCTAATCATGTTGACTTTTTTTTAGAAAAGTGTCCTGTTATCATGTCCTTTATCTGAGACTGTTGCATATGCCCTCCTGGTACTGATTTCTCTCTCCCTCCTTTTTTTAAAAAAAAGGGGCTTCATTTGCCACTCTCCAACCCAAAGGAACTGTTTCATAAGCTTTGGAATTTTGGAAACTGGCAACCACAGTATCCACCATGACCATGACTACCTCTTTTAGTACTTAGGTACATAGATTGATAGGCCCTGGGAATTGATTCGCTTTCAGCACCATTAACTTCTCCAGCACATTATTTTATTAATGCTAATTTCCTTGAATTCTTTTATTATTGGACTTTTGGATTCCCATCATATTTAAAACCAAATTTGTCCCACTACCCATCCATGAAGTGGTGGCACAGCGGTGCAGCCGGTACAGCTGCAACTCTAGCGACCTGGGTTAAACCCCGACCTCCAGTGTTGTTTGTGTGGAATTCGCACATTCTCTGTGACAGCCTGGGCATCCTCCAGCTGCTCCAGTTTCCCTCCCTTATTCCAAAGACATGCAGGTTGGTGGTTAATTGGCACCATAAATTGCCCTGAGTATGTGAGTGGTAGAATTGGGGAGGAGTTGATGGGAATGTGCAGGGGACAGAACAGAATTAGTGTAAATCGTGCTGATCGGTCAGTGTGGACTGGGTTGGCCAAAGGGCCTGTATCCATGCTGTAGGACTCTCAGACAGAACAAAAGTATTTGTTTTTTGCTTTGCCATTCATTCCCCATTATAAATCTCCAATTTCTGACTGTTGTGGCCCCACATTTGTTTTCACTAATCTTTTTCTCTTTTTACATACTTGCAGAAGTGGACTGTCAAACTTTTATTTTCCTTGCAAGTTTATTCTTCTCTATTTTCTTCTCTCAATCAAAATATTGTTTTTTTTTGCTGAATTCTAAACAGCTCCCAATCCTTTTTTTTCCTTTTTCTTGCAACTTTACACCCCTCCTCTTTGGATCTAATAGCAAGCATATTTTTTCTTGAGGGCCATGGTTGGGTCATTTTTCCTTTTTTTTTGTTCCAGAAAGGTATGTATAACTTGCAGTTGCTGTACATGTTCCTTAAATGTATACCATTGTTTACCCACTATCATACTTTTCAATGAGACTCCCCAGTCATTCAGAGCTAACTCAGTACTCAAATCCTTCACTCGTTCACTCCTCTACCTATACAACTGCAGTCTATATGCCTGGACTCGCATCCTCTTGCAAGAAAGGCCAACATATTATTTCCCTTCCTAATTGCTTGGTGTACTGGCATGCTGCATGTTAACTTTCAATGATTTGTGTACAAAGACACCCAGGTCCCTGTGAACAGCACCATCTTTCAATCCATCACAACGTAAAAAATACTTCACTTTTCTCAAAATGGAACAACTTAAAATTTTTCCATGTTATATTTCATCCATCATGAACTCACCAATTCACTCAACTGGTATACATCTCCCTGAAGTCTCTCTCCATTCTCCTCACAACTTGCACTGCCATGGAGCATTTGGATATTTTACACCTGATGCTTTCATCCAATTCATTGAATTATAGATTGTGAACAGCTGGAGCCCCAGAACCAATTTCCATATCACCCAACTGGTCACAGCTACCTAACATGAAAATTATTTGTTTATTCCTACTCTGTTTTCAGTTCTTTAAACTGGGAGGTGGGGTGGGGGGTGGGGTGGGGGGGGGGTGGTCAATGGGATTTTGGCAAATCAGATCTAAAAATAGCTTGACAATAGCAGGAACACAGTGAAGGTTAAGTTTGATTTTGCCATTGAACTTCTGTGACCCAGTGGAGTACTGCAAGGATCAGTGTGGGATATCTGTTATTTATTAAAACTCAGATAATCCACTTTGGTGTTCTGGACTGTCTGATTTTCTGGACTATTGGATGTTATTTCTATGAATACTCCAACATACTTTTAATTTAATGTTTTCAGATATTAAACAGTAGTGTAATAAATTTTCCAGTGAACCAGACAAGTTTAAAGGGAGGACAGAACCAGGATCATGGTGAGTGGAAATGGAGCCCTGATGAATGATAGGAAATAATGATAGGAAATAAATAATGAATGGCAGGACCCTAGGAATTATTGAGGAATTCAGGGAACTTGGTGCACACATCCAATGATTCCTGAAGGCAGCAGCACAGGTAGATAAGGTGGTTAAGAAGGCACTATTCACAACAAAGAATGCAAGGGCAGGGAGGTTACAGCACAATTATTCAGCCACAAGTGGAGTACAGAGTGAAGTTCTGGCACCATAGGAAGGATGCCAGAATCAAAAAGGATCCACGTCATAGGAAGGATGCTCTTGTACTTGAGAGGGTGCAAAGGAAATGCATCACGATGTTGCCTGGGATCAAATGTTTCAACTATTAGGAGATATTGGATAGGCTCGGTTTGAACTCCTTAGACTAGAGAAGGCTGAGGGGTGACCTGACTGAGGTGTACAAAATTTTGAGGGGGATAGATAAGGCAGATAATGAGAAACTTTTCCCCTTCACAGTAATGTCATTGGGTGGAAGATTCAGGAGCCTGAAGGCACGTACCACCAGACTATTGAACAGTTCGCTTATACAATGAGATGGACTATGACCTCACAACCTACCTTGTTGTGACCTTGCACCTTATTGCACTGCACTTTCTCTGTAGCTGTGACACTTTACTCTGTACTGTTATTGTTTTTACCTGTACTACTCGGTACAAGTGACAATAATAAACCAATACCAATGTCCATAATGAGAAGGCACAGGTCGAAAGTTAGTGGTAGCGATTAAGAGGGAATTTGAACAATCTTTTCCACCCAGAGGATGGTTGAAATTTGGAGTGCACTTCCTGAGGGGGGGTGGGGGGGCGGGGGGCTGGAGCAGGTGCTCTCACAACACTTAGTTATTTAGATAAGCACTAGAACTGCCATGGCATAGAATGCAATGGGCAGAAAATCCATTTGCAATCCCTCTAATGTGGTACAGACTCCTTGTCCGAAACCTCTTATATAACTGGAGAAGCATTGAGTGCTATTGTTCATAAAGTAAATAATCACCATGTTTTGAGAATAACATTCAAGAATTCAGCATTAAATTGGAACATACACAAACATATAATTTCAGTGTAAGCTTTCAGAATCTCATCTGAAAAGCTGCTAATTGCTTTAATAGATATTGAATTAGTGTCCTTAAATTCAAAGTTCTGGATTGTACTTGTGAAAACAGGGTGCTGCTATATAGGTGGAGCTTAGTGCTGACAGAAATAGGACCATTCTCAGGGACTGAGACTTAAAGAAAAATGACAGAATAGAGGGGAGAAAAGAATGCAATATTTTACCTGTTTTGAATTAGATGACTAAGATATCGAGAAACCAGCTGAGGGTGTACCATGTCATCCCAGCCAAATATTTGCATCATGTTTACAAGAGGTTGTGGCTGGAGGTCTGATGGTGCTGTACTAGGCATATCCATTGCTAAGAGAGTAAAACCTGAAAGATACAATATTTCCTGTTTTATTAAAAATTGTATTAACAATGTTAATCTGCATATAAAAAGCAGTCCTTTGTGCATTGGTTACAGTTCAGGCATCACATTTTTTTTACATCTGTGTTCCAGTTCATTGGCTCAAATGATTTTAACAGAACAGAAGGAAATTATTAGTTATAGGATTAGCATGTAGCAAACAAGAGTGAGAACCAATAATTGTGAAATTCAAAATGCCACCAGTGAAAAACCTATAAACTACCAGCAGCTGCCAAGCATTTAAGAGATAAAGAAACAAACAGATGCCAAAAAAATTAATTACTTTCAATCACTACTTTGTTGTCTGCTTTGAGCCTAAGATTGCCAAAGTGTGGCTATTAACATTGTAAAGCACAGAAAGTTCAAGATAATTGCATGATAAGATAAGATATCTTTATTAGTCACATGTACATCGAAACACAGAGAAATGCATCTTTTTTATTTGCGTCGAGTGTTCTGGGGGCAGACAGCAAGTGCCGCCATGCTTCCAGCACCAATACAGCATGCCCACAACTTCCTAACCCATACGTCTTTGGAAAGTGGGGGGGAACCGAAGCACTCAGAGGAAACCCACAGACACGGGGAAAACATACAAACTCCTTATGTACAGTGGCAGGAATTGAACCTGGGTGGTTATGAAATTCATTTACGCAATGTAATTTTGTGTTCTGGAAATGCCTCTTGCAATATTTTTAACCAATTTTCCCATCAACGATAAGTATACTGTTTTGGATACTGCTGGTGGGGACGACCTACCAGGGACAAGTTGCAGTGGTCGCGTCTCTGGCACTGAGACGGGACCCTCGGCTAAGAAAGGAAGGAGGGAAAAGAAGAGAGCAGTAGTGACGGGGGATTAAGTAGTTAAGGGGACAGATAGGAGGTTCTGTGGGAGAGGTCGAGAATCCCAGATGGTCTGTTGCCTCCCTGGTGCCAGGGTCCGTGATATCTCAGATCAAGTTCTCGATATTCTCAGGAGGGAGGGTGAACAGCCAGTTGTTGTGGACCACGGAGGGATCAATGACGTCGATAGGAAAGAGGAGGAGGTCCTGCAAAGAGAGTTTAGAGAATTTTGTGCAAAGTTGAAGGACAGGACCTCCAAGGTTGCAATCTCAGGATTGCTACCCGTGTCACGAGCTAGTGAGGCTAGAAATAGGAGGATCATGTAGCTAATTACGTGGCTAAGGAATTCGTGCAGGAGGGAGGGCTTCATGTTTCTAGACAATTGGGCTTTGTTCCAGGGAAGGTGGGACCTGTTCCGATGGGATGGTTTGCACCTGAACTGGAGGGGGACTAACATTCTTGCGGGTAGGTTTGCTAGTGCTGCTCCAGGGGGTTTAAACTAGATTTGCAGGGGGAGGGGAACCAGAGTGTTAGAGCAGATAGTGAGGTGGAGGCGGAAAAAGGTCATGCGAGGACTGCAGGTATTGACAGAAATCAAATGTTTGTACGTGATAGAAATGTTCTCAGGTGCATCTATTTCAATGCAAGAAGTATCGTAGGTAAGCCAGATGAGTTTAGGGCATGGATTGGCATGTGGGATTACGACATTATGGCTATTAGTGAGACTCGGATGCAGGAAGGGCAGGACTGGCAGCTTAATGTTCCAGGGTTCCGTTGTTTCAGACGTGATAGAGGGGGAAGGATGAAAGGGGGAGGAGTGGCATTACTAGTCAGGGAAAATTTCACAGCTGTGCGGAGACAGGACAGTCCAGAGGGCTCGTCTACTGAGGCCATATGGGTGGAGCTGAGGAATAGGAAAGGTGTGGCCACACTAATGGGGTTGTATTATAGACCGCCGAATAGTCAGAGAGAATTGGAAGAACAAATCTGTAGTGAGATAGCAGACAGATGTAAGAAACAGAAAGTTGTAATAGTAGGGGATTTTAACTTTCCACATATTGACTGGGATTCCCACACTGTGAAAGGGCTGGATGGCTTGGGATTTGTCAAATGTGTTCAGGAAAGTTTTCTAAATCAATATATAGAGATACCAACGAGAGAGAATGCAATACTTGATCTCCTATTAGGGAACCAGACAGGTCAGGTGACAGAAGTATGTGTAGGTGAGCATGTTGGGTCCAGTGACCATAATGTCATTAGTTTCAAGTTAATTATGGATAAGGATCGGTCTGGTCCTCGGGTTGAGGTTCTAAATTGGAGAAAGTCCAATTTTGTGGAAATGAGAAAGGATCTAGGAAGAGTGGATTGGGATAAGTTGTTTTTTTGGCAAGGATGTGTTCAGTAAGTGGAAGGCCTTCAAAGGCGAAACCTTGAGAGTGCAGAATTTGCATGTTCCTGCCAGGATTAAAGGCAAAGTTAAAAAGCATAGGGAACCTTGGTTTTCAAGGGATATTGGCGATCTGGTTAAGAAAAAGAGAGAGGTGTATAGCAGGTATAGGCAACCAGGAACAAATGAGGTACTTGAAGAGTATAGAAAATGTAAGAAAATACTAAAAAAAGGAAATCAGCAAGGCAAAAAGACATGAGGTTGCTTTGGCAGATAATGTGAAGGTAAACTTGAAGGGTTTCTACAAGTATATGAAGAGTAAAAGGATAGTAAGGGACAAAATTGGTCCCCTAGAAGATCAGAGTGATCGTCTATGTGTGGAGCCTCAGGAGATGGGGGAGGTCTTAAACAGTTTTTTTGCAGCAATATTCACTCAGGAAACTGGCATAGTGGATATGGAAGGAAGGGAAATAGGCAATAGTGTCATGGAACATATAGAGATTAAAGAGGAGGAGGTGCTTGTTGCTTTACAGCGAATAAAGGTAGATAAATCCCCTGGGCCTGATAAGATATTTCCTTGGACATTGAGAGAGACTAGTGTAGAAATTGCAGGGGCCCTGGCAGATAGATTTAAAATGTCCTTAGCCACGGGTGCAGTGCCGGAGGACTGGAGGGTAGCTCATGTTGTTCTGTTGTTTGAAAAAGGATCTAAAAGTAGACCAGGTAATTAAAGGCGGGTAAGCCTGACATCAGTCGTGGGTAAATTATCGGAAGGTGTTCTGAGAGATCGGATATACAAGTATTTGGATAGCCAAGGGCTGATTAAGGATAGTCAGCATGGCTTTGTGTGTGGTAGATCGTATTTATCAAATCTTGTAGAGTTTTTTGAGGAGGTTACCAAGAAAGTAGATGAAGGAAAGGCTGTGGATGTTGTCTACATGGACTTTAGTAAGGCCTTTGACAAAGTCCCACATGGGAGGTTAGTTCAGAAGGTTCAGACACTAGGTATCCATGGAAAGGTTGTAAACTGGATTCGAAATTGGCTGTGTGGGAGAAGACAGAGAGTGGATGATTGTTTCTCAGACTGGAGGCCTGTGACTAGTGGTGTGCCTCAGGGATCTGTGCTGGGACCATTGTTGTTTGTTGTCTATATCAATGATCTAGATGATAATGTGGTAAATTGGATCAGCAAGTTTGCTGATGACACTAAGATTGAAGGCGTAGTGGACAGCGAGGAAGGCTTTCAAAGCTTGCAGAGGGATCTGAACCAACTGGAAGAATGGGCCAGAAAATGACAGATGGAATTTAATGCAGACAAGTGTGAGGTGTTGCATTTTGGAAGGACAAACACAGTAAATGGTAGGGCACTGAGGAGTGTGGAGGAACAAAGGGATCTGGGAGTTCAGATACATAATTCCCTGAAAGTGGCGTCACAGGTAGACAGGGTTGTAAAGAAGGCTTTTGGCATCCTGGCATTCTTAAATCAAAGTATTGAGTATAGGAGTTGGGATGTTATGGTGAGGTTGTATAAGACATTGGTGAGGCCAAATTTGGAGTATTGTGTGCCGTTCTGGTCACCTAACTATAGGAAGGATATTTGTAAGATTGAAAGAGTGCAGAGGAGATTTACTAGAATGTTGCCGGGTCTTCAGGAGTTGAGTTACAGGGAAAGATTGAGCATGTTAGGACTTTATTCCTTGGAGCGCAGAAGAATGAGGGGAGATTTGATAGAGGTTTACAAAATGATGAGGGGTATAGACAGAGTTAATGCAAGTAGGTTCTTTCCACCTAGATTAGGGGAGATGAGTACGAGAGGATATGGCTTTAGGGTGAAAGGGGAAAGGTTAAGGGGGAACTTCTTCACTCAAAAAGTGGTGGGACTATGGAACGGGCTGCCATCTGATGTAGTAAATGCGGGCTCACTCTTGAGTTTTAACAATAAATCGGATAGATACATGGACGGGAGAGGTCTGGAGGGTTATGGACTGGGTGCAGGTAAAAGGGACCAGCGGAATACTGTTTCAGCACAGACTAGAAGGGCCGAATGGCCTGTTTTCTGTGCTGTAGTGTTCTATGGTTCAAAATCCTATGCTTATTTGAGAGGCCTGTTTTCATAAAGACAGGAAATAATTTCTAAGAAATTTTTAGCAACTTTATAGTAAGAGCTTATGGAAAAAAACACTTTACATAGCCAGCTCAGAATTAATTTATACTCTGTGTAACTGCCTATACAGCAAGTATAGCGAATCAAATTGATTTTTAATTATTGATAGAATGATTAACTCATGCAATCCTTGACACACACAAAGGACAATTGGATATAAGAGGCTGAGTCAGTGATAGCAAGCTGAGATCAGAGAGGAGCAATATTCATGTGCCCACTGCCCTGTTAACACAGGGAATCAATTTTTAACGATGAATTATTGTCCAGTGGCCACTGAATCTTTGGGCCAATTTTTGAGTGGACTTCAATATGTACTTTTCATTGATTCCTAGTTAGGATCCTCTGCACCTTACAGGCACCATCAAGATTTTCAAAACCAATAGGCGAGGTCTGAATTAAAAATTTTAGAGTCAGAGAGAATCACGCCATGGAAATGGGCCCTTTGGTTCACCAAGTCTGCACTGACCACCAAGCACCTACCTTTTAAAAACTCTAATCCTACCCTAGTTTTATTTTCTCCACACTGCCACCAATCAATTTGCTTACATACTAGGGACAGTTTGCAGTGGCTACCAACCTGTATGTTTTTGGAAGTGGGAGGAAATTGGAGCACCCAGTGAAAACTCATGTGGTTACAGGGAGAACATGCAAGCTCCACACAGACAGCCATGGAGGTTAGGATTGCTGAAGCTGTGAAGCAATGGTTCTACTTGCTGCGCCAATGATCTTTTATCTTTTCATTAGTCCTTGGTGAGGAAGGGCCCTACAGTAGCCTTTAAACAAAACATTTCAAGTTCTCCCAAAAACAGGCAATTATTAAAACATATACAGGTATACTTCTGTGGAGCCTGGGAGAGGAAAATACACTTAATCCTAGAATGCTTCTCTCACAGTTCTGAACTTAGATGTCTGCGAATGGATCGGATAGGGCCAATCTTCTATCCATTCCAACCAGCTTCAGAGAATCCATTTGGTGGCCACAATTTAGCAGCTGCATCCTCATAAAACTTGGCCAACAGTTCTTTACAAGCTCTCCATTGTACCATTGGTTGTGAACAGGATGGTGTCATCTGACAACCAAATCTGGCCTGGAGTGTGCTAACTAGTGAAAAATATGGAAGGTTTTCTCTTGTTCCAAAGTCGTAGCATTGGCAGCCAATCACATTCCTTGAATAAACAGATTAATATTTTGTTCCTTTAACTTTGTGCAGTGCATAATCGTTGATAGCTGGGAATAATTCAGCTAGAGCAGACTCGATGGGCTGAATGGCTAACTTCTGCTCCTATATCTTGTAGTCTTATGGTCTAATTCCAAGGGAGAAATTTAACTGGTCCTTCAGATGGGTTGTGCATTGACTGATAATTATCACCTGAACTCAACTGTACAGTATTTTGATCGCTCTCTGACATTAATATTTATTATCTTCATTACAAAATATTTGAACTTTGTGCAGAGGAGTTAATGTATTTTTGCAGAAACTAACAAATATATGTGTGTACATCAACTCATATGAGCTTCAAGCTTGAGGCACTTACAGGAATGGGTTCACTACTTCGATGATCTCAATTCGATCTAACCAGTTATTTGTAGCGGCCTCAAACTTTTCCTTTCCTTTCTTGCAGAATTTGTGACATTGGGTGTATGTGATGCATCATTATCATGAGTTGAAACCCAAACAGGGTTTCCTCCAAAAACACGAGGATAACACATTTGAAACACTATCCTGAACAAGTAGGAACAGGAACCTTTCATCTCTTTTTGCAACGCTCTGCATGCTTATTAGGAGTTTTCAAATGTTGGTAACTGGGACAGTTACTGACCTGCAGCAACATCAGCTGTCTGTGAAGAAGGTGTCTGCGACAGTCTTTGGCTTTTCACAAAAGGGAAGAAATTCCTCCAGAGAGCACTGGCGATAGCTAGGTGGCGCTCTTTGGCAACTAATGGTGCTGGAAGGCTGTGTGAAGACACTGGGATCTGTTGAAAGGGCTGGAGAGAGCGCTTGTGCACACTCCTAAATAGAGATGACGGAAGAAAATAAAAATTATTGTGAACCTTGTGAGGAGTTTTGAATTTTCAACGGGCAATTTCTATTCCATGTTCGTTGATCAATGTAGATCAGAATAAAATACACATTTATTTCACTTTGTGCAGGTCATTTTATTCATTTCTATTTATTCTTTCCTCCACTCATTAGGTTTTGTGATCACTTTAACATTCCACTTCACTGTTTCTTTTCCACTTAACATTTCCACCTACCCACACATCCCCCCCTTTCTCACCGAACCCACCCACCTTGTTACATATCTATTGAAACTAAGACTTGATTTACTGAGCAGCTCCTTACACCGAGAAGGAGAGGCAGTGATGACAGACAGTAGAGTCTAATCTGAGGGCCACACTCAGAAGATTTTGGAGGAATCATTAAATTCACAATATTGGAGAATCTAGAATAGAAAATTATTCAATCGGACTGAAAAGAGCTGAATAATAGAGTGAACAGTTATTTTTAATGATGTTTGAAATAATAAATTGTTTAAATGACCATAGATTTAGATACAGTATTTCCAGTGGCATCAATTAGATAAATGTCAATTACATGTCCTGCTGAATTTACCTATATTTAGATTTTTTTTATGTTAAACATTCATAATAAAGAGCATATCCATTAAACCATATGATAAAATGCAACCACATTAAAATATATAGCAAGCAACAAAACTATCCAAAAAAACTCTGACTCTTTTCTACCAGGTCATCTCCGAACCAATTATTGGAGGAAGATATGAGCTGCTAGAGGAACTCTGTGTGTCAGGCTGCATCCGTAGAGTGAAATGGGCATTTTCCCTCATTTTTTGTGCTCCAGATTCCAGCATCTGCAGTTTCTTGTGTCTCTAATTATCATTGGAACTGTTTTTTTAAATACTTGCTCTCTCCAAACAAGCAGTTGGAGTAGAGTTCACTCTATTCTACAAATGTTCATGAATCTAAAAGCTGTATTAAAACTTTCAAAATTACAATGTAATAAAAATTTGCTCACTGAGTGGACTAATGCATTGCTGCTCATTTCAAGGTAGATCTTTTCTAGAGCCTAACACCTCAATGGGTGTATGGCTAGATTGTTTCTGAAAAAAAAAATCACCTACAATAATGAATAGCAAATATTGTACAACTAAATAGTGGCACCAAATATGATCTACTCTTAACATTGAGAAAGGAATGCAGTTTTATTCTTAACAGTTTTGCACACTGCATAATATTGGATGATAAGATAAATTAGAGGATTTCAGTGTAGTCCAGGGGTTAACTGCTGCAACAATTTACAACTAACGTCTATTTCTCCGAATTTGAGCCTGGTTTGTAATCAGTTTTTGTGCATCAAATTGCTTTGAATCATTAAAATTAGATGGAGTAAACCTGCGATATTTTCCAGATTAAATTACAGTCATGCCCTCAAAGATACATTGAGATATTTATTTTGAATATATATTCTTTTTAAATGCAGATCTCATCAATATTAGACCTAGTTCATACCATAGAAGCGAATGTACATTTGCATCACCCACCTGCAGATAAGTTGTTTTCTTTGAAATTGTTCTTTGATTACACTGTGTTCTCATGCATTGCTTTCATGATATACACCAGTACATGATCCTGTGTGACAGGCAATACATACTTCAGAGAAAACTGTCCCAATTACAGTGCATGGTTGTTTTACTAGCAGGGGGTTTAAGTAATAATCTGGTTCTTGGCCTGTTCCAAAGCAGCAGTACAGTGGCACTTCTGCCACTGCTGACTGCTGTGATGTCTCCTGAATCACTAAGATGTTGCATCAGAAGAGAATTAAAAACATTGCAAGTTTAACTGGTGTAACTTAAAATAAAACTGCATAAAAGGTAGAAAAAGTCAAAAATGAATATATGCAAATAGAAAGTGCCAGGAAGAATGAAGGATTCACCTTATACTTCAGGGCTTTATTGGAGTGATACAACAGGTACATTATTTTAACTTGATCACTGCACCTTGACTACTTCCAAAGAAGCAAGTACTCAATTACAGTTCTAATATAGGTGAAACTATGGTATTTTCATGGAGAATGAGAGTAAAAGGAACTGGTGAACACAACATTTTATTCAGCCATCAATCTGACTTTGATAACTCCATATTCCTGTGAATCATGTATCACTTTGCAGGCAGCAAAAGGTCTAAAGGAGTTGAACTTCATGCAGACTACATCTTGATGAGATCTCGGCAAAATGAAATATCTTACTGGGGAGAAAGAACTCTGGTCTCATAAATGAAATGAAAGTTAGAATGGGGCATAATCACCCCTGCAAAATTTCTGGGAAAGATATTTCACTCTCTCTCTATGCAAACCTGAAATACAATGATATAATTTGTACATCTTGGAGATTTAATTTATTCTATTTGCACCTGACATCATCTTATTATAATGAAAAGAATCCTCACTGAAACACAAGTGAGGAGAACACCTGGAGATAACAGGTTTATAATTTGAACAGAAAACTGCTGCTCAGATACAGAGAGTACTGAACTAAACAAAGATTGATCGAGTACTAATTAAAATACTTTTATTTTCTTGAAATGTTTGCCATTATATGTTCATGAAGCAACAAATAAAACAAATTATATTCAATATATGATGAGATTATATTCCCTGTGTTAACTAGGAAAATTGCCACTCAGTCCCACAAAAGCTAAAAGACTAGTGTAAAAAAATGAAGAAAACTTCAATGATAGAAATTCTTTAAAAATGTAATAATAAATATAAGTTCAAAATCCTTGTGTTGAACTGTTCACCAATCAAACCCAATGAGCATAAACAGCTTTGTTGTCTGTTATAAGGAAACCATGCCTCTACAAAATACTATATCTCATTCTGAGACAATGTGGCATGAATTCAATAACATACTCAATTTTCTCCTATTTCAGGAGTAGTGTTTCTGCCACTTAATCTAATATTGAAGTTGCAAGTTTCCAAAGGTTTAATACAGATTGATTCCCTGCAGAGATATGTTTCTGTTGAAAAGGAGACATTAACAAATCTATCTATAAGACTAGGTTGGAATGTATTAGACCAGCAGGCTGATAAACTAAATAACATACTTATTAGAAACAACCTGTAGAAATGTGCCACTATTTCTTCTTCCATTTATCTTTTGGTCAAGTCAATTGGGACTCTGTATTAACGCTCAAACAGTATTATTGCGTTTGCATTATTAAATTCCAGAAACATCGTTGTAGAGATGCAGCTGAGATATATGAATACAACATAATATGATTTGGTACTCATCAGGGCGACCTTCAAAACTGGTAAGAACCACTGAGACTAGACACACTTTGAAAGAGTGACTCTCCTGCTCAGAAACTTTAGGCTGCCACTGCACATTACTGCTGGGACTGAATTCAATCCAGTGATTTCAATGAAATTATGGGCAGACTGCCTGCTCCACAGTGTGAGCCCCCTAAGTGGGTATATTTTGGCAGCCAAGCTTCCAATGTTGTTACAGAGAGAAAGCTGACATCCAACACAAACAGACAAATTGACAAACAAGCCTTTATAATTACAAATCGATTGTTTGCGGTCTTGTTTTTGCAACTACCGCATTTCTGATCAATTTTGAATGACAGCTTACTTCTCAGATAGATAATGCTATTTGTTGAATACCTCCATTGGAACAACCATCTTTATCGAGACTCACCACAGTGTTATAAATGTTGCACTAACCTTCAAATTAATTGGTTAAATATTTTTGTTTCAACACAAGTCAAGGGATACTCAACCTTTTAAACCGAATAAGTTTTCATGTCACTGTTCCAATTCCTTTCCTCTTACAATTCAAATGTGGTTTTGCAAATCAGTAGCTCACTGCATGCTTTGCCTGTCTTTATGGGCCATGTTCCAAATAGCTAATGGCGATAGGCAATGGGGGCAATAAAACAGAGCCAGGCCCTAATCTAATCCAGTCAATGCACTTACACGATCCCCTGCTTGTGATCAGGAGTGGGAATCCTGCTTAATTATTCCTTCTTCACAACAATCATGAATTAAGAACCTTACCCACTGTATCATTAAACAAGATTCTTCCCTGGTTCTATTTAGTTGGCATGATCTTTATAAAGTGGATAACACAATTTTGTTACAAATTAGGGAGCCAATGAACTGGGTAGGGACATTATACTTTTAAATATTTCACTCTTCCCTTAATCACTGACGTCAGAATTTGTGTACAGCAGATAATGTACATATTAAGAATTATTTAAAGATGTGGACGTGGCTGTGCCAGATGGGTAACCTTTAACCAAGATATACAATCTGTCTGATTTCCCTCATTATTAACGGAAAGGAAATCCTGATGGGTTGAATAACAAGAAGCTTATTCCCTATTTTGTATCATCCCAACTAAAATTTCTTTATGACAACTACATTTTCTGGTTTGTAAATGTAAAAAAATGGCAAGTGAAGAAATTTTTTACCTGCAGGCAGTGGACCAAACGAACACAGCAATATATTGGATTCAACAGAAGCAATTTTACTTTGGGTTGTTGGCTGCCCTTTCCCCCAGCAGGAAACTAGGTTATTTTGAGGCTGGGAACTCCTACTGCCAGTCAGATGCACTGTCAACAATGAACCAGGGCAAGGACATATTCAGCCTGTAGGGGACTAGATCTGATTCATGAGAACAATTTCAGGGTGGTGGTGGCTGGGAATGTATGGTGATTAAGAGGAGAAAGTCAAGGGTAGCATTAGCCCAGATTATTCTGAAGGGTTCATGAAGAACATTGCTGTCCATGCCCTTTAATTATCTTTTTTGAGACGTCTTCCTCCTGAGTACCAAACCCTACTGAGCACAAGGTCTCCTTCAGTGGACCCACAAAACAGCACTTGGCATTATGTGCATCACACAATCCCAAATTGAATAGATTAATGAGGTCCATGCAGAGTAAAGGAAAACAGCTAATTATGCACTTAAGATCTATAACCAAAATCAAAAATTTGAGTGAGAAAAATTGTAATCAATCAACAGGTAGCTAGCCTTCCTACCTTTTACAACAAAACTCCTTAACATTTTCAGCATGCTTTTAATCTTAATTGATTTAAGAAAATAATACAATTTCCTCCACTCTGTCCAAATAACTTGCCATGGGATGTATGACAAACAAGCAGTTAATTTCCCAAGAGAAGACTGTGAGGCTGTGCTACCTTTTGGTACCACTGAAAACCTCAGGAATGATGAAATAACACTGATAAAATCTTGTCAAATTAGTGTGCAATTTAGAAGAGAACTAAATTCCAGGTATGTTCTGATAACTATTTTTTTTCCAGATGTCCAGTGCTTAACATTCTACTTAAAGTATAGTGCCCAGAACTGGATACAATACTCCAAACGAGGCTGAACCTGTGATTAATCAAGGTTCAACATGACCTTCGCTTTGGCATGTTATAACTCGATTCATAAAGTCACAGATCCCTTATGGCATTTCGAATAGCTTGATCGACTTTCTTGCCTCCTTCAAAAAATTTGTGTATGAACCAGAATCAGGACACAAATAATCCCTTTCTACTCTAATTGAAAAACACCAACTGATAATTCCAATAACATTGAACTCTGGAGAAATCAAACAGGGAGAACAATAGTCAATTAATTTTTAATTTATTAAACAGTTCCCAAGAAAGTTAGGAGAAACTCAGTCATGTACATGATAATCATTTATGCCAAACAATTTTTCAATTCCAAAATATTTGGTCAGCAGGTAACGTAATAGGCTTATCAGATACAGATTGGAGAAATGCAAATTGATCATGTCTAATCTACATTTCAATGGCATATGTGTGTGGGCTTGCACACGAGCTGGCTTGTCACAATGCATTAAGGGTAACCATTATACGAGTGACATTTAGTAAGCAAGTTCAGGATCATCTTTGAAGGACCGGTGGGTCAACAGAAACGTGATAATCTGTGGAACATGATGGTTTCTAGGACAACAGCAAAGACTCGTGTGAGAAGGTGGGAGGGGCATGAGCAATATCGGAAGTGTAGATTGTTAAGTCTTGAAGGTGTTTCATGATTTTAAAAATGTTAAACTCTTTAACGCGGAATCATTTGGCAATTTTTTCCTACTGAATTGTGACTAAAGTTCACAAAACTATTGTTAGAGGTTAGAAAGAAGTTTCCAGACCTATTCTTGACTAAATAAATGGAATAGAGAATATAAGTTTAATTTTCAACCAACTCCTCTCACATGCTATATAAAAAAAAGACTGACGACAATCAAAAGGACACCCTAAGGTGTCTTGAGGTCCATTTGGCCTGATTTTCAGGAAATGAATGAATGGTGAATGTTTTAATTGGAGGAGGTTCATTTTGTAGCTTGTGCCCCATGCAGGATGGAGGATTACTCTGCAATTATTAGGTACAAACTGCAGAGAGGACTCTCCATCAGCAAGTGGCCTGACTGGCAACCTTTAAAAGAGGCCACTGTTAACCGCTGCACAGAAATAAAAAGAACACTCTGGGAGCTCTTCATTCCACCAAATTACTATGTTTAGCACTGCCTGAATTGGCTTCCCTTTGTGGACCCAGGCAGCTCAGTGTGGTATTCAGCCGTTTTCACATCCTCCCCAAATGGGCAAACTAAAACTGAGCACACGCACAAAATACTGGAGGAACTCAGCAGGTCAGGCAGCATCTATGGAGGGAAATGAACAGTCGAAGTTTCGGGCCGAGACCCTTCATCAGGACTGGAAACAAAAAGGCAGAAGCCAGAGTAAAAGGGTGGGGGAAAGCGCCTGATTAATATCCACAACTTGCCAATGGGTCTTAAGCTTGAAACACATCGTGTTTTCCAGCACCAAGGTTGGGCAGGTAAGTTAGAAATTCCAACAGCATTGTTTTCATTTTGAGCAGAACTTGAACCTGCCCCCCCCCTCCAAATATCTGGTTTGATGGTTTAAGGACAGATGAGCTTTTTCTCATTCCATTATTTCCTTTGTTGTCAAATCAATTGCTAAATGCAAATTAAACCTTAATTCAATTCTAATCAATTCTCCTTCTTAAAGATAGTCAGATTCCTAATAATTTTTTTAAATCTGTGGTGATTAGCATAATTGCCAAAAACGTTAAGAAATGAGAACCTAGAAATTCAACTCTTTATTTCAATGCTCCCCGTATGCAAATGTACTTACCAAAGAGCAAAACACAGTAACCACTACTCTCAGGTTGTTTCACATCACCCTGGCTTATGTTGGACATGCATCTGATGGGATTTCCTTATCAGGTGGAACACTGCAGCGGAAATCGGACTAACTTGCTCCATGTCCTGGGAGCAAATTTTGATGACTGGATCTTTGTAACTCAATGGCAGACTGGTACCCATTAAATCCCACATACCTTTCATTCTTTGGATGCTACACACACCGCCACCATCCAACCTCAATCCTGTGACTACATGATAACAACTCTTACCTGACTCATGCATTCAACAATTGTCCGAGGCCCCAAACCTCCAGTCAGCACAGGCCCTGACCCTTCCCCAACCACAAAGGGGACCAGGTCCCACAATACTCCCAACCCACCGCTTTCACCCCCCACCAAGCAAACCCTCCAATCTGCCCAGGCACTGAATCCTCCCACCCACACTTTCCCTTCTGCTTCCTGAATCCCCTGATCCAGTGACCCACTGAAACCCCTAATGAAGGCTTTGATCTCCATCCCCAACACCACCTCTTACGGCTCATCCAGCTTTGAACTCATCACTGCCCTGACATCCCTGACAAACCTCACCTTGCAAACCCTGAAACGCTCATCTTTTTCCTGATCAGGTGCCCATGACCAGCCACCTCCCCCACGTGTTACGTGAACACAGCCTCAGCCACCCACCACCTCTCCCCTTCAGCCAATTACCTGATCACCAAGCATTCCATCCTCATTGCCCTCGTTCCCACAAGCCATTTACCTTGGGCCTCAAGCCTTACTAAAGTTTGTAGCAACAAGCCAATGACAGAAAAGGACACCAGTACATTTGCTGCTACAATCAATAGCGCATCTGTTATGACACACCAGAGTTTCGAAGCCAGGACATTCATCACATTGATGAATTGGTTTTGAAATACATTGTCCGCTGTTTCCCTACATAACGGTAATGACTGTGCTTTATAAAACCATCCATTGACTTCAAACTGTACAAATAAATACCGATCCTCCTTTTATTAGTTTAGCATCAAAGGATAGCACAGAATTCGGAGTCCATTCTGATTCAAGGCATAATACACAAGATCCAATTGCACTGATACGAACTTTGGATCATATAGATCCATCAATGAACAGGTTCCATTCCACAAGTTTTTTTTAAACTGATAAAAGGATTTTCACTTTGCCATTAAAATCTTCATTTCTTCCACAGCCATAATTAAATAAATAGATCTTGAAGTCAAGTGTCAGGTAACTTATAGTTCCCTTAAATTACTTGGAATGATTAAAATCAACCATACTGGAGTGAGAAAATTTCTCTGGAATGTGCAAACTTCAGGCTGCCTAAAATGACTGCTTTGTGCCACCTCACTCTTGGATTATTTGAAAGGGAAAGGGTTAAAGTTTCCAATTATTTGGTCTTCTCACATCAAACATACTTGGGTGTGAATCGATGTCAGGTGCCTCCTTTCCTCTGAAGACAAGAATGGTTTGCACTCAGTGCGGCTCGGACAGAAGCCTTTAACTGGATGAGGCTGAAGGAGGGATTAATGCCTGCCACTGTGAAGGAGAATGATGATACATGATAAAGAGCGCCTGCCGCAAAAACCCTTGGATGAGCAAAGCCACACTAGTTAGCATTAGACCAGATAAGCTCCCGAACCATCCGTAATCTCATTTAGGCCTGAGCTGATCCTCCTGTCCTTTCATTCTTCAGGATCAAAGACATCCACTGTGGAGGCTGCTGTTTTACAGTACTTCTGCCTGTTGGACACTTCAGTAATTTTCTAGCATTAGACTCCTTAGAGCAAGGTTGCACATAATCTATATTGAGCTGGAACTATTGATTATTTCTGAATTCATTAATCTAGGTATTACTGCAGAGCACAGCTTTCACATTTATCCAGTTGCTATGGTCATGTAGCATGAGACTTTTATTAAACACAACTCAAGAGACTCTGAAGAACTAGGCAAAAAAAAAACCTTTTCTACACAAGTGCCAGTATGCATTGCTAAAACCAGCATCCCTAAATCTTTCCTTAAGGAAATAGTCTTCTTCATGGCTGTCTAAATAATCTTCTCCAGATTTCATTTCTGCTAATAATCATAACCAAATAAGACTTAAGCACTTTGTGAATAACTGAGTTCACACCCAGTGTGCTTCCTGCTTAAAGCACGACCAACAAATTTGCCATTTCCTCAACAGGGAGTTTTTCCTGCACATACATTCTCAGCATAGATTTCTGTAAGACATTGAAATGATTTTGATACAAACATGTAAAAAGGGACCTTTGCATTCTGGAAAATGAAGCTGTCAATATCCAGTAAATTATACAAGCTCCTCAGTCAAACAACCTTCCATATAAAACAGGCAGAAAGTCACTGGCCTAAAAATGACTGACTTAAACCAGCCCTGCCAGTTTTGTGATTCTACTTTTGCGCACAAACTGATGCCATCATATGTAATGGAACAAGACCTGCATATACACAAAAGGGCTTTCTTCCATTATCTCAGCTATCCTGAAGGCTCTAAAGAAATACAGGTAGGTTAAAAATTTGCATGGGGTGGCTACAGCGTTACTGAAAGAAGCTAGGGATTGGAGTTGGAAGTCAGCTGTGGGTCAGGATAAATCAAGATTTCCTGGATTTGATACTTCAAGGGTTGGATTAGAAAATTGATATCTGGGAGTGCAATCAGGTACTGGGGAAATGAAGTTTGGGAAAATCCAGGATGCAGTCAGGTTGGAGCTTTGTGGTCATGGTGAAGCAACTGGGTAACAGTGATGGTGGGTACGGGGTGCAGGTGGAAGCAAAGAACAGGAAAGATGTAGAAACAGTACCCATCTGAGAGAAAATTGGCTGATCAAACTCAATGGCTACACACCAGATAAGACTGGTGTTATGCATTGCTCCTGATAGCCACTTGCCCCTTCAAACTTGTTCTGTCATTTCACAAGATCATGCTGATCTGATTCTAACTTCAACTTTTCACAAATGTGTTTTGTATAACTGATTTCAAAATGTGCGCTGCATGCTATTTACAGACCACTTATCTCTAGGTTTCCATGCTAAGCAGATCATAAAGCAAGAAGAACCGTGTTCTTGAGGAAAAGATGAAATTCATTACAAACCATGAAAACATTGTGATTCGGGAACAAATTTCCAGAGTGTAGACTATTCAGCCCTCTTCATCCCATTTTGGAGTCCATTCTGAGTGTGAACTAGAAATTCTCTCTGGCTCCATGTTATCACTCATTCCTTTTAGTGATCACATGCTCCCCAACAGAAGTACCTTTCCAGCTCAATATGCAGTTACATGAAGCCTGGCCAAAGGTCTGTAACAACCTCATTTCCTGCACATTGGATAAAGGATATGAGGTAGACTGAAATGTGTTCTTGTAAAACACAGCCAAACACAAGGCAATGAACAGATGTATATCACACCTGATATAGAAATGAATAGTTTACAGATTTTTAAATCAAGATTCAGTGAATTTCCTTTCATTCTACAGAAGATATTAAATACATAAAAATTGGATTCTGGTGAACTGTCAGATTGCCAATGTGAAGCACCAGATGATTGATAAGAAAGGACAGATATCTGTTTTTAAATTAAAGTGATTCTTTGTAGATCATTCCTTCAACATCTGTCTGCCGAACTACTTGATTGATTTCGGTCCAAAACCAATTGACCACAAAGTTGGTCAACAACCAAAGTTTTAAAAACTATAGACCAAAATAAAAGATGCTTTGATAAAACAGCATTTAAACAAAAATCAATCTTTCATTATGCCTGCATTATTTTTAAATTTTGTGCAAACTGCCATATTTATGTAGGATTTTGGCTGAGATGTTCCCTTGGAATTTCAGGGATTTTAAAGAATCCATTCACATAATAAGATTGATCCAATGCCGGGAATGACTTTGAATCGATAAACGTTACTGATTAACATTGATAACCAAAACCCTACAGCCAATTTGAAATACATTGTGAAAACCTATTGTCAGAAAGAAAATTATTTAAATAGATGGTATTCCGTCCATCCAGTTGTGAAGAAGTGGGAAGAATGGGTCACAAGGGATTAGGGGAGGCAAAAGATTTTTGACAGAATTAAAATTGAAGAGGGTTATTCATATGTGGAAGGACAAAACTGGGGACATGGGCACAACTGCAAGATCATCTAGGTCAGTCAGGTTAATGAAATAAGGTCCATGAACTTGGAATACACTCATGATGATATTAAGTTCATAAAATACTGCATTGTTTCCTGCTTCCTTGGGGTTATGTGATACGTCCTTTTATATTGAAAAGCAGTTAACAGGAATATTAATCTATTCTAATTATTTAATGCAGCTGATGAATTTCAATACCTTAATTCTTCTAATATTTGCAGAATTAGCTACTTCAATGACTTTTGTATTACCATGATATTAAAATATACCACATTTGAATTATATTTTAATCGTGAAGCAAAAATGCATTAACCAAAAATATTCAAGTTATGAGAAAAAAATGGAAATAATTTTGGAAAAATTAGACAGTAATTTAGGTCACCATTGCCACTAAGAACAAGACTGCTTTGGGAATACACCAGTTAATGGCTATTTATGTGCAAATGAGTACCCTCCAACCCTACAAATTTGCAAAGAACAGGTATTCTTAGTAATGAGTTACTTGAGAGTACAATACTAAGTAAAAAATGAAACTAATTTTTCTGAATAATTCTGGATTTCATTTTAAAACAGCTGAGGAAAATTTTAGACTCCATCTAACTTGTGTTTATCTTTATTATAAATGAAATTTTACTTGTTCAGAAAATAATACAGGGAAACTGTTACATTGCATGTGCTTCAATTCAATGTTAATTGACAAAGTCACATCTGCTTAAGGTGCGACTGTAGCAAACACTGCAGCTGCAAAGAGTCCAGAATGCCAAAAATGGCTGTAGAAATAAGAATCCTTTGTATTACAATGTACAAACACAAATAATTTAGCTACTTCCTAAAACATTAGTTTGCATTGCTAAGCATATTGTGAAAATTCCACTGAAATACTGAAGGAATGCTGCAGCATTGTTTGGCTGTGATAACTGCCTGCTCAGGAAGAATCTCATTGCAAAGTAATTCCCTAAGTAATGAATTTACATCACTCGATCAACTGCCCAAAAGACCCAGCAGTGCCACTTTGTGAGACCTTGTCATGCCCAAATTACCTGCTGCATGTGCATATGTGACGATCACTCAGCTGCTGTGTTAAGGCTGACCACTCATCTCTGAACACTATCCAAGGCCCCCAGGTAACCAGTTCATTAGCAAAACTAACACACTACCTTTCCCCTTCAATAAAATGTACATACAAGTTTGAAATAAACACATAAATAGAAGAGAAGCTCAGGTCAACAACATGAAGAACAACAGTGTGGTGAAATTTTCATCTGTCTCTGATACTGGTATGCTCGCCATTGATAACTTGATAGTGTTCGCAAAATGGGTAAGATATGACAACTGGGCAACAACAACAGAACTTTAAGCAAAAGGGAACAAGCAAAGGGCAACTGTTCAGCATTCACTGACAAGACAGTTGATGTCAGGGATAATATATAGCAGGATCAAGAAGCTATAATCACTGATATTAAGCAATTCTTCACCCTGAGAATTTCTATGGCCTCTCAGCAAGGTTTTGGGCAAGAAGCCTATGCACACCTCTTGTTACCCACCCAAAGTGACAATCACTTACTCCATTCCAAAATCCCATATTCCAGTGTGGCAAAGTTTCAAACTTTGTCAGAACTACGGGGCATCAAATATTGCATAGCTGCAGCAGAAGGAGCATGGAGAATTGAATGGAATGTTAAACTGACTCAAGGCCACATCCCTGTCACTACCTACCTATGCCTATTGATGGTACCACACTCAGGGTTGTCAGAGGGGGAAGTTGATAGAAAGAGCAGGGAACGTGTACAGAATTTTGTACGTCTTCCTTAACAACCTTTGCTTCTGCATTGTTAACAAAACTAACCCATTGAGAGATTATTTACAAAACAGTGCCTTTGAAAACTGGGTCCACCAGGTAAACAAGAACTCATTATAAAAATGCTCCACTACAGACCTCTGGTACTTTTAAGTAATTCATTACTCAACTATCATGCCAATACAGCATCGTTCCCTCATTAAATGATTTTCCAAGAAACAATTATCTGAATGATTGTCAGCACCACTGACGAGAAAGCAGATCAAATGAAGGTCAATTTGCTGCTACTTACTATATTGTGCAGCACAGAGGAACAAGGAAGAAACATAGATTTAGCTACGTGCTCTGATAAGTAGAACTGCCAGAAGAAATAGCATTCAATTTATGATTTTTATTAGCCAGAATTTTATTTCTAATATCGACATAACTGCGGTTCTAAATCTTCTGTAAGCTTGGAATGAATAAAACCAGGAAACATTTTGGGAGATACTTTTGAACAATACAAAGAAATGTTAGAATTTATCTAAAGGGCTGACTGACAAGCAGTAATTTCGATAGTGTAAGTGTGTAAAAATGTGTGGCAGAGAGTAACTGGGCAATTTTATATCCACAGTGGAAACACAAATTGGGAGAAATGAACTGCTGACTTGCTGTCACCTGTTTTATATTATCACCTAAAGTCAAGGTAACTGGATTTCAGTATGGACACCACCTGCAAACTAACTGCAACCTCAACCTTACTTCCAAAAGTTAATGTCAACTCTCCAGGAGAATAAAGTGCTCCCATTATGGAAAATATGTTGCACAAGGGCAAATTAATGGATGTAACGTACCAGAATAAAAAATTCGAAAGTCTGATGAGGAAAGACTGTTCAGGCTGGGGTTGTTTTTGAAAGGGAGGAGGCTGAAAGGAGATTTAATTGAGATGCATAAAATGATAAAGGCCTGAGATGGAGAAAATAGGAAGAACATACTTCTCTTAGCTGAAGGGTCAAAAACAGGGGGCATATATTTAAAGTAATGGGTAGGATTAGAGGGGAGATGGGAATTTTTTTTTTCTGGAACCAAGTTTGAACTGCCTAAAAGGATAGTAGAGGCAGAAACCCCTATTCGCTGGTAAAATAACATTAATGTGTCCTTGAAGAATCGTAACCTACAGGGCTATGGACCAAGTGCTGGAAGATGCGAGTAGGTTGGGTAGCTCTTTTGATTGGCATGGACACATTGGGCCAAATGGCCATTTCTGTGCCATAAATTCTAGCAAAGTTCTATAACCTCAGGAACTCCTTTGTGGATTCACATTTAAAAATACATGGTTTCACATATTTTCCTGCTCTTAATCAATACTGGTGGCAGTTTAAATCAATATGGATATTATACTAGTATTTATATTTCTAAATCTCTAAGACAATTAAGGTTCTAAAGTCAATATGATCAACCACACACCATCTTCTCCTCCATATCCTGATCTATTTAAGGATGATGTCAAATTCTACTTATTTTCATTATCAAGTGCTTACTGCTTTTATACTGAGAAATGCAGTCTTGTGTTTGAACAATTTTTCTCATAACAATTATAAATATTTTATTTTCAAACACTCCCCTTGAATAATTTTCATTTTCAGACTTTTTTTTATTATGCAGAGGGTACTAAGAGAAGGGCAGGGAACTTAAAAATCATGATTTGGTACACATGGATCCAATGAAAATCATGTTTGGGAAAAAAAAGCATCATTGAAGGAAGTAAAACTGTTGCTTCACCTCAATGCTACCTTTCTAATTTGGTCACACAATGTCAGCATCAAACTTTTTCAGATGAGATTAAATCTACCACTCTTCCTCTACAATGTGCTTTTTAAGCAACCTAAAGCAAACCTCTTAATGTATTCACGCGAAAGTTTCCAGTTCTGCCAGCCATCCTTTGGACTCTCTGGGTGGTCAGTATTGTACTGTAGGTCCTGTTCACGAGGAACTGCTGAACTAATTTCACACAGGACCATTACAAATGACAGGCAAGAATCTTCCACGTCACCAGTTTGAGCTCGATTTACACTCAGTACCACTCCACATCAAAGCATGATGCATTAAAGTGAAGAAAGCATTTGAGTGTAAATAACATCTTTTATGTCCTCAGGTTGTCCCATTATGTTTCATAGCCAATCAAGTACTTTTGATATGTAGTCACTTCTGCATTGCAATGTGTAATTTGCCTACATTTTCATATTCCTTCACAATCCACACAAAAGTTAAAGATAAACTGATGTGGAAAAAGAGCTGCAAGGTGAACAACAGTTCAAAAATATCAACAGCAGCTCAATGATGCAGGCATTGGAATTCCTTGAGAGAGAACAGAAGAGGCTTGTAGAGGGTATAATTCTTCTGCTGTCACAGGTTTGTTTCTGCTCCTATCGTCTCTGGTGAATAAGTTTGCACATTTGAAATAACAATTTCCTTTAAATCCTAGCTTCAAATGCATTTAGTGGGTTGCTTTTTAAAAATCTAGAATAGATTTTCAGTTAAAATCACCAGGGCAAGTCAGCATTTTACTTGCTATTCCTGAAACAGCAATTTTAAAAAAAGTACAAATTCTAGGTGACTGACAGGACCTTCACTACGTTGCTCTCTCTTATGGGTGAGATAATACACAGCTATCAAGAGTATCACTCGGCTTTGCATCATTTTACTGCTATGTATACTCAGGAAGTGCTTGGAGAGTTGCCAAGAGCTCCTGCTGATTAAGTTGTTAGTCGTGTCCTAGAATTACAGTTAAAAGCCAAAGCTCTACTATGAAAAGGTCATTTGCTTCTACCTCTTATTACAGAGAATCTGTCTTTCTTCCCAGCAGCTCCTCTCCATATTTCATTTACATGGCATTCAACCTTTGGCTATTGTCCTGCATCTGTCCAACTCAAAGCAATCGCAGGCTTCAATCTCCAAAGAAACCCAAGTAGTAATTGCAACTGCACCCATCGAGCCTTTATTTGGGCTTCTGGATGGTCTCAGTTTTAATTAACCCCAAATGTAGATAAGCTAGAATGATTCCTAATTGGGAAGGAAAGAGAAGTGGAGGGAAGAAAAAAAGAGACAGAATGGAACAGAGAGCTCTTTCAGAAGAACACTACAGATAACACAAAGCTGGAAAGTAAAGCTATAGGCAGGGTTGAGAAAGTGATATAACATAAGGGGCTCTTGTCCGGCATGCAATTAAATCGATATCCCGTTCTCCGTTAATCTGTTGTTGCAACAGTTGAAACACAAGTGGACTAAAAACCATCCAGTTACGACAAATAGAGGACTCCCACAGAGGACAAAGACTCCACACGTTTCACAGGCTAAAAACTATTTCTCAGCTTCCAAGTTGGCAAATGGGAGTGGACAATTTAATTCTGAAAGTGTTAAAGCCTGCTGTAGATTTAAAAACTGAACAATGGGATAAGGCATGTTAACAAAGCCAAATGCACAAGGCCTATTCTCTTTAATCAGACATGATCGATAATGAAGGCTTGCTATTAATTAGTATTGAAAAATTTAAAAATCTGACCTAACTTCGTTTCAGCTAAGTTTTTAAATAAATGCCTTTGGTGCTGAAAATACAGATGAAGCACTATGTTCAACTGACAACTTATTATTTAATTAAAGTTAATGCAAGCCATAGTCCTCTCATTGCTGTCTTACTCCGAAGAAATGGAGTGTACTTCAATTAAACCAGCTCCTTGGGGTGAATTTTTACTTTTGTTGGCAGGTAGAAAACCAACAGATCACTAGCTCAGTTTTTAATGGAATATAAATTAGTGTGTAAGCAGGCAGATAATTTTTTTTTACATTTTATTTACAGCGTGGTAACAGGCATTTTCGGCCCAACGAATCCACACCACCCATTTTAAACCCCAAATTAACCTACCTGTACGTCTTTAGAATGTGGGAGAAAACCGAAGCACCCGGAGGAAACCCACGCAGACACGGGAGAATGTACAAACTCCTTACAGACAGCGACGGGAATCGAACCCTGATCGCTGGCGCTGTAATAGTGTCGCGCTAACCACTACGCTACCGTGTCGCCATTTGTACATTGATTAAAAAAAATCAAAATTCACCACAGACTTACAGAATCTCTGCCCCCATAACTAGATTATCAAATGATAAGCAAAGGCACAATGAGACCCATTTTGCTCTGGAGTCTGGGGAGCAAAAGTCGGTACAAGATACAAGTCAAACCATTTCAAGGAGGTTTATACCAGCTTTATTGCGCAACTACTACTTTCATTTAAATTGCATACTTAGAATAGCAAAATAAATTCCAGGGGCTTCACTAGAGCATTACCAACAAAAACTTGACACCAAGGCACATGGGGAGATACTAAAGCAGATGAAAAAAAGTTGGTCAAAGTGGGGAGTTTTAATCTGTCTTGTAAAGTAAGAAAGTGAGGTAGAGGGGGAGAAAAGCTTTATTGAGGGCATTCCGAAGCTGAAAAGCCTGGCAGCTGAAGGCATGGTAACCAATATCGGAGTGATTAAGTTCAGGATGCTCAAGGAACCAAAACAGGAGACGCGCAGATGTTGCAGAGGTTGATGGACTGGAGGAGATTATAGAGATAGGGACGGCCACGGTCATGAAGGAATCCAAAACCAGGATGAGAATTTTGACATCGAGGCACAGCTCGACAGGGAAACAATGCAAGCCCGCTCATAGAGGTGGTGTGTAAATGGATCTTTGCTAAGAATTAGGGCATGGCAGTAGATTTTTTTTAGATTTTCTCAAAGTTTATGGAGAATAAATTCAGCACTAGTTTTAAAAAAGCATATCACAATATTTCAAAAGGAACCGGACTTTTCCTGGTCCCTAATCCCTGCAAAGCTGAATACCAAGCCAATTTATAACATATTTCGAAAAGGCAGGTAATTAAAATTCATTTCTCCTAAAAGAATTATCAAAACACTGTAAATTCTGCATTGTTGCACTAAGCTCTTGCCTGGCAGTACAGAAAAATGTATTCAGTTGAATTCCAGTAATTAGCAAACAAGGGTTACCAGTTGGCTGATGAGACCGGACAATAGGGAATTACATAAACCATGGCTCCTAAAGAACTGATGCACAGAGGTGTTAAGACTATTTTTGTGAACTCCAGTATGGTTAATAACTGTTTCTAAATTTACCACTCATGGTCAAGAACTATAGGCAGCTTATGACCTTCACAAAACTTAGACCATGGACTGGTACATAAAATGGGAAATACTTTTCTAAAATAAAAAACAAGAATGCTAGAGACACTCACTGAGTCAGGCAGTATCTGCAGAGAGAGAATGTTTCAAGTCAATGATCTGCTTAGTAAGGTAGCCTGTCAAAAGGTGCAGGTGCTAGTGAAAACATTACAACTACAGTACCTGTGAACCACATCAAATGGATTTTCATAGATTGTTCAGGGTTTCAGCTACCCAAAAAAATCGAAATTACTCTTCATTTGTGCCCATTGTTGGTCCTCTCAAGTGAACACACAATATCTACTATTTTGAATTAGCGAGGCGAGTTCTCCTGATGTCTTGGCCAATGCTTAACCCTTGGCTAACTACCTCATCCCTGCTTATTGTTAGTTATGGTTATGGGAACTTGTTTTGCACAACTTGGCTGTTGGATTTCCCACCTTATGGCAATGACTACACTTGAACTGTAATTTACTGCAAAATGCTTTGAGGTGTTGAAGGATTCTACATGAATCTAATTCCTCCCTATAAAAACAAAATGAAAAACAGGTAAATACGAGTAGTAAAACCTTGGAGAATTAATTTATTTTTAAAGTACTATGAATAATAATTGCTTTCTAAATGATAAAAAGTACACATTTTTAATTATCAATGCATAATTGTGGTGTCATGCAAGGGAAAGTTACTACTTAAATGATGCATTAACCTTATTTTGCATGTTAGATTTTTAACCATTTAGTTCCATATGGCAATGACTTTTAAGTTGTAATATCATTAAAGATTGACTGGATTTGATAAGTTGAATGGAATCATGAAAGTTCAACAGTTTCAAAATAAGCTAGCAGTATGTTCTCCACCAACAAACTCTGCCCAAAGAGCCACTGGCAAACATCCCCAAAATTCTTTAGAAATACAAGCAAAGGAATCTTATAAATACATTCTAAAATTCTAAAGCAAACTCACCCTGTTTAATTTAGATGCAAGTTTTACTTACCATGCACTGTAAGTAAAACTAAATACATGTTATGTTTTGTTTACATAGTGTGGTAGCAGTAGCATGTCTGTTCTCTAACACATTTTTTGTTGCTATGTTCTGCTTTAAAGTATAGCTTATTAAAAAAAATGTGGTTTAGGAAATGGGGGAGGGGGGGTGGAGGGGGGGAACGAGGAGATGAAGACTAAGTACACTGATCTATCAACATTTGCCATAATAATACAATGGAAAGACCAGTCAAAAAAGATCTTGGCAGATTTCTTTCTTCATTTGAAAGACCAAGCTACCATACAACCTGGCAGTAGGAGGCAGCACAGTCTACTCACCAAACTTCAAAAGTGGTGAACTGCTATTTTTAGTTGTTTAAATTCTATGGAGTGAAGTTAACAATAAGGCTCTAATCCATCCAAAGCTGACAAGTGCTATTATCCTACCAGTTCCCACATTCCACTTTCTATATCAAAGCAATAAGAGATTTTTTTTCCTACATTTATATTTTTGCCAAGAGCATTAACAGTTCCTTTTTCTCTAAACTTCAAGTGTGCAAATGCTGCAGTAGCACGCTGGGGTTACACCCAGCCTGAATAGCAGGTCGTCCCCTGCTCACTGCACTCATCAGTGGCCCCTTCGCTAAGCAATTTAGATACAATCACCCGCTATTTAGCTCAAGAGTAATGAGAAATGTGGGGACACAGGCTTAAGTCTGACCTGGAGGACACTGCTCATCAAGCAGTAAAATGTGATCTAAATCATCTACCTCTTACCCACTGGCAAGAAATCATGCTCACACACATATATTACTTTTCCAATTGGGGGGAGCAGTGGGAAACAGAGTGAACAACCTGAATTTTTATGATATGAACCATTAATTTGCAGTGCTGCAAAACTCCCACTGCAGACTGTTCCACGGGGGAAAGTCACGTCCTCAGAGAGTAAATGGTGTGAAGGATGAAATTGCTCTAATTCTCTTAATAATTTCAGAGAAATTTAACTTAAATGTGAAGATATTTTACGGATGCTTTGAAGGGGTAAGATAATTATTGTAATACTACTGAAACGGGAAGTTTCATTGAGCAGTGAAAGGATCAGTTTCACCGTGATGAAGACTTACTAAATTAATTGGACCCAGGACAGGACACTGGTTGACTTCAGTTAAGGACTGCTTGTAAATTCAAAATCACATTGAGAGTATTTTATTCGCTACTGGCCAAGAAAGGAAAGAAAAGTAATGGACAGATTTTTTTTTAATTTGCAAAGTTCTTTGCCTTCACTTGGGTCTTACACATCAAGTTGGTGCAAACTATTGAATGAAGAACACAGGAGAGAACCAGAAAGGAAAACAAGTTACTGAAACTTGTGTCAAGGAACTCACCAACTGATTCTTTTTTTAAAAAATGAAGTTTTTTTGCTAAATGCGTATATTTTCAGAACAATTGCTATTGCCAATTTGCTATTGCAAATGTACTCATTTTTGGAAGTTAAAAGGAGCTGACACTGTGAAGCATTGTGCTTAAACACTTGATCAATCTGCTAATTTCCTCTAATAATTCTGTGCTGGAACATAAAAATGCTAAAGGCAGCCAAGTTCAAACTATACTAGTACTGTTGATATCACTGTTTAGATAAAACTATAACATAGATTAATCTACACATCAAGAGAAAAGAAATGACACAAGTTTCCCAGAGAGTAATCAGAGGTGAGCACACCATGTGAGATGTTCTGTAAGGTTCTTGAGGTGAATGGCAGCATACTTATTGCTTGCTGTGTTCATTAAAAATGAAGCAAACTTAGAAGAAAACTCTCTCTTTCTCTCAACTAACACACCATTGCTGGAGTTGTAACTGTGAAAAGACAGCAGCAGCATTGTACATTATCCCCTTTCAAATTTAAATTGCATCTCATCAGTCCACTTTGAATTATAAGACTCTTGGGTCATTTCAATGGAGTTAATACACGTGTTGGGGGGGCGGGGGGGGGGGGGTGCTGTGGGTGGAAATCAACTACAAAACTACCAACCAGAGCCATTACATAACTACATATCATGTTGACTTAAAATGCAACTATTTCCCTACAACATTCTATAATGTAAATAACAGTGATTACACTGACAATACACCATGGGGATATTCCATGGCTGATATAACAACAGCTTTCATAAACAATGCAAAAAACCACAGAACTAAACAAAACTTTTCAATTCTAACTCCGAGATTGTCTGAGGAAAACATGATTTTTCCTTGGTTACATAAACATCACCCCTTGAGTAACTTATTCCTTTAATCAATGCATATGCAACAACTCTGCAAAGATCTTATTCCTTTATTCCGTCTCCTTTTTGGAAATTTAGCCATCTGATTTATTTACTTTTGAATGCAAATGCAGACAGTCAATTGGCTCAGGACACTGGAGATTTCACTTCATTGACTTCTAAGAACTATACACTGTTTTTTGTTCTGAAAACAAATTATTCATAGCTTTGGTATTCTAAACACGGATAGTAATTTTTTTTCAAAGGATCGAACAATAGTCTATGTAATCACAAAGGTAGCAGATGACAATGCTGGGAACTGCATCTCTTCTCTACTTCCAAAGTCTGAGTAAGTCAGGATATGATATTTACATGTTAGAAATTTGAGTTTTAACAGTTTGAAGATTACCAGAGCAAGAATAGAGGATGTTGATGGACATACTTCATTTTAAGTTCACAATTGACAACGAGGCCCAGGGCACCAATTGAAAAAAGACTAAAGGTCCAATGCAGTCGGCCAAGTTTTATGCCCTACTAATGTCTGGGGATGCTGGGGAAGAAAAGGAAATCAGCAATGCAGTGGTGCAGCTAACAGACATAAAACCTGGGTTTGATCCGGACCCACGATAGTGTCTGTGTTGAGTTTGTGTGTTCTCCCTGTGATTGTGTGGGTTTCTTCTGAGTGCTCTGGTATCTTCCCACATGTCAAAAAATGTACAGGTTGGTAGGTTAATTGGCCACAGTGTACAGAGAAGGAGTCAAATCTTGGGGTAGGGAGGGGTGGGAGAAGCTGGTGGGGAGAGAAAATGAATTAAGGTACGATTAGTGCAAATGGATGGTTGATGGACAGCATGACCTCAGTGGGCTGCAGGGCCTGTTTCCATGCCGTATCTCTCTATTACTCCACGGCACTGGAAAGTAGCCCCGTCCACTGCTGCTTCCTCTGGACCAACAGCATTCATAAAAACTGCCAAGGAGAACCCGTCTTTGTGTTTTGCCATTCATATTGCAACAAGACCAGACATTTGGTGCACCTCATTCGGTTCAGCCTCAGATATTTGGGGAGAAGCAACCAGGGCAGACCCACAAAGGCTTTAACCGGTATGTAGAGGACTTTCCCTTAGTATTTTTTTGTTAAATTTTGTCAACAGTTCATCGGCCACTTCAAAATTGTATTAGCAGCTGCATTCGTGAACCTTTTGACCAGCTTGATCCTCAGAAACTACATGACAATTATAGAGCTAGGTGGAAAGTGCAGGCTGAGACAAATAAAGAAAAACTAGACTTTTGCTTTGCTGAAGGACAACATTGTCAGTCTTACAGAAAAATGAATTTAGATATTCAAAAATATACTGAAGACAGACCCAGTGGAATGTTCCTCTTGTTCCTCAGATTTCCACCATCTGCAGTGCTTTGCACTTTGATGCTACACCTGCATGTTTATTTTCTGCACACCAAAGTCTCTCTATATGCCAACATTTAATAGTTTCTCACTGTTTAAAGTGTTCATTCTTTTCTTTCATCCAAAGGCACAAATTCACCTTTTTTTCACATTATGCACCATGTGCCAGTTTCTTTTCTCCTGACTTGATATCCCTTGCAGACTCATTGCATCTCCTCACAGCTCGCCTTCCATCTAGCTTTTACTGTATTAATTCTTGCTCAGTTCAACTAGTATCCGCACTGAATTTCTTCAGTTGTGGTGGCTGAGCTATGTTGTCGCCCAAACCTGTCTAAGATCATACCACTAAGAATACATCAAGGGTCCAGCTGGGTATCTTAACACAGGTGGACTAGATGTAACACCAGTAACACCTTTATTTCTTGTGATCGGGGAACTACTAAATCAAAATATGCAAGATACACAATCACAGAAATCACTTAAGTCAACCAATAACATATCTCAGCTAGATGACAAAGAATAAGGATCAGACACAACAGGAGCTTTCTGCCACAGTGAACACAAAATTGGCACTATGTCCCTCTGTGCACATTCCTTAACAGGAGGGAGGCAAACGGGGTTACGTTTTGCAGGAAAGCATATAAAAGAATTGGAGAAAAATAAATGCATATACAATACAAAAAACCTGGTAGTAATGCAGGCAATAACTTAGAATTCAGTCTTTACTTTGTTGTCAGTCCTTAGTTCTGCATTTTAGCTAACAATATTTTACAATGTAACACATACTGTTGGCCCCTTCCTGAACTCCACATACATGCTCTCTACAAAGGACTATAGCTGTCTCCCTCAGCAGCTGACAGAGTAATTTTGTAAATAGCTTCATGTGGAAGCCAATCCATCCCTTTTCTTTGTTTGCCTGCATAGCTTGCATTTCAGGGTCTATAAAAATAATTACACAACACATCTCATTCACATATATCTCGCTTAGCACACAGGTTTAGATGTAATTGGTCTCCTGGGATTAAAAATGGAGTTCAACCAAAGGATCTTTCCACATTACAATCATTTCAAATTCCAATATTTCATTGTAAAATGTCACAATCTCTTCAGGTAGTTTTTCGAAGGAGTTGATTTATCCTTATTTTCAACAGAAAAAAACAATGAAAAATAAAATGTAATGTAAACACAAGCCAAAACACAGTTTCATGTATTTTCCCTTGTGATGGTAAAAAAAAATGCACATACATTTGTCTGAGCAGATCAAAAAATGTTATGGGCTAAGGGACATAAAAATATATATTTTCCTGGTTGATACAGGAAGATAACAGTAGCAATACTCAAATTTCACAAGAGCACAATCAAGATATCACTAAAGATTGCTGGAGCTCTGAAGCATCACAAGAATATTGCAGTAATTAAATTAACAAAATATTGCAATAACTTGAAACATCTTTTCTAGCAGATATCATCAGCTGACTGGTCAATAGGTTTTACTTTTTATACAACAATTAAACAACAAGCTGCAGATGATGGAAATCTGAAATAAAAATAAAGTACGCTGAAATTACTCAGCAAGTCATGCAGCATCAGTGGTAGAGATGAAATGTTAAGTCTGTTTCTCTCCCTGTCTCTCTACATATATTGCCTGACCGACTGAGTAATTCTGGTATTGCCTGTTTTTACTTTAATTTTATGTATTATTTTAATTCCTCATCAGAATAAGGTATTAGTTTTCAATTTTAGCTAGCCACAGTGATCGAAGACAAAGAAATATGTTTAAAGCGGACATGCTCTTCATAATTTGTCTTAAAATTGAAGTTGGTGTGGCACAAAGTAAATCGCCTTCATTTTAATTTGATGAGTGAATCATATGTCAACACATTGGAGCACACAAATGAAAAGCAGAAGCTCTCATCATGGTTTTGGTACCAGAAAGCTTAAAACTAACCGAAGCCTAAGCTTCCTATCATGGAGTTAAATCAGAAATATAGGAAATACACTGTGCTGAATGCCATGAACAGAAGACACTTAAAATATGAATGGATAGGTCATAAGTAGAACTCAACCAACACCAAGTGAAAATAATCCCTTCTCTATCCAGTGTCCACTCATGCTTTACCATCAATCTGTGATGATATCTTACCATACAAGGTTCAGGATATCTCATCTTAAATCATGTCAGACATCAAACAAAGTCACTTTAAGAATCAAATAATGTTCTCAGATTTTGGAATTACACCACACCTTTTCACTTCTGTAGAGACTGGACAAACATCAAATTCAATAACTATTCAGATGGCACTATAGAGCAATAAGCTGCACATGGAAAAGTATTGAGCAGTTCACAACATGAAGCTTGATGAATTTAGGACTCAAGAACCTCTCCTTCACTCTGTCCATTTCATTCAGAAAAAATCGTATTATTTATAAATACCTTGACACATTCTGCAATTCATTCCTCTTTCCTCAATCTCTCCATTTTATCATACCTTCCCACACTTGGAGATTTAATAATTGTTACGGATATGAAGTTAACGCCAAGTTTCTCAGTGACAACAAACCTTTCCATAAAATTCTGGCATTGGCTCCTGAATTTTACAGACTTAGTTTCACCAACAAACAAATCATAAATTTCATAATAAAGACCAATTATGAAGGCATGTATATTCAATCTATATTCATTCTATTTAGGCTCTGGCTGGTTTCTGAATTTAATTCATCCATTACCCTATTGCTGCTGGTTACCTTTTATATATCAAATACTTAACTGATGGCTTCATGTCTCACTGCAACCCCACTCCTCATTATGCCATCATTGGCAAATATATTCTTAAGAAAATGATTCCATTATATGTGTAGACACAGCAATTAAACTGGGGTTATGTAAAAAAAGTGGCAGTGTTTTCATCTGAGTTAGAAGGTCACGAGTTCAAGCCCCACTCTGGGACTCGAGCACATAATTTAGATTGTTCTTTGTTGAAAATGCCATCTTTTGTATGAGAAGTTAAAATGAAACCCCCATCTGCTGGCTCAGATGAAGATAAAAATTTACAGTGCTATTCAAAGAACTGAGGAAGTCTACCTATGTGCTGGCCAATATTTAAACTCTTACCAATAGCACTGAAACATTAGTTGGGCATTTAGCTGATCTCTCTTTGTGAAACTTTGTTCTGTACAAATTACTGCTAAGTGCACCTACCTAACACCATTAGCTTTATTTCAAAAGTTTACTCCTGAATCAAGCTTTATTGTGATGGTGAGTTTTTTGGGGGTCACGAGTAGCAGCACTGCTCTGCTCTTGTAGCAGCAGAATTAATGGGATTGGTGAAGCCATATTGTTGGCATAGTCATTGGAGGTCTCCAAGATTTTGATAAGAGAGCCTCAGCAACAGTGGTGCCTTTAAAAATCCGGCTAGGAGACTGGAGTTACGCTTCTTCAAGATGGCCTCTACCAGGCACTTATATGGCACAATTGTTTACTGTAAGTGAAAGATTGGGTGTTGTCCAGTTTCTGAGGCAGGTTTTCCTGGCTGCTTTGTCAAGGAGAAAGTTCTGAATGAAATTGAATATAATAGAATTGTTCATGACTAGTTGCACTTCATGCTTTAAAGTGGAGGGAAGGTAGCTGAATGGAGGCAGAAAAGGAAAGGGCTTTGAGAAGATGGCTGTTAATAGAAAAAAGCCCCAGTAAAACCAGTCCCTACCTCGCAACTCTCTCTCTCTCCCAAGCAAATGGTAGGGGCTGAATCACAACATTCACAAGTTCAGTGCCATATCTGATTCTAAACTTAGCATCGAAGTGCATAAGATATCTTTATTTGTCACATGTACATTGAAACACACAGTGAAAGACATTTTTTTGCATAGTGTTCTGGGGGCAGCCTGCCAGCGTCACCACGCTTCTGACGCCAACATCGCATGCCCACAATTTTCTAACCTGTAAGTCTTTGGAATGTGGGAGGAAACCAGAGCACCCAGAGGAAACCCACGCAGTCACGGGGAGAACGTACAAACTCCTTACAGACAGTGGCCAGATTTGAACCCGGGTTGCTGGCGCTGTAAAGCGTTACGCTAACCACTACACTACCGTGCCTGCCCATCATCAGCACACCTACCATCAGCTCCATAATATTCTATTCTCTGCCCAACCTCAGCATATCTGTTACTGAAACTGTTAACCACACCTTTGCTATTCATGGAATTGACTATTCCAATGTTCCCTTAGCTGGCCTTTCACCTTCCACACTCTTTAAACTGCAATCTTCCTCCAGGTCCTGTTCACCACTTTACTCAATAACCCTGCAGTGATTCTTGGTTAAATAACACCACAGTCCAGAAGAAGGGTCCTGACCCAAAACGCTGACTGCCTGCTTTCCTCCACGGATGCTGCCTGGCCTGCTGAGTTCCTCCAGCGTCATAGTGTTTTTCATCTGGTCCAATCCCTTCCCACCTACGTCCATGACACATCACACGCTCTCCAACTCTTCCATAGCTTTAAGTTCTCCAGCACGCACAACCTCATCTTCACCATGGACATCCAATCCCTATATACCTCCATTCCCCATCACGACGGCATCACCACCCTCCACTTCTTTCCTGACCAGACAGGAACCAGTCCCCTTCCACTAACACTCTCCTCTACCTGGCTAAACTTGTCCTCACCCTAAACAACTTCACCTTTGATTCCTCTCACTTTCTAAAGAGCAAGGGCAAAGTTATAGGCACTCACATGGCCCCAGCTATGCCTCCCTCATCGTTGTCTATGTTGAAGAGTTTCTGTTCCAAGCCTACTCTGGCCCCATTCCTCAACTCTTTCTCTGCTATATCGACGAATGCCACCTCTTGTACCCATGCGGAACTTGACAGTTTCATAAATTTCACCACTAATTTTCACCCTGCTCTCCAATTCACTTGGACTAAGAGACACCTCTCTCTCCCTCCTCGTTCTTTCCATTTCCATCTCAGGAGATTCCTTATGCACCGACACTGACACCCACAGCTACCTCGATTACAGCTTCTCCCACCCTGTCTCTTGCAAAGACGTGATCCCTTTTCCTCAATTTCTCTGCTCCCACGATGAGGCTTTCCACTCCAGGACATCCGAGATGTCCAACTTCTTTTCTAATCATGGTGTCCCCCTGACTGTGGTCAAGAGAGCTCGCACCCATATCTCCACCAATTCCGGTACCTTTGCTCTCACCCCCACCTCTCCCAGACCCAACAGGGATAGAGTCCCCCTTGTCCTCACATTTCATCCTACCAGCCTACGTATCCAACACATCATTCTCTGCCACCTCCAACGGGACCCCACTACCAAGCATATCTTCCCTTCCCCACTCCTTTCTGCCTTTTGCAGGGACTGCTCTCTCCATAACTCCCTAATTCACTTCTTCCCCACCCACCCTTACCCATCCTGCTCCCACCCCAGGAACTTTCCACTGCCACCGCCATAGGTGCAACACCTGCCCCTACACCACCTCCATCCAGGGACCCAAACAGTCCTTTCAGTTGAGACAGAGATTCACCTGCACCTCCCTTAATATCATCTACTCCATTCGGTGCTCCAACTGTGGCCTCCTTTACATTGGTGAGACCAAACACAGACTAGGTGACCATTTCGCAGAACACCTGCACTCCGTCCGTAACCACGATCTGGAGTTGCCAGTCACTTCAACTCCCCCTCCCACACTATCACTGGTATGTCAGTCCTCTGTCTCCTCCACTGCCAGAAAATTCCAAGTGCAAACTGGAGGAACAGCACCTCATTTTCCATCTTGGAACCTTGCAGCCTAATGGCATGAACATTGAATTCTCCCACTTTAAGTAATCCCCACACCAGTTTCCACCACCCCCCCCCCACTCATGCCTCTTCTTTTCTTCCCTTTCCCAGCCTCCCTCTCTTTTTTCTACCCCCTTTTTTCCCCCTCTCCTCACCTTTACCTATCCCCCGGCGGATCTACTCTCCCCTCCTCCCCCACACCTGCTCATCTCTTACCTGCATCTACCTATCACCACATTATGCCCACCCACCTCCCTTCTTTTGTCCATCAATCACTGCTCTGCTTTTCCCTCCTATATATTGGGCTTCCCCTTTTCCTATCTTCAGTCCTGAAGAAGGGTCCTGATCTGAAACGTTGACCGCCTGCTTTTCTCCATGGATGCTGCCTGGCCTGCTGAGTTCCTCTAGCATCATAGTGTTTTTCATCACAACTATAAACCTCACCCTTGTTATCAACTCCTTCCATGGCATCAGCCTTCCCATCTTTGTAATCTCTTTCAGCCTTGCAACTCTTTGAGATCTGTGTTTCTTGAACTGGGGCTTTTGTTCACCTCCGATTTTGATAATGTCACTATTGGTTGTACATTAAGTAGCCGATGCTATAGGTTCTGGAATTCTCCGCCCAAACATCCTCATCCCTTTACCTCTTCAAGCCTTCCGTCAAACCCTTCATCTCTGACTAAGCCATTGACCATGTCCCAATATCTCCTTTTGCGACTGTTTCAAGTTTTCTTTGTAACATTTGTAAATCACAGGACAGCTATCAATGAGGCATGATGCAGACATTATTATTGTAAACCAGAGCTGAAGCCAAGATTAATTGACCAAGCCTAAAAGAGCAGGATTCCTACATTTAAGCATTGTCTATAATGACCAGTCAATGAAGCCTCAAAATGAGGCTTGGCATCTCCCTAAATACAGATCAGAAAAATAGTCTGGTCTTCCACATTTTATTCCTAAACAATGACTGACTGGAAAGGGTACTGACTTGGCTGTGATACCTCAATGAGAAGCAATCTACTGGCTGTTGGCACAAGGTTAACATGACACAGCATCAGAACATTCCTTCATATGGCAGAACCACAGTGATGACAGATTTCAATTATCGCAGGGAAAAAGACTCAATAGATCCCAAGTACACTGGAAATGACAGGTTTTCTGAAAAGGTAACTCAGAAGTGAATAAACAAGAGCAAAATGAGCAAACCTTCATTATAATTTTCACAACTTTAGGATTGTCATTGCAATGATGCCAAATTCTATGTGATAGCCAGAGTTGTATCACTTTCCCCCCAGTTAACAAATCTTTGTGACAATAAAGAATCTTGTTTAATTTGTTGCTCGTCAAAGGTTAACTTCACTGCAACAAAGGATGGGAAATGCCATCTCAGTTTACAAAATATCAGTATCCCTTGTACATCAGACTCCAAAGCTAGGCAGCATTCTGATGTATTTTTGCAACCTCATCCAATAAGAAGGGTGGCCAAATGCCCAGCATCAACCTCATCATCCACCCCAGTGAGGGAAAGGAAAGCCCAACCACTGGAGATAAAGTTCAATATTGTGAAAAGGAGAGAATACATCAGTTACTGCGAGGCCATAAGACATAGGAGCAGAATTAGACCATTCGGCCCATTGAGTCTGCTCCACCATTCGATCATGGCTGATTTATTTTTCCTTCTCAACCCCATTCTCCTGCCTTCTCCCCATAACACTTGACACCCTTACGAATCAAGAACCTATCAACCTCCACTTTAAATATACCCAATAACTTGGCCTCCACAGCTGTCTGTGGCAATAAATTGCAGATTCACTACCTTCTGGCAAAAGAAATTCCTCATCTCTGTCCTAAAGGGACGTCCTTCTATTCTGAGGCTATGCCCTCTGGTCCAAGACTGTCCCATGACTGGAAACATCCTCTCCACGTCCACTCCACCCAGGCCTTTCAATATTTGGTAAGTTTCACTAAGATCCCCCCCTCATCCTTCTAAACTCCAGCGAGTACAGGCCCACAGCCATTAAACGTTGCTCATAGCCGGGATCATTCTCGTAAACCTCCTCTGGACCCTCTCCAATGCCAGCACATCCCTCGTTAGACATGGAGCCCAAAACTGCTCACAGTACTCCAATTGTGGTCTGACTAATGCCTTATAAAACCTCAGCATTACATCCTTGCTTTGGTATTCTAGTCCTCTTGAAATGAAATGAAAAAAAAAACATTGCATTTGCCTTCCTTACTACAGACTCAACCTGCCAGTTAACCTTTAGGGAAGCCTGCACTAGGACTCCCAAGTCCTTTTGCACCTCCGATTTCTGAATTTGCTCCCCATTTAGAAAATAGTCTATGTCTTTATTCCTTTTACCAAAGTGCATGACCGTACACTTCCCTTCAATGTATTCCATCTGCTACATCTTTGCCCATCCCAACCTGTCCAAGTCCTTCTGCAGACTCCCTGCTTCCTCAACACTACCCGCCCCTCCACCTATCTTTGTATTATCCACAAACTTGGCCACAAAGCCATCAATTCTGTCATCCAGATCATTAACATATAACGTGAAAAGTAACGGACCCAACACCGACCCGAGGAACACCACTAATCACTGGCAGCCAACCAGAAAAGGCCCCCTTTATTCTTACTCTTTGCCTTCTGCCAGTCAGCCAATCCATGCTAGTCCCTTTGCTGTAAAAACATGGGGTCCTTTCTTGTTTAGCAGCCTCATGCGTGGCACCTTGTCAAAGGCTTTCTGAAAATCCAAGTAAACAACATGCACTGACTCTCCTTTGTCTATCCTGCCTGTTACTTCCTCAAAGAATTCCAACAGATTTGTCAGGCAAGATTTCCACTTTAGGAAACCATGCTGACTTTGGCCTATTTTATCATGAGTTTCCAAGTACCCCGAAACCTCATCCTTATTAATTGACTTTAACTAATCTTACCAACCACTGAAGTCAGGCTAACTGGCCTATAATTTCCTGTCTTTTGCCTCCTTCCCTTCTTAAAGGGTGGAGTGACATTTGTGATTTTCCAGTCCACCGGAACCATTCCTGAATCTACTAATTCTTGAAAGATCACTTCTAATGCCTTAACAATCTCTTCAGCTGCTTCTTTCAGAACCCTGGGGTATAATCCATCTGGTCCAGGTGATTTATCCACCTTCAGGCCTTTCAGCTTCCCAAGCACCACCTTCCTAGTAATAGCAACTACATTCACTTCTGCTCTGATTCTCTTGAATTTCTGGCATGTTGCTGGCATCTTCCACAGTGAAGACTTACACAAAATACTTATTCAGTTCATCCACCATTTCTTTGTTCCCCATTACTATCTCTCCAGCATCATTTTCCAGTGATCTGATGACCACTCTTGCCTCTCCTATTCTTGATATTTCTGAAAAATTTTTTGGTAGCCTCTTTTATAGTATCGGCTAGCTTACCTTTGTGTTGCATAACGTCCCAATCCTCTAGCTTACCACTAATTTTTGCAATATTGTAGGCCCTCTCTTTTGCTTTTATGCATCTTCCCTCGTCAGCCACGGTTGCCTCATCCTCCCTTGAGAATGCTTCTTCAGAATGAACTGATCCTGCATCTTCCAAATTACTCCCAGAAACTCCTACCATTGCTGTTCCACTGTCATCCCTGCTAGAGTCCCCTTCCAATCAACTTTGGCCAGCTCCTCTCTCATGCTGGCCAAAGTTGATTGGAAGGGGACTCTAGCAGGGATGACGGTACCATTACTCAACTGTAATACTGATACATTCGATTTTAGCTTTTCACTCTCAAATTGCAGGGTGAATTCTATCATATTATGATCACTGCCTCTTAAGGGTTCTTTTACCTTAAGCTCCCTAATCAAATCTGGTTCATTGCACCACTCCCAATCCAGAATTGCCTTTTCCCCAGTGGACTCGACCACAAGCTGCTCTAAAAAGCCATCTCTTAGGCATTCTACAAATTCCTTCTCTTGGGATCCAGTACCAACCTGATTTTCCCCAATCTACCTGCATATTGAAATCCACCATGACCACCACAATATTGTCCTTTTTACATGCCTTTCAATCTCCTGTTGTAATCTGTACCCCACATCCTGGCTACTATTCGGAGGCCTGTATATAACTCCCAAACATGGTCTTTTTACCCTTGCAGTTTCTTAACTCTACCCACAAGGATTCTCCATCTTCTCATCCTAAGTCATTTCTTGCTAAGGATTTGATTTTATTTTTTAACCAACAGACCCACCCCACCTCCTCTGCCCACCTGCCTGTCTTTTTGACAGGATGTGTATTCTTGGATACTTAACTCCCAGCTGTGATCTTCTTTCAACCACGACTCTGTAACACCCACAACGTCGTACCTGCCAATTTCTAACTGTGCTATAAGCTCATCTACCTTATATTTGAATGCACGCAGTATACAAGAGAACACCTTCAGTCCTGTATTCACCATCCTTCTTCTCAAATTGGTCACCATGTTGCCTGAAGTTAAATTCTTATCCCTTTCTAAACTTTGTCTTATTCTTTATTCTGGAGACTTCAGAATTCTCCTTCCCTTTTACTTTATCCCTACTTTTCCAATCTGTTGAACCCACCACCCTACTATTTAGTTTAAAGCCCTATCTGCAGCCCAAGTTTCGCAATTCACCGGGACTCTGGTCCAGCATGGTTCAGGTGAAGCCCAGCCCATTAGAACAGCTCCCTCCTTCCCCAATACTGGTGCTAATATTCCATGAACTCTAAACCACTTCTCCCACACCAATCTTTGAGCCATGCATTTAACTCTCTGGTGTTATTGACCCTGTGCCAATTTGCAGGGTGGCTCAGGCAGCAATCCAGAGATTACCACCCTTTTGGTTCTGCTTTTTAATTTAGTCCCCAGCTGCTCAAATTCCCTTAATAGAACCTCTTTACTTGTTCTACCCACATGGACCATGACACTGGATCTTTCCCCTCCCATTCCAAATTCCTCTGCAGGTCGGATGAGATGTCCTGTACCCAGACACCAGGCAGGCAACACAGCCTTCGGGACTCTTGATTCTTGTGACGGAGAATTGCGTCTATTTCCCTGACTATACTATCCCCAATTACAACTACGTTTCTCTTCTCTCCCCACTCTTGAACGGTTCCCTGAACCACGGTTTAGTTGCTCATCCTTCCTGCAGCCCCCACTCTCATCCACACAGGGAGCAAGAATGTCAGAGCTTTGTACAAACTCAAGGGCTGAGGCTCCTCCAGCAAGACCTCTTGAATCTAGGCATTTAGCATCACAGTTAACCATCACTACCACTGTGAAAATCAAAAAAAGCAGTGAAGACAATGGCACAAACTCCAGTGACAGTTGGTTCTACATCACAAGATGTAGAGACTGGATGATTAAGGAGATGAAGAGGTATTGAACATATGGATCAAGGGTCAAAAATGCCCACCACTGTCTTCTCTCCACTGGTATTATTCAAGAAAAGGCATGTGCCATATGGCAGGACCTTAAGTGGGATGATGGTCAAGAGGGTGAAGTATCTGCATTAACTAGATATAATGGAAACGTTTGCTGCTAGTCACAGGTGGTTTGATCATTTTAGCCAAGGTCATAATTTGCATTTGGTTGAGATGGCCAGAGACCCTCAGTGTGGATATTATTGATGCTGAAGAATATAAAGGATAACAACTACTGTATGTGCATGAACAAGTGTTTAGTCTCAACAGAGAGGATTTATTTGGAAGAGACTACCATATCACATGTCCTGGACTGGGATTTAAAACAGCCAGGGACTGTTTGACCCTCATTCTTGGGGTGATTTCAAGTTTAAGTTGTGCTTATCTATCATTCGGAAAACCCTAGGTTACTGAAAGGCTTATCGAATGTAGCTCTGCTAATAAGGCATGAATGATAACAAGCATATAACATAGAACAGGCCCTTTGGCCCAGGATGTCTGTGCTGACCATGATGCCAATTTAAACTGCACATCTGCCTGCACATGGTCTTTCAGCCTCCATACCGTGCCCCTGTTCAGCACGTTCCAGGAACCTACCACTTTCTGCATAAAATAACTTGCCTCACAAATCTCCCTTACACTTCCCTCCTCTCACTTTAAAGCTATACTCTCTTGTAATTGACATTTCCACCCTGGGAAAAAAAGATTCTGATTATCTATTCTATCTATGCTTCTCATAATTTTATATATTTCTATCAGTTCGCCCCTCAGCCTCTGACCCTCCAGAGAAAACAATTCAAGTTTGTCCAACCAATCCTGATGACGAATAATCTCCAATCCAGGCAACATTCTGCTGAACCTCTTCTGCATCCTCTCCAAAGCCTCCTCATCCTTCCTGTTATGCAGTGACCAAAACTGCACGCAAGACTCCAAATGTGGCCTAAGTTTTACACAGATGCAACATGATTTCCTAACTTTTATGCTCAGTGCCCTGACTGATGAAGGCACGTATGCCATACACCTTCTTTAACACCCTCTCTACTTGTGTTGCTTCTTTCAGGGAGCTATGGACATGCACCCCAAGATCCCTTTGTATATGAATGCTCCCAAGAGTCCTGCCATTTACTGTATACTTTCCTCTTACATTTGACCTCCCAAAAGTGCACATCTCACACTTGTCTGTATTAAATTCCACTAGCCATTTCTCTGCCCATATTTCCAACTGATCTATATCCTGTTATGTCCTTTGACAACCTTCCTCACTATCCACAGCTCCACAAATTTTTGCGTCATCTGCAAGTTTACTAATCAGCCCACCTACATTTTTGTCCAAATCATTTATACATATCACAAACAATAGAGGCCCCAGCACTGATCCCTGTGGAACACCACTGGTCAGACCTCCAGTCAGAATAACATATTTCCACCACAGTCTTTGGCCCAGCCAATTTTAAATCTAATTTACCAAGTCACCGTGGATCCAGAGTGCCTTGACCTTTTGGGTCAGCTTACCACGTTGGAGCTTGTCGAAGGTTTTACGAAAGTCCCTGTATACACCGTCCACTATCCTATTTTCAATCATCTTCACCTCCTCAAAAAAAACTAAATCAAATTTGTAAAACGTGACCTCTGCTGCACAAAGCCATGCTGACTGTCCCTAATAAGTCTGTGCTTCTATAAGGCTGTGAGTAGATCCTATCCCTAAGAATCTTCTCCAATAATTTCCCTACCGCTGATAGGCTCACTGGCCTATAATTTCATAGTATGTCCCTCTTGCCCTTCTTCAATAAAGGAACAATATTGGCTTTTCTCCAGTACTCTGGGATCGCACCTGTGGCTAAAGAGGATAGAAATATCTCTGTCAGACCCCAGCAATTTCCTCTCTCATCCCTCTCAACAACCTGGGATAGATCCTATAAGACACTGGGAATTCTAACCACCTGGCCTTTAAATGACTCCCACGTCAGGTGTGGACTTGCCCAATAACAGTCGCTTCCAATCTACTCTACCCAGCTCCTGCATAATACTGTTGTAATTAGCCTTTCCCCAATTTTGCACTTTCGAGGTCCAGTCTTATCCTTATCCACAACTATCTGAAAACAGAGTTATGTTCGCTATTTCCAAAATGCTCTCCCACTGAATCCCTGATCACCTGGCCACCAGGCTCATTTCCCAAAACAAGGTCTAGTATGGCCCTTGCCCAAGTTGGACAATCTACATACTGTATCAAGAAGCCCTCTTGGATGCACCTAACAAATTCTGTTCCATCTAAGCCTCATGTACAAAGGGAGTCCCAGTCAATATTAGGGAGATTAAAGCCACCTACTACAACAACCCTGTTTCATTTACATCTTTCCATAATCTGCCTTCATATCTGTTCTTCTATCTTCCACTGGCTATTGGGAGGTCTCTAGTATAACCCCATCACGGTGATTGCACCTTTCTCCTGAGCTCTCCCTATATTGCCTCACTCGATGAACCAACCAGGATGCCCTAAGTGCAGCTGTGACTTTGCAGCAGTGTAACTCCCCAACCTCTTTTACAACCCTCTCTATTGTGTCTGAAATATCCAAACCTTGTAATGTTGAGCTGTCAGCCCTACCCTTCTCTTAATCAAGTTTCAGTGATGGTTACATCGTAGTGCCATGTACTAACCAAGCTCCACCAACCACATCAAGCGATATGTTGAACTTGCAACTGAAAGATATCTTAAGGAGAAAAATTTGGATACTGAAGCTTTATTGATGGACAGTAATGCCATTTGGTCATCCAGAGTCCATCAGTGTGAAAGTATTGAAGAACTTCTTCTCTAAGGGGCCTTTGCAACTTGCAAAGATTATGATCCTAAAATGGAACATAGCATAAAGATTGGCTGTGGCACTGAGCAAAGCATTTGCTTTTCCTTAGAGGTGTATGAAGAGACAAAAATTACAGCAGTCTTCTCTTGATACTTATCTCAAACATCGGTCTCCATTGAACCAGTGCCTATCACATCATCGTCATCTGACAAATGCACACCAGAGCCAATTGCCTCATTGACTGTCTCAACTGCCTGTCCCCTCCACTCCTTCACCGCCATCTAATGTGTAGATTGTCTGTCCATCTCTCTCACACCTTGTGCGAACATTTGCTTTTAACTTCTTGTTGCCTTCTGAATTAATATTGTATAAAATTAAACTCAATATTTTGATGTTTTGTAATTTTTTTTGACCTCTTACTAAAAATCTTCTGGCATTTAGTACCAAGATGAATTTCTTCCATAAGAAATAATAGAAAGCAAACGCATGCTATGTATATTTTTGAGCAAAGGTTCTTTAGGAACACAACACCTTTGTTAACCAGGGGAGACCTGTACAGTACACAATTAGCTGAACTGATATTCTCAGCTTACATGCCTGCAGTATTTTTTTTTGCCTACAAATCAGTGACTTCCTGTGTATTTACTGTGCAAGTTTATCATTGATCCAGAACAGTTTTCCCTTTTCCGACTAAATTTATGAAGCATCAGTTAGGTGTCAAGGACCAAATGCTCCTCCAAACCAATTCCAAGGGAGCCTTGTTCCTTGCTTCTCCAGTGCTAGATCACAAACATCCCAACTCTGAAATGACTGCAAAAATCAACACACTCTTGGCCACTGGCTATTCACCATGTAGTTTCAAATTTTTTGGACCCAACAATCAAAGAAAGTACTTCAGGCCAAAGACTTCTGATGAATACCACTGCTAATGGGATGCAGAGTAACAGTATTTTTGAAAACCTACAACAGAAGTACAGATCAAACTTTAGCAGTGCTCAGAAGAATATTGAATATGAACATGCACTCACCTCAAGCGAGCCAGAACAATCTGAAGAAATGTAAGTGCTGCATTTAGTTCCGATTCCCTGCAGGCACGGTAAAGCAGATCAAACCCTTCATTCAATAACTTTTCCTCTGAAAGATGTAGAAAGGAACTGGTCTCGAATACCTCCTGAACAGATTCAATGTATGTTAATAACAATGGCCAAAGGGTCGCTTTCCGGGTGTGATCGGTGGTTTTCAAGTAGAATTCTTTTGCTACATTCTCAAAGTTAACTGACATTTTTGTGGCAAGAAAACTGATGTCGACATTTTTCTCCTCATACATCAGAATAAATGCAAAGTAACCTTTCCAAATCAATGACTGCTGGGCAGTGGAGAGCAGACTGGGCTTTAAAAGGTCAAGGAGGTCTGATACCCGGCTGACAACATCCTCCATCCCTGCCACTTCTGCAAGGACTAGAAAAAGGCTGAGGAAGTTCTGAAGGCCCAACTCCGTGAGTTCTTGCATTTTTCGTTGATGAAACTTGGAATAAATTCTGTAAAATTAATAGGTTGTTTAGCTTGATTCAGCAGAAACTGAAACAGGTAATGTATTTCAATCAATTGCAATGTCTTCAATAAAGTTGGTAGGCTTATCTCACAAAGCTGTTGCATTAAAATACTGTATCATGCAACAGAGACAAACCAGATTTACGAGAAGCGTATTAAAATATTCACTGAACCAAGGTTTGCAGAAATACTTGTTTATTAATTATTTTACTGAAGAAAAATGAAATGAATGACATATTTCAGTAAATAAACTAGAATATCATAAATGCAACCATTTGATTCAAATTTGGTTTTTGTGATAGGAGCTCACAACTGTAGTCTTGTTTTTCATTGCAATACTTAATTTACAGGATGAGGATATTTCTAGCTCTTGGTAGCCTCTTGAACCACTGCAGTCCTTCTGGTAAAGGTACTCACACAGTGCTGCTGGGTAGGAAGATCCAGGATTTAGACCCAGTGGCAATTAATATATTTTCAAATCAGGATGGTAATGTTATATGTTGGCATGTTGTATAAATAAACACCGATGAATTAATCATTTTAAAAATGAAGGAAATTAACGTTTGGCATTCAATATCAGGTGCTCTATCAGCTCAGCTTGTTTTCATGTTGTATTTACTATGCCTTTTAAGAAGATCTACAAAACTAATACACAGAGGTAAGATATGGATTACCTTTCTGTTCCTAGTAGCTGTAAAAATCCAACTGAAAGAAGATTGCACATACCAATTTAACTCTTAACAGTCATACTAATCTATTAATAGAAACTAGGTAGAAATAGACGATTGTATTCATAAAACCAGCTAACTTATGTTTGGGCCCAAAGACAGGATACCAGAGAAACCCAAAGCAAGAGTTTTATTCAGATGCTTGAGATGGCTGCAGTGCACATCCTGCGACTCTTAGGTGCTCCAAAGGCAGGCCTAATGCTAGTTTTAAGACTGCCCTGTCAAATTGGGCTATGCCGAGTAAGTGTATTATTTTAACAAGGCATATTAGTAAATATTGGGAAAGAGAAAAGTTGTTACTGATTTACACCATCTTTAATTACCTTCCTTTCAGCTGTTTCCATGGGTGGGTTCCACTTGCTTCCTGTCCTTTTGTAATTTGCAAGGCTAAAATTCGGAGGAAAAGCTGAAAACTATTCTGCGACTCGTATAAGTTGGAGCTTTGGTCACCGCTGCAGCACGTTCTTGCCATTTCAAGCATAGCAAAAGGTGATTTGCTCACACTGGCCAGTCCTTGTAAGCCAAGCCAAGGAATGTTGAAGGGGCTGTTCTGTGATGACAGACAGACAAATGCAGTGTAGTCAGCAATAATCCAGACATCCAAATGCAATCCATGAAAGTAACATTGATTAAATCAATGATTTAGCCATGCATTCTACAATATGTGAATAATTTGAAGTATGTACATTTTCCTTCAAAGACATTCCCTTACTTAAAATACACTCCCATGGAGAGAAAACATCTCAGCAGACTTGATAAAAAACACAATGATGCTAGAGGAACTCAGCAGGCCAGGCAGCATCTGTGGAGAAAAGCAGGCGGTCAAGGTCAGGACCTGAAGAAGGGTCCTGACCCGAAATGTTGACTGCCTGCTTTTCTCCACGGATGCTGCCTGGCCTGCCGAGTTCCTCCAGCATCATTGTGTTTTTCATCTAGATTCCAGCATCTGCAGTTCTTTATTTCTCTATCTTAGCAACATTTCACTGAGATTACCTCCCATTCTTCTGAACTCCAGAGAGTAGAGGCCCAATCTAATTAAATTTACGTCATTAGACAAGTCCCTCATCCGGAAATTAAGCTGATGACCCCTAATTGCACTGTCCCAAAATAAATGTATCCTTCCTTAAATAAGGACCTGACTAGGCTACTGATTACTTCATGTAGCTCTGATTTATAGATAGATAGATAGATCTCTTTATTAGTCACATGTATAGCAAAACACACAGTGAAATGCATCTTTTACGTAGAGTGTTCTGGGGGCAGCCCGCAAGTGTCACCACGCTTCCGGCGCCAACATAGCATGCCCACAACTTCCTAACCTGTACACCTTTGGAATGTGGGAGGAAACCGGAGCATCCGGAGGAAACCCAGAAACCCATGCAGACACAGGGGAGAACGTACAAACTCCTTGCAGACAGAATTGAATTGAACCCGGGTCACTGGCGCTGTAATAGCGTTACGCTAACCGCTACACTACCGTGCCTGCCCTCACTCACAGTATCAATCTGACCTACCTAGGATATTAAACAAATATTATTCTACAATTTCACTATGCCACCTGTTTTAGGTGATTATATCAATCTCATTGTATGACCATAAACTTTTAGAACTATGAATTGTGCAAATGTTGTACTTACCAGGTGTTTACTGTAATATTCCCACAATATCGTAACTGCATTGAGATTGGTATGCCAGAGGTCACACAGAGTTAGACAACATTGAAGGTGCATCCGTAATTGTTCTTCCAAAATACCATTCTAAAGAGAGCCACACAAAGTATTTAATAAAACAATAACTAGAATTATTGCATTTATGGAGTAGTCTAAGCTTTTGTTCATCATTGAGATGTATCATTGGAAAGACATCAATGTATGGAGCGCCATTACTGTTTTAGAATTCTAAATGGCTTTCCCATTGCATCACCCATTACAGAGGATAAGCTGTTTCATGGTGCACAAAGACTATTTACATGTGTCTTTGTTTAATGGTATCATAGAAAATTTAGTTCAGGACAGGAAGCCATCTGGCCCATTACACCAGTATCAGTCAAGAAAAAGTATTACCCAGCCAAATCCCACCTTCTGGCTCTGGTCTGGATCCATACAGGTCACAGCTCTTCCAGTACACATTCAAGAACTGTTTAAATGTGATTCAGGTCCTGGAACTCCCATCCATTTCTATCTGAACTACCCTCTCGACTGAAAAAAAAGTCTTTTCTCATTACCCCGTTATTCCAGTTATACCCCCTAGATTTTGATCCATCTGCTAAAGGAAATAGATCCCCATTATTTACCCTGTCTAGGTAGGCTCCTCATGATTTTAAACACAGTAATTAGTTCTTCACTTAGATTCCTCTGTTCCACAGAAGACAACTCTAAATCAAATCTCTCCTCAATATTTCATAGTTTTGGCAACATTCTTGTAATTACACTTTGCACTTTTTCCAGTGCAATCACAGCTTTCTTATAATGCAGTGGCCAGAACTGTAAATCAAGCTGTGGTCTAACTATTGCTGGGTACAGTTCCAGTATAACCATCTTGTTCTTATATTGTGTGCTTTGGCTAATAAAGAATATTACCCCAAATGCCATTTTAACCACCTTTTTAAACTGTCCTGCTTCTTTTAAAGATCTGTACATGTATAATTCATGGTCCCCTTGTTCCTCCATACTTCCCAGTGTACTCTGATTTATACTTAGTCCTCTCTATCCACTGCTGGGGTCAGGAACACTCAGGGTTAGGAATGCAGGTAGGTTTGCGGCTGAAGCTGGGGTCAGGTGAACTGCAGGAACCAGGGTCAGCAACAGACTGAAACTTATGTAGTCTTTGTTAATCCAATGGAACAGTTAACCACTGTATATCATTGTAGCTTCAGTGACATTGCTGATATCCTTAATAGTATGTGTGTTTTTTGGTGCTTGCCCCCATCCCTCACTATTAATGAGGACTTAGTGTGTCATGTATTCACCTGCCTTGTTACATCCTCCCAAATCCATCACCTCACCATTCTCTGGATTAAATTTTAATTGACACTTTGCTGCTTTAACCAGACCATAATATCTTCCTCAGTCGAAACTTCCTTCCTCACTGTCAACCACACAGTCAATTTTTGTATTATCATGCCCTCTACCTTTAAATTTCTATATCATTAATATACAGTGGCATGCAAAAGTTTGGGCACCCCGGTCAAAATTTCTGTTACTGTGAATAGCTAAGCGAGTAAAAGATGACCTACCTGATTTCCAAAAGGCATAAAGTTAAAGATAATACATTTCTTTAATATTTTAAGCAAGATTACTTTTTTTATTTCCATCTTTTACAGTTTCAAAATAACAAAAAAGGAAAAGGGCCTGAAGCAAATGTTTGGGCACCCTGCATGGTCAGTACTTAGTAACACCCCCTTTGCCAAGTATCACAGCTTGTAAACACGTTTTGTAGCTAGCTAAGAGTCTTTCAATTCTTGTTTGGGGGATTTTCACCCATTCTTCCTCGCAGAAGGCTTCTAGATCTGTGAGATTCTTGGGCCGTCTTGCACGCACTGCTCTTTTGAGGTCTATCCACAGATTTTCGATGATGTTTAGGTTGGGGGGACTGTGAGGGCCATGGCAAAACCTTCAGCTTGTGCCTCTTGAGGTAGTCCATTGTGGATTTTGAGGTGTGTTTAGGATTGTTATCCTGTTGTGGAAGCCGTCATCTTTTCATCTTCAGCTTTTTTTTATATATCGACGGTATGACGTCTGCTTCCAGAATTTGCTGGTATTTAATTGAATTCATTCTTCATTCTACCCGTGAAATTTTCCCCATGCCACTGGCTGCAACACAAGCCCAAAGCATGATCGATCCACCCCCATGCTTAACAGTTGGAGAGGTGTTCTTTTCATGAAATTCTACACCCTTTTTTCTCCAAACATACCTTTGCTCATTGTGGCCAAAAAGTTCTATTTTAACTTCATCAGTCCACAGGACTTGTTTCCAAAATGCATCAGGCTTGTTTAGATGTTCCTTTGCAAACTTCTGACGCTGAATTTTGTGGTGAGGATGCAAGATAATGATCCTAAACACACCTCAAAATCCACAATGGACTACCTCAAGAGGCACAAGCTGAAGGTTTTGCCACGGCCCTCACTGTCTCCCAACCAACATTGATAATCTGTGGATAGCCCTCAAAAGAGCAGTGCATGTGAGACAGCACAAGAATCTCACAGAACTAGAAGCCTTTTGCAAGGAAGAATGGGCAAAAATCCCCCAAACAAGAATTGAAAGACTCTTAGCTGGCTACAGAAAGTGCTTACGAGCTGTGATACTTGCCAAAAGGGGTGTTACTAAGTACTGACCATGCAGGGTGCCCAAACTTTTGCTTTGGGCCCTTTTCCTTTTTCTTATTTTGAAACTGTAAAAGATGGAAATAAAAAAAGTAATCTTGCTTAAAATATTAAAGGAATGTGTCATCTTTAACTTTATGCCTTTTGGAAATCAGGTAATCTTTCATTCGCTTAGCTATTCACAGTAACAGAAATTTTGACCAGGGGTGCCCAAACTTTTGCATGCCACTGCTTATTTCAATAAAGGTACTGAGTACTGAACTCTGTTACCAGTGTGGTTTCAGTCTTCCTTCCACTCACGAAACTACCCATTGACCTTTACCTCTTTGCTTTCTGTTACTGAGCCAATTTTGAATCCAATTTACAACTCTCCCTTGAATCTCATGGACTTTTACTTTTTAAAACAAACTGCTTTGTGGAAACCCATAAAAAGTCTTCCTGAAATCATGTAAATTGCATCAAATGCACTGAATTTAATAACGCTCCTTGTTATCTCCTCTAAAAATTCAATGTTAATCACTCACAACATTCCCTTAACAAATCCATGTTGAAGGTCCTTGATTAATCTGTGCCTTTCTGAATGGTTTATATCATTCCTGGGAATTGATTCAAATAGTTTACCCAGCAATAGTTAAACTAACTTGTCTGCAATTGCTCTGTTTATCCCCTTCTGCATTTTCAAATAATAGTGGAAAATTAACAGCCCTCCAGTTTTCTGGCACCATTCCTATAGCCAGGAAGGACTGAATGATGACCAGAATCTTCAGAACCAACCTTCTGTTGGTTCCTTTAGCAGACAATGACATACTTCATCCACACCTGGCAAGTTATCCACTTTCGAAGATGCTAAGGCCCTTATTATTTCCTCTTTTGTCATGTTTATTCAATTCAATATTTCGAACTAGGCCTATTTTACAACAACATCAGTATCATCCCCTTTTTATTTTAAAGGACAACAAATGCAAAATATTCATTATGAACCATATTCACATCCTACATCTTCACAGGTCCCTAATAAGCCGCAATTTTTCATTAATTATTTTCTTGTTTTTTGTGTACTTATAAAACATCTGAGCTCTCTCTTTGATATTACTTGCCATTATTATTTTATCCCATTACTTTGGTTCCCAAATTTCCCTTCTAGTTTTACTCTTACACTTCCTACACTCTTCGAGGCTTTCTGCTGTATTAAACTTTTATGGAATTACTAACATATTCAGGTACAAGTTAATTCAAGCTTGAGTTCACACCTTAAACCTTTTTTGTAGTAGTGCATAAATACTTCATTTTAAAATACTGTTACATTGTTTGGATGGTGTAACGAAGGTAAAGGAAGAAACTTGATTGTTTAATTTGGTTTTGGCTTGGTTAAATCCACCTTCACACATTAGGGATTAAACCAGCCACACTTGGGAAACATGCCAAGCCAATATAGTTTTACACAGATATGCCAGTTGGTCACTTGAGGAAGAAGCCAAATGTCATTCAGTTCAAAAACAAACATGTTGCATGATTCATTCATGCATGCTTCATAGGCAAGTTTTTTTTTTAATTTAATGGGTGTTCTTTACAATTTTGGTTGGCTTTGGTAATTTCATAGTACAGAACATGAGCCGGAGTCTTGGGAGTCAAGTCAGCTGAGCTTGAAGGCCATGTCGCCAATTAACGTGGTGAAGATTTAAAGGAAGTCAAAGAGTTTTATGTACTGCTTCTGCCATTATTGATGTGCTCATAATCCATTTAGTACACTTGTTTGAGACTTAGAGATGATAACATCAAATTTTACTTTTACTCTGCATCCTTTTAAAGACGTGACAGATCAAATGGACCATAGAATAGAACTGGTAGCTGAAGTAACATATTTAAGAGTAATTATGTCCTCTCCATTATCCTCATTAATCAGAAATAATAAATAGAAAAGGAAGCAGGCCACCTGGGCCCTGGAGTGGATGACACCTTTCAAAAAGATCACACCGATCTACCTCTCTCAACCACTTTCCTCAGATTGTGGTAGAAGTGCTGGTATGGCAAGTCTCTTCCCACTTCTTCCCATCAGGACTCCATTCCATTCACACGTGACTCCATCTTCATCAGTCCTGTTCTGATGACAAGACCTTCCACGGAGGTGCCTCTGAGATGCCTTCCTTTTCCTTGACTATGGCTTCCACTCTACCGTGGTCGATGGGCTCGCAACTGCTCCCATCAAACTTCCCACGCGTCTGCTCTCACCCCATCTCCTCGAAGCCAGAACAAGGATGGCATTCCCATGACCACACCTTCCACTCTACCAGCCTCCACATATAATATAACATCCTCCACTATTACCGTCATCTCCAACTGCATTCCACCATCAATAACATCTTGCCCTCCCCTTTCAGCTGCCAAAGAGACTTTCCTCCACAATTCTTTGGTTCATTCTTCCATCTCCACCAATGAATCCCCTTCTCAGAGCACTTTTTCATGCAACTGTGGAAGATGCAACATCTGCCTTTTTACTTCTTCTCTACTCGTCGTCCAGGGACCCTATTCAGTCCTTTCAGGTTAAACAGCAATTCAATTGCACTTCTTCAAATTTAGTGCATTGTATTTGGTGCTCACGGAACGCTCTCTGTATTGGAGAAACCAAATGCAAATTGGGTGACTGCTTTGCAGAACACCTCCATTCAGTCCGCAAGGATGTCCTGCGCTTCCAACCTCCTGTCACTTTTCATCCCACTCTCATTCTGACCCATTTTAGGCCTCCAACAGTGTTCCAACGACATGCAATGTAATCTCGAAGAACAGCACCTCATCTATCATCTAGGAATGCTGCAGCCATCAGGAATTAATATTAAATTTAATAATTTCAGGTAATCCTTTTTTCTCTATTTTTTTTCTCTCTCCATGGATGTGGCTATATCTTTCTTTCTCAATATGTTTCATTTTCTTTTCTATTGCCTGGCTTTAAAGTAATCGTTACTTCGGCAACTTTTCTTTGCACCCTATCACAGACATTCCTTCTGTTCTCTCCAGCCTCCTCCTCTCTGCAACTTAGAACATGGTTGTTCTCTCACTTCTCCAGTTCTGTTGAAGGGTCCTTAATCCATTTCTGATTCTCACCCCACTCATGCTACTTGACTTGCCAAGTGCTCCTAGAATTCTCTTTGTTTCAGAGTTCTCTCAAGCTCCTGGCTGAATCCCTCTCCCAAACAAGACCACCAATAATGACATAGTTAATAATTCATCTGATGGCCTTCTGTGGGATCTTACAAATTAGCTGCTGGATCTGCTGCATAACAATCGGCTTTTCACTTTATCAGTGGTTCATTGTTCAAAATATGCTTTAGGGCATTTCTGAAAGATGCAGAAAAGCACAATTGTTAATTAGAGCTATTTTATCTTTAAAAAGCCATGGAAAACTTGGAAAGTTCAGGGAAACCCTACAGACCCAAATTAAACACGATTTACACATTTTATACCAGATGAATGCACTGAGATTTTTCAATTTGCCACTTTAGCTTCAACAGAAAATCAGATAGAGTACTGCAGCACAGAAACAGACCCTTCGGCCCATCTAGTCCATGCCGGCCTGATCTTCTGCCTCGTCCCACCTACCTGCGCCCAGATCTTATCCCTCTAAACTCCTCCCATCCATGTACCTATCCAAACCTCTTAAATGTTACAATTGAACCCGCATCTAACACTTCTTTCGGCAGCTCGTTCCACAGTCACACAACCCTCTGAGTGAGGACATTTCCCCTCAGATTCCCCTTATGTATTTCAGCTTTCACTCTAAACCTATGTCCACTAATTCTAGTCTCACCCAACCTTAGGGGGAAAAGCCCGCATGCATTCATCCTATCTATACCTCCTATAATTTTGTATACATTTATAAGATCTTCCCCTCATTCTCTTCTGCTCCAGGGAATAATGTCCTAACCTATTCAACTTTTCCCAAGAACTCAGGTCCTTAAGTCCCAGCAACATCCATGTAAATTTTCTCTGCACTCTTTCAAGCTGATTGATATCTTTCCTGTAGGTAGGTATCATGCACATGATACTCTAAATTCGGCCTCACCAATGTCTTGTACAACTTCAACATAACATCCCAACTCCTGTACTTACTACCCTGATTTATGAAGGTCAAGGTGCCAAAGGCTCTCCTTACGATCCTATCTACCTGTGATGCCACTCTCAAGGAACCATGGACCTGTATTCCCAGGTCTCTCTGTTCTACCTGGGACAGAGCGAGAGCAAGAAATTCATAGGAAATTTGGATTTTTGATCAACCTTCCACAAGTTTACAATAATAAATCAAGAAAACCAAGGCTAGATTCAGGCTTTATAAACTGAATTTTACAGATGGATGCACTTACGTACCTGAACATTCACAGAAAGTTTCAGAAGCTCTTCAGTAAAACTCCAATTGCTTTCGATCAGTTTCTGTATTGCAAAAATACATTAAAATATAATAACAGTTTTTGTAGATATACAGAGGCCAGAACATATTAAGTGCACACTTCTGAGTGCCTCACATGTAAACAGTTTAGAGCTCACGTTTAAACAGAGAGAACTGAGGAGCCAAGGAATTTGAACCTTAGACCTCATCATAATGCAGAAAACACTGCGGTCAGAACCAGTGTAAACTACTGTACCATCATCCAGGCAAGTAGTTAAATTAGATCAAGAGGCCTGGAGCAGGAATGGACAGACAACGAGATCGATGGTTAAGATTCACTGAGGTAATCCAATAAGCAGGTCAGGAGCACCAGCAGTAATGGCCGTGGGTTGGAAAGGAAGATCTCAGCTCAAAGCAACATTGTCAGTGGGTCAAACTGGAAAATCTCACAGTGAAACAACATTGCCTGTAGTCAGACAGAGAGAAAGTAGTTTCAGGCCTCAGAAGCACTATTGGGAAGCAAGAACATACACCTCAGGAATGGCATGGTGGATTGTGTATGAAGAAGTGTTGTGGGTCCAGACGTCTCTGGCCAGAGGCTGGTACCAGGAGACAAAAAAAAAGGTCTAGTGACTAGAGCAGAGAATAAGAATGTTATTGCCAAGTGCATAGCTTGTTTTAAATAGAGATCACAGCTTGTTTCCCTGGCATCAATCACCATTGGTGCTGGCAAACTGAAGCTGCAGCAAGCATCAGAATCAGATGTGGGGCCCTTATTCGCATATGTAAATCATCTAACACCTGCTCTTGTTGCAGGTAAGTGACGCTTTGTTTGCTCTTGCCAATTTGGTATCTGCCTCAATTCACAGAAGAAGCGTTAGTAGTACATTTATATCAAAGTTTGCTAATGCCTTGTGGTGCCTAAGTGATCTTTTATTCATTTGCTCCTGTCACATAACCAATAGAACATATGATGTATTGTATTCCCTGGAGAGTAATATGTTCCATGGTTGAAAGAGTTGTTTAAATAATGAATTCTCAATCTTGGGCATGTCAACAGTGTTGTGGCTAGGCCTTTCTCAGGGGATAACTCAAACTATCATCCACTTACAACAGCAGCAATGAACAATGTGGCCGTGCCCAAACATTGGATACTTCTGATCCCAGTTACGTGTCCAAGGAATTCACTAAAACCTTGTCCAGGCTGTACAATATGCAAACGGTACGGGCCTAGAACTTCATTTGCAAGACACATTTTAAATATCATATAATTGAAAATTGTTTTTATTTCCTAGAGTGAAGCACAGACACTAACAGCTATGGGTCATTTTGGATCATTTTGTCTCAGAAATGATTGTCATAACACCAAATTCCACCCGATCCTCTGACTCCATCATCGTCCAATCTCCGAAACTCCTACTCTACTGTGCTAAGAATTATTCAGAGATATCAACAGAGGCATACCATCATTTACCTTAACACCACAACAGATCCCTGGTGAATTGTTGGCTCGATCCTATGCCTCCTCTCCGATTCTTGGCCACATCTCTCTCCACACACGCCAAGCCCTCCCACTGAAGAGGCAGAGGCACATTCACTTGTTCACCCTATCCCAAAGCTACTACATAAGGTCTGATGCCTTCCTTCCCTTCTCTCCCTGGCCCAAATCAGTCACAACAAATAGACCCCTCTTTCACTACCAACCTTCCCACCTCTCCCCTTCCCATCCAATGACCAGAGAACAAGACTTGATTTCGATCTGAAATGATCAAGACTCTGGGCTTTAGATTTCAATCCACTCCAAAACATGACATGAGAATCTCTATCAAAATTGCTTGGGATTTCCAACACAATTCCTGATTTGGAAGTCACAAGAACCTCCATGATTTGACTCCCAGAGTTATAAGGCTTCATGTGAGAAATGGACAAATTTATAGTGATTCAGTGAAAGTTATTCTTAAGAAATTAGAATAAATTTTCTTTACATTAATGGGTAGTGTTGAGTAAATAATGTGCACTTTCTGTGGAAAATTTTGGTTCTTGGCATTTTCACGATATGCGACTGGTATCTCAGAACAGGCAATTCTTTATTAATCCCTCCTCCAAAACTTGACGTTTTGTTGCTGACTGCTGTTCCCTATCCAATTTGGTGAGCCATTGCAGCGCTTTTACCAGATCAAGTGGAGGACGAAGGAGGAACACAACCTTTGGGAAAAGGCCAACCTTTATTGCCAGCTATAGGCCTGAGTTTGGGATTTTACCCGTGAAGAACTGAATTTTCAATCATGGGTCACAGTCCTAAGAATATAGTACATCATAAGCTCCATTAGTAATAAATAGATAAATGATCAATATGTATCACAAGACACGTGTACATTAGCAAAGTTTGGTTTGACTATATAGCACGTACAGCTGCCACTTCCCCTTCATTGCAAATGTAAAAATTCTTCAAAATGCTGAAACAATGGATCTACCAGATTGTGGACCCTGGGAAGGAAGCAGAAGTGGGCTGTGCATTTTGGAATACATAAAGTTGGAAACCATGAGGGGAAGATCTCAAGAGAAGATGAGGTCCACAGAGCTCAAAGTTATAAATACATGTCAAGGTAGGGGGTTTGGAGTAGGGGTTTGGGGGGTGGGGGGAAGCGGGGGGAGGGAAATAGGAGGTGGTGTCAGAGATTTGTGATTCTTGCATTTTCCTCTCCTGTCCAGAACCACAATGGGGATGTCAGTTCTGATGAAAGGTCATTGACCTGTAATACTACCCATCTTTCCACAGTTGCCTGCTCACTGTTTTCAGCATATTCTGTTGTTACTTTAGAGTCAAGTTGTCCATAGCCTGAGAAAATTCTGCTTTAAATATTCAATTTCCATAAAGTGTTGCAGGCAGCAATTGATTAATTGAAAACTCCCATTATTTGAAAAAGAAAGTCTTTATTCTTCAGAGCAAAACCACAATATTTATAGCCAAAGCTGCCTGATCAAGAATATGCTGTGTTTAGATGAAAATAAATGGCCAACCCAGGTAAAGTTTTTACAGATTTAAAAAAAAGATTGATTCAAATCTAAAAAAAACAATTCATACATATTGCATCTGTACCTTGTCTTGAGTGGTTCCATTTCTATCAAATGTGTAAAGAATTGCAAGGTGGGTAATCAGCCACCAACTGAAACCACGAGGATCCTTACAGACAGTCGCATCACAAAGACGGACTCCTTCTGTATTTGTTGCCTCTTGCAAGAGATTCCTGAGATGATTGTTCAAGCAGCTCCAGAAATTCTGCTGAATGCAAACAGAAATTATTCATTCCATACTGGCCTATAAAACTGTAACTACAGAAAGTGAATCTTGATAACATGTCAACAGAACTGAAATAATTAAATTTGCCTCAAACATTAACACAATACTGCTCAGCTGATAGCTCAATAAGTAAATTTTGTCCCATGCAATACCAAAAGCAGTAGAATTATCGCTGATGATCAAAATAATGTATTTCCACTGCAATACACAGATGTTGGCTGTTGACTGTTGACTTTGTCCTGTTCAGGGATAGTGTAACAATTTTGTAAGTGCATTCTGTAGATATTTTTAGTTTATTCTCCCATGAAATAGGACATAGATGGCAATACCAGTGATTATTGTCTATTAATTGTTCCCTGAATTGTGTGTCTTGCTATGCCATTTCAGAAAGCAGGGCAGCAGATTTCCTTCCCTGAAGAGCAACTGGGAACCAGATGGGATTTTATGACAATCTGGTGGTTTCAAGATTTCCATTATTGATTGTGGCATCATCATGGGAGTCTAACTGGTACTTCCGAATAAACAATACAGGAATCTGGATTGTCCATCCAATAACTTAATCACAATGCCACCATACCACATCAGATGGCAACAGAATGCCAGTGGTAGAAGAAATGGATGGAATACAAATCAAGGGGGCTGCTTTATCCCAGATGTTAAACATTTTGAATATTTTTGGAGCTACACTCACATATTAGTCAACCACAATTTGGCCTCAGAAATCTATACTGGCTCTATGTTCCATTCTTGTCCAGGTGGCTATTAATTTTCTTCTGGACTTTTGTTCCTGAAAGCCTCCTCAACACTGCCTGGCTTGAAATTGCCACATTTGGTTTCTTCTCTTTTTGAGCAAATTAACATCCCGCAGTCTTTGGAAATTACTCCTCAATTATTGGAAGATGAAAGTCATCATCTCTGCATTTTCTAGCCTTACTTCTGTGAGAACCCATAGGAACAGAGTAGGCCATTTTGCTCCTCAAATTTGTTCTGCCATTTAATGAGTTCATGGCTGACCTTAGCCCCATAACCCTATTAACTTTGATTCATAAAAATCCATGGATCTTTGATTCAAAACTAACTAGAAATAATTGCTGTTTATAAAATGTGTTCACTTCTATAACTGCTTGTGTGGATAAACATTTCCAAAAGATGCTCATAAAATGCTCTAATTCTTGGGCTTTTCCCTCAGCTCCTGGCACTTCAATCAGTGGTAGTTGTCTCTCTCCATCCACTTACCAATTTCCTTTCATTTCTTGAAAGCTTCCTTCCATTCTGCCCTTAACCTGCAAATTGCAGACAACTTAACCATCTGAAGTCCTTTTTGGTACCTCCTCTTTTTCTGCCCCCCATCAAATTCAGTTTCCCAACAACCTCATTACCACAGCCTAGGAAAGTCATCTTCATTTATAAACACTAACGTAAAGTTCCACCTCAGCATGCCTTCTGTGTCCTCCAATAGAGTGTTAACTGGCCCTTCTGCTTCTTTGTCATTCCTTTTACTGTTAATTAGAAGATCCAGACAAATCAAAATTTGTATAGCTGAGGAAGAAAAATCTCAATCAACATTACCTCGGTTTGAGAAGTTTTATTCCTGTGATCAAGTAGGTGGATAAGCAGCGTCCACAGTTCCTTGACACAGCTGCATTGGTAATGGCAAATGTTAAGTACATCAGATGGTCTAACCTAAAAACCAGGAGCACAGAGAAAAAAGTTGCATTCACAAAGCAAGGTAGAACCAGAGACAAAAAGAATCAATCAGAATACAATTATACTATTAGTGCATTTTCCTCTTATTTTTGTATTCATTTGGGGAGAGATCTGAGCTTTGGTTGCCGGCACTAAACTATCGACTATGGGTTGTACTCACTTCATGGCATTTAGTTCCATTGACTTCAGTTATGTTAAAAATGAGCAGACTCTTTGAGGGTGTGCAAGTGTGTATGGACAGGTCTTCCAGCATCCATTTTGCCTCACAGCAGACCCAATCCCCAACTGAGAAATTACATTGGTGATGCAAAAGGGATAACTGCCCCTTTGGAAAAATTGATCTTCTGAGAGGGGATGGCCAAGGTCCAAATTCAGCTGAGTGGCATTTAGGCTGGGATCTATACCAATTCCCATTAGCCTCACAGGAATTTCATTGAACAGGGACAAAATCTGAGACGAGACAAACCAATCTCCAGTAATCTGGCACCCTCAAAACTTTGGTGGTGCTGACCTTTCAGATTTTCTGGGCCACTGGATATCACTCTTATTAACAATCCAAAGCACTTTCAATTCACTTTTTTTGTTTTACACAGTAGCATAATAGGTTTTCCAGTGAGCTTAAAGACAGCACCAGAACGGGGCCCTGGTGAATTTAAAATAAGTGTGGGAAATAGGGTCCTTGCGAGTAGCATAGAAAACTGGGTCTAGGTGAGTTTAAAAGAAATGCAGTAAATGGGGCCCGATCGAGATTAAAAGGAGTGTGGGAAACAGGCCCCAATGAGCTTAAAAAAAAGCACAGGAACTTGGTTCACCCTATGAGCCAAACGCTGAACCATTAGGATTTCTGAGCAATTGGAGAGTGGATTATCAGAGTTTTACTGCATACACAAAAGTCATTTTGTAGATTAGTGGTGCTGGGTGAATGAAGAGCAGAAACGCCCCAGAGCACAATCTTTCCTGCAATTGACAAATAGCAAAAAAAACCCATCAGAACTGGGCTTCAATCAAATTCTCTGCTGAACTCGAGAATTTCTACCTATTTGCTTCTTCTGCAAAGTGCAATGCAAGAATCCCAATAGCCACCGAACATTACAGATTTTCTATGTATTTAGATTTGCACTTTCTTGCAGACTGGTGTTTATGAACTTTTGAGATGTTATGGAGACTATATGACCCATGAAGTCTATGCCAGTTCCTGTTAGAGCAATCCCTTCAGTCCCACACCAGCAGTCCTTCCCCAAATATTTTCTCTTATGTCCAATTTCAATGAACATATTTGCAGATGCCTTAACCTATGCCTATAAAGGTTTGATAATATTCAGATGGGACAAATCTTTCTTGACCACTGATATTAGTTTCTTTTCTCTCTGTATCCGTCCTGGTATTATAACATCCACCCATCAGACCTATTTCCTACCAGTCATTGGACTGGTTGATGCAGAGAAACACATTTAACCATCTCCAGAAAACCCCACTCTAACCCTCCAAGAACTGCACCACTGCACCCAATAACCCCCTCCCCCCAGAGCCCCATCTCTTATTGTTTCAACAACCCTTCCTCCCATCACTAGACCCTTCTAGAATCACTCTTCTCCCCCCAAGCAGCTTTGATCTCCCATCCTATGATTTATGAAACAGAGCATTGAGAGGGAAAATGTAAATTTAAATATAACAATGCTGAAGCAGTAGAACGCCACATTGCAACAGATAAGAGAAATGCACAAGTAAGATGGCAGGACTTAACTCACTACCATCCTAGTAGTCCTTTGCTGGAAGATAAGTCTGTCAAGATATGGGGAGAATAAACGTAGGATTAGTGCAAATGGATGTTTGATGGTCAGTGTGGACTCAGTGGGCCAAAGGGCCTGTTTCTATGCTGTACCTCTCTATGACAAGCATGAACTAGGGCGCATTTTGTAAAAGGAATATTCACCTTTATTGTTCTGCTCAAGTGAGGACATTAACAGCTATTCTTATTGCTTTTTTTTTTGTGTAAACGGCCACTAAACTTCCAGCATTTTAAAAAATGGCTACTTAATATTTTTAAACAAAAACTATTGACAGGGGAGCCAAACCATACAGCTTTTATTTCAGCAACTCTACTGGCTGTGACATTTTATCACATCATGTTCCTGTAAAAACAATTAGGTAACAAGAAGGGGTACATTGTATATCTAAGGTCAGGAGAAACATTCTCTACCTTGGTACACTTGTTGACTGCTAAAACCATCAGGTCACGCAGCAGGTTATTACAATGATCTTCAAACAGACTGACATTAGTCAAGTTTTGACCGGTCAAATTCATAAACTGATGAGCATAAATTACTTGTCCTAAAACAACAGGAAACAGAAGGCTCATTAGGATTTTTAAAAAGAGGATATTACAGAAGAACACAAGCAGTCAAATATACTATTCACTATATGCAAAGGTCATGTACATTTACACAGTTTCACAAAGCCACCAGGGAATATAGGTTAATTAAATCTATATTGGGTAAAAGTTAAGAAGCTGTCAAAATATGTTACTTCAAATTAACTTCACATTGATATTTTTTTACAATAGGGCTAAGCTGCCAATTAAGTGTTGAAATCTAGAGTCTTGAAAATACACCTTAACAGCTTTCTTTTCTGCTTTTTACACCTCCGTGGTCTACTTTTAATCAACTTGCAAATATCAACTGTAACACTTGAATCAGCAACATACAACTACTTCTGCATTCCACTAGCCAGTCCCTAAAAATAATACCTTTGAATAATCAATATATTCACGTCAACACCTTGCATTCTGCCAATGAAATATATTCTATTGATTCCATTGGAACTGAAACTCAAGAGACATAGTACAACAAAGCCAAGTGGTGCTAACTGGGATGAATTTCCAGCCTCCCCAGGCAATCTACTCCACTAAATTTGCTCTTCCACCTTCAGCTAATATACCCAATTACAGGGTGTGGCAACCTCAAACATATTCTCAGGGTTTAATTTATCCATTGCCTTATAAATATTGAACACTTGATTAAGAACTACTCTCCCACCTATCCAGAGCTCTCAAACTTCCAGAATAAATAACCCCAGGCTCTTTAACCTTCTCTTGTAGCTTAAAGTAAATATAAAACTGAACAACACTTCATGTATTTCATTTTCCAGGTCAGCATGGCATATAAAATTATTATATGGCTCAGGGATTTCATTACAAGGACCTATAACTGCAAACCACCTAGCCAAATGGTGCAGCTGTCAATTAAGTTACAATTCACCCAACTTGCAACCACTCACCAGAAGACTCACAAAGCCACTGCAAAAGATACCAGAGGAGCACAGTGAAAGGAAAAATTAAGAGCAAAAAAGTAATCCTCTACTTACTTTACAGCCCTTGTATTCCCACTTCCTAGTTTCTGCTTTCAAATAAGGCTTGGACTCTTATTTGAAAGCCATTCCACACATGGTGCCTGAAGTTGCAATGGTAGATAACAAAAGATTTCCCAAGTGTTTTTAATTGCACCATGTAATGGTGCAACCACCATAGCTCCCTATTTTTTAATTTATTCATTCACAGAATGTGGGCATTGCTGGCAAGGCATCATTTATCACCCCTCTTTGAAATGAGTGGCTGGCTGTGACACAGTCCGGGCAAGGACTGCAGACTTCATTTCTTAAAGAGCATAAGTGAATCAGGTAGGTTTGTGAAAAGATGGTCATTTTGTGATTACTACAATGATCTTTATATAGTTAAGTGCATTTAAGTTCCTCAGCTGCTGTAATGGGATTTGAACTTTGTCCCAGGTCTGTGCATTTTATTCTATTACTAATGTAGCAAAAATTAACTGAGAACAGAGACACTTGTCCAGACGAGTCTGGTAGAACTCACAATGATCCATTCCATTTTAAAATTCCCGTTCACTGATACAAACCCGACAAATATCTTACCCAACGTTTTCTCGCCAAGTATATGTAGAATCTCAAGCACTGACCACTGAATGTCCAAATGCAAATGCACCAAATGCCAGGATGGTGGAAAAACCTAAAATGACAGCGAGTTAAGATTTCACCAACAGTTGCATTGATGATCGAGTCTCAAAATCGTGGAGCACCACAGCATGACCTTACAGATATCTGTTTCACTTACCAGGAATTAGTTTGGAGTTGAGTGATTAACATGATACACACAGGAAGATCCCACAAAACAGCAGACAGATGAGTTAACCAATAAAAATAAAGGACTAAAGCCTAGAAATGTGGTTCCACACATACTCTTACACAGATGTGATTAATGCACACACTCTTTATTTTAGCACTGGAGTATTGAGAATGGACTTTTTTCAGGGGTGGAATGCATTGATGACCATCTTTGGTTCACCTTGTTCCACCTCAGACATTCGTGGACACTTCCTCGCATCAGTCACAATTCCCACATCAGATGTGCATCATATTATATAATACCCCATGCAATACTGTATGAGTGAAGCCAGGGAAATTACCATTTTTTTTTAATGGGATCAGCTGTTGTTGGGCACTCCAGGGACAACTAGTGTCAAATGGCACTGCAGTGACTATCCTTCCTGTACCATCCCCCATCCTTCACAGTCCCAACTCACCCCATCCACACATCTCACACTCTCAGTTTCCTGACTGGTCCTGGACAGAACCTGACCAACCCCAAGTCCCCAGTCAAGACTCCAATGGCTAAACTTACCCACCCAACAACCCAACCTCTGTTCACGACCCTGCCCTTGGTTCCAAACGTTATATTTTCCTTTGTTGGCTTCACAGTGAGTGAATTAAAATATATGATGGCTTTACAGTAGTGTGTAAGGCCTTAGGTCCTGAAACACTGAGTAAAGTTTACTATGATGCATGCAACCAAAACTTCAGTTGTATGCTGCACAGTGACCATATCCACCCCACCAACGCATCTCACCAATCCAGGGTCTCAACCCAAACTTCGCCAATTCCTTTCCTCCCATGGATGCTGCTCAGCCTGCTGAGTTCCTCCAGCAGATTGTCTATTGCTTTAGGTTTCAGCATCTGCAGTCTCATGTGTCTCCGACACATCTCACTCCTTCAGTTCCCTGGTTGACCCTGACTACACTGCCCCCAGTGTTACAGCGTCACCAGTGCATGCTAACGATAAGCATTGGATTGGGTGTTACAAATCAATGCATGGACTGACAGAGTAAATAGAATTAGACATCAACTGGTACCACAAGGAAATGGTTACTGCAAAGTACAATAATAGTGGCTGGTTTAACATGAGAATCTCTGAAGAAACATTGTATAAGATTTTCAGTGGAACACCTGATATATTTTGCTGTGCCTGTGCTTATATTGAACTCAGAATTTTACATGAACATACAAATCATACCAGGTACCATACCAAGTATCATCAACTTATTAATCATGAGAATAAACATCTATAATCAATGGCTCCACAACATTCTACAAACCTGTCACAAAATACCTAATCTTTTCAGATGCTAAGTTATTTTATAGTTACTTTCTTGAAATGCAGATCACCATTTAAGGCCCACCCTTAACTGGCTTCAAGACGGTGGTGATGAACTGCCTTTGCAACTGCATGCTATTCCTTCCATACATGCTGGCTGCCACTACAGGATAAATCTATTCCCACCATGGTTAAATGCCAACACATAAACATTCCTTCCACATTTTGGTACATTCAAGTTAGACATTCTTCAATTTTTGATCCAGTAAACCACACTCAAATCACACAAGCAAGACGACACATCTTTCACTTGCTAGCCATATTCTTCTGGAAGTCTGTTCAGCATAGATGCAATGTAAAAGCTATAATCTACCTAATATTCCTTAAGGTTTTGGCAACAAATTTGTAGACTTACTTAGAAAATTTATTTCAAATAACTATTTTTGGAAATATGACACAAACCTTTCCTTGGTTGCTTATGGAGAGGTTGGCTAGGATATTGCTGGGGCGTTCACGGAGATGGCCAATGAACAGGGTTAGTGCATGCAATTCCTCCACTAATACAGAAGGCAGCTGAACTTCTAGTTCCTCATATGGATGGACAGGTTTTTCACTCAGTTCTCTGGAAGGCTCCAAATATCTGTGAGGCAAAAAAAAGTATCATTTTTCTGAATTACTTCTTCTGTATCAATTTTTGTTATAAAAAAATAAAGATGCTACAGCCAAATAGGAATCTGCTTTCCTATTTGAAGTTATTATAATGGATCAGAGTCTTACATCCCAACATTCTTGAATATGTTCCACATAGAAATAATGCAGTCTTAAAAGAGTTACTTGGATTATACTAAGAATTAAGGCATACACTATTATGACAGGCTTAGAAAAATAACTGCATTAGGTGCGGAACAAAATAATTAAGACACTACTTAAATGAAATGTTTGAAGCAAAGGTTTGCAGTGCAAATGATGAAATACTATTTTCACTGATTTGAAATCAGCACCATGGATTTGTTACTCAGAATTACCATTTGAAGTAAATAAAAAGGGAAGGAAAGATGCTTTCCACAAGAAGTATAATTAGGATATGCAATGTTTTCCCAAATTACTGAAGCTCAGTCAATCAAGATAATTAAGAAGGAATTAGGCAAGTACAATGATATTAAAGAGTACGGTGAAATTGAACTAGTTCTAGTTGAGGAAGATGGATTCAAGACAGGTTCAAAGAGTCCTTCTTTGGCAAATTCCTAGGATTCTACAATGACTGCTTCTAAAGTGACAAGCAAAATCATTCAAGCTCCAACCTTTCACAAGCAGTATATATTTTCTGGATTGGTTTAGTCACTTTATTATAATCTATGAAACTGTAATCAATAGCAGAAGGAAATTGACATATTACCTGAAAATAAACACTTTGATATACTGGAGGAAGTTAACGCACTGTTGTCTGATATCATCTGCTTCACTACAAATGCTAGTAATGTTCCCTGTTTTAAATAAAACATAAAAAAACAAACAAGGATTACATGAAACTACATTCAAATCACTAGAATGTTATGAGAATTCCTTGATTGTTGTACTGGCCCAGATTTTTGAGAATATGGTGCAGTTATTTATTCACAAGTGGCCTGGGGCTGATGTGGGGAGAAACTCAAAACATCCAATATTCATTTAGAGCTTGAAGCTTAGCAGTTCTATCTGTTGAAATTCTGAGTTGGAAGCATAAAACCTTTAATTGTTCGTGGTATCTACTTGAAAAATTAAGTTACTCAATTATGCTAGGGATAGTCCAAAAGGAACTTGCTCCAAATTTGACCTTAACTGGACAAAGAAGCTTTGTCTTGATTTTCCAGATCTATCATGGCTTAACTGGTGGATCATAATTGGATGGCTAAAAGCCATGGGCAAAAATATAAGCAACATTTTGTTCACTGAGATTCAGGTGGATCTAAAATCTAGATTTGGACTGGGCCAACAATTGGTTCAGTCATATTTTTTCTGGGGCTCTGATTCCTCAACTGGATCTTGAAGCCCAATCAGCATCTGCAACTCACCAGTTTTATTCACTTAAGGTCCAGCTTCATTAAGTTGGGAGAGCATTAGCTTCGTGATACAAGTTTTCTATGGGTTTCTGGGGCCACTGCGATGGCTCAGACTTAATTTTTTGTACTCAGCTAATTGTAACCAAGTGGTAGCCAGATCTTCCATGTTGTTTAAGAAAATGTAATGGAACTAAATACCGCAAATTGACTGCAGAAATTTGCATCATAGAAAAAGGCTATTCAACTGCCATGTCCATGCTAGCCAAAGATGGACCATTTAGGTTACTTTTGATTCCTAGCTCTTTATCCATAACTTTGTAGCTTATGGACATGCAAGTGTTTATCCAAATATTTTATGAAACATATTGAGGGTTTCAGCTTCCGTCACCCTTTCAAAGTTTGAGACTCCCAATGCATATTAAGTGTAAAAGAAATCCTCCATTTTGATTATAATCAACCCAAAATGGTAAGCTGTTTCTCTTTCCACAGGTGCTGCCCGACCTGCTGAGTTTTTGAAGTATTTTCTGCTTTTCATTACGGTAATCTAGATGTGGCCTAAAGAGTTTTATACAATTCTAGTTGTCCTGCTGGAGTCATAGAAACATACAGCACAGAAACAGGCCCTTCAGACCAACTCATACATGCTGACCACGATGACTATCTACACCAGTGCCATTTGCCTGCATTAGATCCATACCCCTCTTCTCCTTTCTTATCCAAGTACCTGTCCAAATGCCTTTTAAATGTTGAAATTGTATCAACCTCTACCATTTCCTCTGAGAACTTGTTCCATATACCCACCATCCTCTGTGAAAAACTTGCCCCCAGATCTCCTTTAAATTTCTTCCTTCTCATCATAAACCCATGGCCTCTAGTTTTGGACTCCCCCACCCTTGGAAAAAGACTTACTATTACCTATCTATGCCCTTCATAATTGTATAAACCTTTATAAAATCACCCCTCAGCCTCCTATGTTCCACTGAGGATAAACTCAGCCTATCCAATCTCTCCTTATAACTATAGCCGTTCAGTCCAGGCAACATTCTGACAAATCTGTTCTGCACTCTTTCCAATGCTACCACATCCTTCCTGAAGCAAGCAGAACTGTACATCCTTCCTGAAGCAAGCAGAACTGTACACAATACTCCAAGTAGTCTGACCAATGTTTTGTACAGTGGCAATATGACATCTCAACTCTTATACCCAATAATTCAGCTGATGAAGGTAAGCATGCCAAATGTCTCCTTTGCTACCCTATCCACCTGTGGTACCATTTTCAGGGAGTGATGAACTTGCACCTCAAGGTCTGTCTGCATACCAACAATCCTGAGCTCCTTGCCATTTACCATACATGTCCTGTTGGTATTTGACATCCCAAAATTATATTCCCTCACACTTGTCTGGAATTAAGTTCTATCTGCCACCCAATTCCCTCCATATCTTTTCATAACCTTCTTCACTGTGTACTACTCAACTAACTTTTGTGTTGTCAGCAAACTTACTAATCATGCCCCCTACATTCTCATCCAACTCATTTTTATAAAACAAACAACAATGGTTCCAGCCCCCATCCCTGTGGTACGCCACTGGTTACAGACTTCCAGTCAGAAAAACACCCCTCGACCACTACTCTCTGCCTCCTATCACCAAGCTAATTTTGGATCCAGTTTTCCAGCACACCTTGTATCCCATGTGCCCTAACCACACGGGACGTCGCCAAGCCTTGCTGAAGCCCACGCACACACATCTACTGTGCTGCCTTTGTCAACTGTCTTTGTTACCTCCTCAAAAAACTCAGATCTGTGAGGCAGGATTTCTCCTGCACAAAACCATGCTGACTACTAATCTTTCCCTGCCTTTCCAAGTAAACACAAATCCTGTCCCTTAGAATTTTTTTCCAGCAATTTCCCTGCAATTGATACAAGGCTCACTGGCCTGTAGTTTCCTGGCTTATCCCTACTGCCCTTTTTGAATAAGGGAACAACATTGGCTGTCCTTCAGTCTCCTGGTACCTCACCTGTTGCTGTCAAAGATGCAAAAATCTCCAGTAGAGCCCCAGCAATCTCCTCCCTTGAGTCCCATAGCATCCTGGGTCTGGTCCTGGTGATTTATTCACCTTAATGCATGCCACTACCTCAAATACTTCCTCCTTCCTGACACAGATGTATTCCAGAATATCAGCGTACTCCTCCCCTAACTCTCCATGCTTCACATCCTTCTCCCTTCTGTATACTGATGAGAAGTATTCATTTAGGATCCCGCTCATATCCCCTGGCTCCACACACAGATTTCTTTTTTGGTCCCTGAAGGGACCTACTCCTCCTAGCTACCCTCTTGCTTCTTATATACTTACAAGAGGTTTTGGAATTCACCTTAATCTTGTTTGCCAAGGCCATTTCATATTCTCTTTTTGTCCTACAAGTTTCTTTCTTAAGTTCCTCCTACATTCTCCATAAACCTCAAAGGACTCACTCGAAACTAAATGCCTGCACCTGACATATGCTTCCTTCTTATTTCTGATCAAACCTTCAATTTCCTTCGTTAACCAAGGTTCTCTAATCTTACCATCTTTGCTTCTTACCCTTATAGGGACATGCTGACTCTGAGTTCTTACCATCTCACCTTTAAATGCCCCCCACCTGATGGCTATTTTTTTCCCTCTTAGCACCTGCTCCTAATCTACTTTTGCCAGGTTCTGCCCTATCTTGTTGAAATCAGCTCTCCCCCAATTTAAGACCTTAACTCTTTCACCAACCTTGTCTTTTTCCAAAACTATCTTGAAGCTTACAGAACTAGCGCTGCTGTTTCCAAAGAGTTGCTCCACCACATGACCATCCTCATTCTCTAAGATAAGGTTGAGTACAGGCCCTTCCTTGGTAGGACTATATTTTATACCTCAGTCAATAAAGGTTTCTTAACTACCTTCCCTACTACCTTCAAGGATCTGCAGACATGCACTTGATTTCACATTCAATCCAGCATTTATATTTAAACTCCTAGTGTGGCAGTTATCTGATGTGATCGATAAAGACTGCTCCCTGGGTAAAACAACGATGCAAAAACTAGGGAGTATCTGGCTTATAAAAAAGTATATATAATAGCTCTACATTTCTCAGAATTTTTAGTCACAATTTGAAAGCAAAGTCAAATTCAGTTCACTTGGAAGAATTATTGCCAGCATGGAAATTATACTTTCTTCCAGGGTACTGGGAGATAATTTGAACTGCTCTAAACCAAAGAGACAGCACCTTCCTACTTCTTTCCCTTTCCATAAAATGTTTAGTATTGAACATTTAAGATGACATGAATGATTAACAATTGTGCCACATCAAAATTGTCAAGTGATTACTGACAATCAGAACATACAGGCAAATTATACTGAAGTTTAAATAAGGTTAGGGAGAGCAAACAAGTATCTATTAGAGAAAATTAAGGTACATACCACAGAATGTTTTACAATAACTAAATCAAAAACTAACAATAAAATTCCAAAACTAAATTTGTTAAGCATGCCTCAATCTTTCCATTGGGATTTATGGCTATAAACTAAAGTTGCCAACAGTACACATTAGTACAAGTTTTGATATTTTAGTTCAATTCACACTGGTAAGATCGAAGAGGGAGCTTGATTAATCAACAACAGCAATTTTATGTTGACACTAACATCAACATCTTTCAATAGTAAATGAAAATTTAAAAACTGGAGATGCTGGAAATCTGAAATAAAAAACAGAAAGTGTCGCAAACATTCAACAGGTCAGGAAGCATCTGAAGAAGTGTGGCAGACCTAAAACATTAACCGTTTCTCTTTCCATAAATGTTGTCCAACATTTTCTGTTTCTATAACACCTTCCATCAAACCAATTAGCAAGAAGAACCATTAAGCTTTATACTTGCCAAAATCACATGAACTAGTCTGTGCCAAGTCTTCTAAATGGCTGATTTGTTGTCTGCAAAATAAATTTAGATTGTTTTAAAAAAAAATGTAATGTCCATTTGTGCATTTCAAAACTCATTCTTCATCAGTTTAGATGGAGTCCATGCACAAAAGTTAATGCTTGAAACTGGATTACAAAAAATTCACTTTGCTGAATTATTTACATCAATGAGGTTGCAGGCATGGAACACAAGCTCATATAGCATGGGCCTACCTACACAATAATACTTTTGCAATCATGCCCCCAGCTTTATTGTCTTTTTCACAACCTGCCTTCTCACCAACCACTTAAATAAGAATGTAACTTTACACTGACACCTGAAATTAAAGGCAGGGATATCATCTCCTACAGCAAATTCACATGTACAACACTATATTTTCAAAATATTAATTCCTGAGATATGGGTGTCACCAGAAAGGCTGCTTTTTATTGCCAGTCCATAGCTGTGATGGTGGTCGTGATGATTTCGATAACTTTGTAAGGCTTTGACAGAACCTTGTGGTGTGCCTACCAATGAAAAGCAGTTAAGAATCAACTACACTAACGTGGGAATGGAGTCACAAATGGACTAAATCAGGGATGGAAGTCAATTTTCTGACTGATAAGTTCTATCACATGGCAACAAGTATACTATAGAGAATCACAAGATGAGAGCAATAGAGCGGTGCAAATGAGTAAGTGTTGCACATTTTTAGCTTTGGAAATATACTTCCCAGTATTGTTCGGCATGGTAAGTGGCCTCCATTGGGCATGTGCTGTGGCAAAGGTGGGCAGTGGCACCATGGTCTGAAATCTGGATCGTATAGGTGGAGAATTGGGGATGCTGTTCAGGACTTGGGTGGGGGAGGAATAGATTGAAAGTTTGAACTGGCATTCCTTTTTCGAATTGGAGTTAGGAATTCAGTTGTTTTCATCTGTAAACTAATCTCTGTTATTTTGTAAAATTTTGGTTGTATTTTGATTGTTAAATCTGCAAAAATGGTTTTGGGAAGAGAATAAAAAGATGTATACACCAATAACAGCAAAGTATAGCGAAGATATGGTTCCAATAATGTTTGGGCAAAGTCCACTATCTCAACATTAAGTGGATGGAACAGTTCCAAAAACAAACAAACACACAATCTGGTTAGCACCAGAAGTTGAAGGACAAAATATTAACATTTTGTTTCCATTACAGTTACATTTCTGGATACCTGAATGAGTTAGTAAACAATGGTTGGGCACTGTAGTTAAAACAAATAATAAGCTGATGGTACATTTGTTGATGAAATTCAGCTCAGTAAAGACTGTTAAAATGGCAGTTTTAACATGTTAAATGCACTGATATGTTAAAAATGACCAAATAAAGTAATTTTTCCACTTTAAAAATTGCCAGTGGAATCAGTTCTTCAGCATTACGATTCCTCAAATGACAGAATCCACAAATAATACCTACAATGTATGGCATTTATTCATCGAATGCACAATATAGCCAAATATACAACAGTGCATTCAGAATGTTTTAGAATAAACATATAATAGATTCTACAAATCCTTTCAAGCTCATATGAAGATTTAATCATTACTGTATTCAAGCATTTGTACCTCAGTAAGCCAAACAGAAGACGTGGCGATTCGACAAGTGCCATTTCAGTCACCCACTGAAAACCGAATATATCCACTGTGTCAGCTTCATAGCCAGTAGGGGAAGGATCCAATCTTAAAAGCAATCTTAAAACAACATATGGTATTAAATTAATCATAGCTTCCAGCAGATTAGTAAAGATATATGTAGGGCATCAAGTCATCATTATGTTTCAAATATATGTGCAGCAAACTCAGTTAGAAACTGTCAAGCATGTTTACTTACAAGTTGTGAATCTACAGCAAAATTCAAAGCTACTCTGGTAATTAGAATGCATTTTTTCTTCAGTGAATAAATATCGTAAATCTTAATGATTCTTAAAACAGGAATATGGGGACAATCATCATCTTGATTTACTGGACAAAATTGCCTGTTTGATGTTGAAACATTGCCTGTCTGTTTTCATCCTCTTAACTTCAGGTTCTACAATGGGCAGCTGATCTGTTTCACTCGGAGGTCAAGGTGAAAATTACCCCAATAAGGGGAAACAAACAGCAGCATTATTTAACATTTTTAAGTATTTTGCTGCATGAAAATTGAGAAAAGTAATTGTATCTGTTAATCAAGTATTACTGCAGAAAGTTTGGTGTAATTTAGTGTCAAATTCTAACTAAAAATACAGGAACTTAATAATTCATTTCAAAACAAATCAATCATTGTCAAATTACGTGCAAGCATTAAATGATACTAGCAATACAATAAAACATTAAACAGATGGATTTAAACATATCTTTGACTGTGGAGAGAAATGATCTACTTTTATACAACATTTTTCACATCCCTTTTAGGGCACACACAGCTCCACAGCCAATAGACTTCTTTGGAATTATGTAGTCTGTTATAACATAGAGAATTCAGTAGCCAATTTGCAGATAAACCCCTACAAACAGCAATGTGATACTGATTGGACAATCTGTCTTAGTGCATTGATTGAGGGACAGATAATAGCCAGGACACAAGGGGTAAATGTCCTGCTCTTCTTCAAAAAAAGTCATAGGATCTTTTAAATCCACTTGAAAAAGCAAGTGTGGCCTTGGTTTACACTGGAGCATCAGCATGCATTTTGCACTCAAGTCTCTGAAGTGGTACCTGGAGTGATGACAAGACTTGCATTAAGTGCTTTATAGGCACTGATTTTTTTTTAAATTTGCAATCCCTGTTGTAGTATGGAAAAAAATAAGTACCAAATTCCCTAACATATAAATCTGCAGTAAAGTTACCAATCCTTAGATGATTACTACAACAGTACTCTCTCCTCTGAATCAGAACCTACATGTTCAAGCCTACCTAAGCACATAATAGTTGAACATTACATGCTGTACCCAGGGCAGGGTGGATTATTGGAATAGAATTAATCTGAGGGCCTAATCAATCTGCTTAAGTGCACGCAAAAGATTTTCCAAAGGAGAGCAGGGAATTCTCTTTCTGGGCCAATATTTACCCCTTGATTAACACAAGTAAAAAAAAGGTCACATAACTGAACTGGTCTTTCTGGGATTTTGCCATTTGAAAATCAATTGCTGCATTTTTATTCACAAAAGCTGTTGCTTATATGATGCTACGTGCCTCTGATGCTGCTGCAAGCAAGTTTTTCATTGCACCTGTGCATGCACGTCATCGTGCATATAACAATACATTCGACTTGAAAAAGAATGAGATAATTTCAAAATAGTTCCAGAAGCCCACATGAAATGAATTCTGCCTTTACATGTTTTCTTCAGCATCCTTAAAATTATAAATATGACCTGAATTTAGTTTTTGGAATCTCGATTTACTTCAACCTATAAATGTGATTCCATTTACAAAAACACTTATAAAAGAGCCTTCTAAGAAAAAGTACAACTCATCCAACACAACATTAGCCAAGTCCATTGCATTTCACTCGAGATTACATTGAATGATTAACATTCCACTTTAATTCACCAGAAATTGGGAACACAGGGTTTATTTCTGCAAAGCTCTTCTGTGTTTCTTTTATATGAGATCATATCTCAACTCCACTTATATTGAAAAAAAATAAGATTAAAATGAAAGAGATGGGGAATGGATTGTTCTGCTGGAAAAGCTTTACGGCCCAGATGGGATAAATGGACTCCTTCTGAGGCAAAACCATCTTTGCTACATTTTTCATGGATACCACTACTTACTAAAAATCCATCAATCCCAGAGTAAAACTTTCAACTGTCCCAACAGGTTGCTGAGCAGTACTTCTCAGATCTCCTAATTTAGAAAAAGTGTTTCCTTATTTTTTTTTACCAAAAAAATTGATTTAGCTCAAAGGAAATATTTTTTATTCCCATATTGACATAATCAAATCCTGGAATAATTTTAAGCTCTTTAACTAGATTACCTGAAACTTTAAAAATCAAGATTATACAAGCCAATTTTATGCAATTTAATCCATTAATAACAAACACAATTCCAATCCATTTGCTCTCCACTTTTTCCAATGACCCAGATTTTGCAGTCAGTACGAGTGCATGGTCACCTCACTACTGACCTTTCATAAAGAAAAAAAATCTGCAATAAACTATGAAGATCCTCTGAGAAGGAATTTCTGGCAACTGCTAGAGAATTCCTCAGTAATGAGGCTCTGCAAGACAAAAAGGTCTTCCTTCATCATAAGAGCATTAAGTGAGGCAGCCAAAAACAAGCCCCCCCCCCACCCCACCCAAAGAGAAGGTAACAGATTGACAGCCATCAAGTCACACCATGATCTGGCTTGAACTGTCAAAGGTAAATTGTTTTCTGAAATCAATAAAAAAAACTATTGAAAACCATTAATAAAAAATGCAAAGACTCACCTAACCACTTGAAAACACACTAATAATACACAAAAAATCTAACTTAATAAATATTTCTTTCAGCTCCATGGTAGCTGTGAATCACTGTAACTTGTTGCTCTCTTGCTGAACTCCAGCATCACAGTTTGCCGCTCAGTGGTAATCCACTAACGGTAACTTCTGAATTTTGTTTTCACATACACAGAATTCCAGAAGTTGCTGCTACTGACAAAGGATAACGTTAGTGGAATCCTGACCATTTTATCAGTCTCTTTAAACATTAGTACCAATGTGGTCATCCTGCAAATGCATTGCCCAAAATTGTAATCCTGATAGAGTCTGACCAGGGCTCGGCAAATATAGCATAATTTCCTCATACTTGCCTTTCAACCCTTTAAGGATAGAGGATAATGTTCAATGAGCCTTATCTAGTTTCTGATTGCTCCTGTTCACTGGTTTTTATTGAATACTCATGAAGTGGTAGCTCAGACAAAATCCATCCGATGATACTGCAGGAAATATGGTCTAACCCAAGTTGAATAAATAAGGTTATTGTTATGGAGGTCATATCATCCACAATTTGAGAATCTTTAGCCAACAGTAATGTAACAATACTAGCTGCACAATACTAGTTTATATAATATGTACCGGTTTAGCGATCCACTTGCCAGATAGCCGTGAGGAGAAAAGGGTTTTCCCCCATCGCGTTGATCCAAAGTGCAGGAGAAGCAAGGGGGTCTGCAACATTGCACATCTGTCTCCATCCCTTCCATTTCACATGGAGAGACAGGAGGAGTCAGGGATCCTCCAAAGTCATCGTCCATTTTCCTGGAAAACACACTGCTTTGACTTGTTTCAGCCACCAGTTCACACACAGACTTTTTTTTTTAACCATAAAGCAACAAAACAGGTAATAATGTCACAAACATAGACCAATACCAGTTACAGTACTAATAATCAACAAAGTTATGTCAAAATTAGTAGAGATGTCCATGTTACTATCTATATATCTACTTCTGTCACCTCTGACCTGCTCCTTTATCTGCCCTTTATTAGTACTCATACTCTCTCCATCATATTTGTCTCTCCATCAACCCTGGCATCAATGAATTATAACTCTATCACAGCCACTGCATATATGCCTGAGGATGTGTATCCCTGCTTCAGTCCCTTCTATAGAACTGTCCCTTGGTGGAATATGTGCTCATACCTCAGACTCTGATTGTATAAACCAGCTCCTGGCCATGACCAGATTCTGTATGACCACCACCAATTTGATCAGGCACGGCATGATTTGAATCTTGATCCTCGCCCGCCTTTACAACAAGCCTGCTTACCTTTAACCTGGCCCTTGTGACAAAGCCAGCCTACATGTGCTGTTAAAAGAAATTGGATGGGCCTGTCACATCAAACTTTTAAAGCCATTAACACTTAAGTTTGGTGAGGGATGGTGAATGTCACTTATGTCCCTCCCCTGCCTATGTATATATCTCATTCCTTATCAATATGACCTCTCCCTATTCATCTTGCGTAAATTGTACCTCAAAATCAATCCGTCTGTTCAATTCTGTTACCATCTCCATCTATGTGCTCTGTACCTTGACTTTAGTTCATTTAAACGACCAGCCCTTGGCTGTATGACTGGCCCCCGTCTACATAATGTATACTTCCTAGTCCCTGAGTATTTGACCAGCTCTAAATGATCTGTACCTCTGCCTCTATCTCAGTACTTGTCAATATGACCGAGATGACTAGCTGTCGTCTATGGGGCAACTATCTCTACCTCAACCCCTTTCAACATAATAAGCCACGATTTGCATTGTGACCTGCCCCTTATCTATAAGACCACACCTTCCTTCACAAACCCCCGTTCATCTGATCTTTTGCTTAGTCTCTGTCTTTAGCGTCTGCATCGCCATTTCTGCCCTTGTCAACATGACCAGCCAATAACTTCATGATAACCAGACCTAGCTATAAGGTCAGTACCTCCATGTCATCCCTTGGCAACATAAGCAGCCACGGCTTGTACTACCACCCCAAATCTACATGATGTGTACCTCTGTATTCTGTACCTTCTTTCTTTCGGCTTTCTGCAAGTTTCTTTTCCTGCTTCCCGCGTTTCAGTGACCTCGAAATCCGCATGCGCACTGCCGCCGCCGGCCGACCGCCCCTCAACTGATGATTGGTCAGGGAGTTGAGTCAGCGAACGCCAGGGGCTTCGTGATTGGTTTGATCTTCCTTTTGCTACTCCCCAGCCGTGCTTCTTTCAGTTAGGGATCGTCTGCAATGATCCAATCTATTTATAAACGAAAAATGATAATTTCCCAAAGAAAGATACAAAAGTATAGATAGGTTCGGGTATGGATTTTTATTAAAACTTTTCTTTTAAAAGTTAAGCGATTTCATCTCCGGACTTGGAAACTAATCATTCCTTTGTTCCTTTACATATTGCTTTTGTGGCATGACCCCTAGACGGAAAATACCTAAAGATTTTAGCAGCAAACTCAGTGAAGTGAGTTTTTATACTTGTTCATGAAATGGCATCTAAATTCTTCTTCGGAAAATATCATAAAATAGGCTTCCTCTTAAAGCAGCCCATCTTAAAAAAAAGTGTACGCATGCCAGGCTCAGAAGGGTGCCCTGCTTTGCGGAATGAAATGCTTTGCATCAATCGCCTGAAATAAAATAAATTCTGCTTGATCTGTAATTAAGACCAACTCGTAAACCAAAAATGTATATATTTTGCTCTTGCTTTAAAAAACAATCAGGTAATGTGTAGGAATGTAATTGAATGGCTCATTAAATTAAAAACTGAAGGATCTTAACAAAAATGATATAATTGATATGTTTATTATTAAACTATATATTTTATATAATTTGCATATCCTATTCAATGATTTATTTAAGTAAATCCTGTTTGATGAAACTAGACTCAAGGAAACAACTTTTTGTTGTGCCACTGTTCAGTTACTTACGTTTTCAAAAACAGTGATGCTGAACGATACTGTGGGGTTGTGAATATAAAGACTGGGTTAACAGAAGAATTTTCATAATTAGTATTTTTTTCTTTGAAATTAAAACAAAATGCAGACATGGGACGTAAATGAAGTATGCTTAGTTCGTGTGACTCCGCCTGAGATGAAGCCCGTTGCTGTTTCTTGCTGGGGCTCTCTCTATCTGTGTGTGTTCTTGTCTAATTAAAAAACAGTACATCACAGTTAAATAAAATTGCACCCAGGATAACCCGTATTTCCATATGCAGATTTATCGGCACTGACAGCCCTCTCTCCCTCTCTCTTATTGTGTCTGCATTCCCCTCCTTATATAAAAAAAACTGAGACACAGAGAAAGAGAAATCTGATGCAGCTTCCATCATTCTACAGTGAAAGAATCCTTCACCTTTTCTATAATGTCTACAATGTATTTTTTTCCCTAGATGTCCTGTCAGCCAGTGATTTGAGGAAATCAGCCGGGACTTTTTCAGATTTGCAATGAGCAACATCAACATTCCGTGTTTTTTCGGTTCATGTCGCCGAAGGAAATAGCACAAAGATTTGAGACAGAGGGAATGAGAGAGAGAAAGAGAGTTCTCCAGAGGGGGATATATTTTTGTTAGTATTGATAATATTTTATCTGACAGCTGGGAGCATTTGGTGAAGATGCTGTTATGTGCGGTCAAGTGGACTCTGTCCCTGTCTCTGGGCTTTAGAGAAAATCCGCAGAAATAAATCTCAACATTGTGTGGAACTGAGGTAAGAGGTACTGTATGACCTAATATATATTTAAGGCCTTATTTAGATTTGCAATGATTGATTTTTTTTCAGTACATTTATGAAAAGCCTTGGGGAGCAGGGTCGTTAGGTGATGGATTTTTTTTGCCAACAACCACCTTAGAAAAAAAATAAACGTGTTTATTTCTTACTATGTAAAATAACTAAATGTTTGTGTTAAATTAGGAAAGGCATTACATGGCTTAATGCTATATAATTTATTGTCAATAAGTGACCCTTTATATACATTTTATATTTTGCAACATTATCTCAAAATATATCTATTGTTTACATTCCAGTATCATTCGTATGATTATCATAAATTGATTCATTACATTATGCAAAGTAGAATTATTTTGATAACCATTGTTGACAAAAGTATTATTTAAAAGAATAAGTTGATTGCAATATGAATGGAACCTACAAAAAATAGAAATTGAATGGACATCCTCAGAAATAAGACAATTATCTTTAATTTTTACAATGTATCTTAAAATTGTTCTTTGTGCCAACTGAGTAAAAAAATTGCAGCACCCATTAGAATTTCTAATTTCACAACACAGCACTGACAAATAAGCTCACTCGGTGAATTATTCACATCTTTAATTTCCTCACTTAATGACAGTGTTCTGTAATCAGAGTGCAGAGGCTGTTATACATGCATTATGTATGATGCGTGATACTTAATGCAGGACATTATGGAGCTCTTAGTGATTCAGTAATTAGTTTTCCATAAGGCAGTACTTGGATGTTAAACTGCTGGAACACATATTTCAAACACAGTATATGGTGTAACTAATGAAATTGCATCTTCTTGGATGGTCCACTGAGACTCTCAGCAAGCTTGTGCCGTTTCAAAAACATTATTAGGTTGTAGTTATTTCATCTGAAATTGCAGACACTTCGAGTGTCTTATTATGCAGTTTAATGCTGCTTTACCAAATAAATTACATGCATCTTGTGAATATGCATTGTCCTAAGGTTCCAACTGGATTGTCCGCACTTAACGTGATTCCAGTAAATTTGTTTTCCTGCTGTTGATAATCAATTTTTTGTGGCATGGAATTCAGACTTGTTATTTACCTCTCCTGTAAATGAAAGAATATCATCTTACAGAATTTAATCAACAGTGTGACAACAATTGTATTACATGCTGCTCTTGCAAAGACTTTTCTCTTAAGGATTCTGTACTTTCCAAAATGTTGCTTTCACCAAGCCACAGTTGTCTAAATTATATTAAAAAAACATGCTTGTGGACAATATAAGGTCATTGTTTAGCTTCCACTGACCTTCAACATAGTCATATTATAATAATGACTCATATTTTATATATTTTTGCATGGTTTCAAGTAGGTGAAATTGACCAAAACTTGTACCTACTTCAAAGATTGACAGGGAATTTTATCAGTCCAGAATTAAAGTTAAGAAAACAAGTTTTTATTTATTTAAATTTGTCATTTTCATTTGACACTTTCAACTGAAAAATATTTAAAAAAGAAGAAACAAAATCAATATACTTCTTTATCATTTCTGGTAAGGACTTATTGTAAGAAAGCATGAGGATAGGATCACCAGTTTTAGACAGCAATAATTCTAATGCTTTCATTTTTGCACATAATGATTCATGCTGAATACAAACAAGAGCAAAATAGTACAACATCAGTTTTATACTGGTTTCACACTGTTGTGCAGTGTGTTCTTGCAACTTGTGAGCTGAGGAGTGAAGTATGCTGAAACTTTTCCTCACAAGTCTACAATTCACTTGACTAGACCCTGTGGGCATGTAATGTAGAATAACGCATGATTTAACTTATCAGAACCAGATAAAAAATCTTTGTAGATTTCTCAAAAATAGTTTGCAAATTTCACCCAAAAATAAGAAAGGTCTGCTAAAGAATGATTTGGTACTTTTCCAATATCAGAGTCTTTTTAAACAAAAATGCTACTGTGAAGCTCTGTGTCATTTTTGAACATCCTTTACAGATGCAGCTGTCAGAAAGTACTGTCATGAAAATAATACAGGCTATTTTCTTGCATGCCACTACTAATATACATCCATGAATTAGTCAGATACATTGGACACTCACCTTAATATGACCTGAACTTGCCCAGATTTTCAGATTCAGTTTGATTAGCCAAGACCAGATAGTCCCCTGACACAGACCACAACCTCGCAAAGCAAGGATTATGATGGTTGCCATTTGGGGAGCTTTCTGTCTGCAGCTGGCCAGAAACAACAAGAATACTAACAGGCCTGTGAATATTGTTTTCTACCTGTAAAGACAAGGTACTTACTTCGTGCCAAGCTTCATTTTTTTTGTTATCATTCAGTCTAATGATCTAAGAAGGTTTAGGTACTGGATCTATTGACCACCTCTTCTAACAAACCTTCAACCTTCCACAGAGCACTGGTGAAGGTTAGTTCATTGGAAAGGCCACTTGCAGCTTGCTCTTGTTTCACATTCATGACTGTGCCTTCATGGATTCCCTTAAAATCTCCAGTCTATATAGAAAGAAAAGAAAGCCAGCATCCAGCAAAGGAGAGAAAAATCAATTGGAGTAACTTAGCAGGTCAATTGAAAGATCCCATAATTCTCAATTCTGTATCGAACAATATCTATAGTGCTTCTGCATTCCTGTTCCATTATTTTGACTCCAATCAAAATATCTACATTCGTTGAGGAAGCAACAATTTTAACGCAGGTTTTCCAGTTGTCATGATGGCAAAATTGTCAACCCTTACCATATTTTGCTGTGAACCTGAAAGCACTTTCAGAATTTCCGCACTTGCTCAATATGGAAATCCTAGAAGTTGCTTTCAGTGATTCAGCTTTCCTCTACAGGATGAACTATTTTTCAACCTTCTCTGCTACAATCAAGGGAAATGAGTTGAATTAACAAAAATTGCAGGTATTTACAAACCACCTTTGCTGTAAGATTCCCTGAAAACATTATGCCTTTATGCACAAAGCCTGTGAGAATCTTAGAAAAAACTGATGTACATGTACTGTAATTGCCACATTTCCATATTTTGAAACATATTAATTTTAAAAAACACATTTATAACATATTAATGCATTGCAAGTGATTTAGAGAAGGTTTACTAGACTGGCATGGGTGAGTTACCTTATGCGGAAAGTTGGACAAGAACACCTTTTATGCATTGGAATTTAGAAGAGTGAGAGGGGATTTGATAGAAACATACAAGAACCTGAGGGGTCTTTACAGAATGGATGTGGAGACGATGTTTCCTTTTATGGGAGATTTGAGAACCAGGGTCACTGTTTAACCATAAGGAGCCATCCATTTCAGACAGATATCGGGCAAATATTTCCTCTCAAAGGCTCATGAGTCCTTGGAAGTCTTCTTTTAGAGATTAGAGTTATTTTAGAGAGATTGTTCCAGTTTGCAGAAAATTTGAGAACCAGAGGATGCAGATTTTGATATTCATTGATTAAAGAACCAAGGGAAGTCTGAGGAAGAAGAGAAGGACCAAGTGCAGGTAAAAGGAATTAGTATAGATGAGCATGGACATGGTGGATCAAAGGGCCTGTTTCTATGCGATATAACTCTATGAAAACTTTCATGCTGAGAATTGTTTATGTTTGCCAGAAAAGATGGTGGATACAGATTAATCAAGCTTCCCAAAAAGGAGTATTATAAATAATTGAAGGAAACAAAACTTATGGAGCAGAGGTAAGATCAAGGAATAGGACTAACAGAGCTGTTCTGCAAAAAGACAGAATGAATTAGATGGGCCAAATGGCCTCCATATAATTCAACAATTTCTATATTATGCTTATCAATTTCTGGTTTACTATCTATGAGAAATTTTGATGTGATTGACTGTTAATGCATACCAGAGATCCCTTTGAAGTGGCACCTGATAAAGGGGAAGTCTGTATCAGAGAGATCACTAAATCTTGGTGAATAAGTTTGATGCCAATGCTAAGAGCTGTCACTCAACCACTGACTGCAAAATCCAAGCCATTATCTACTTTTTTCTCAAATGTAACATCTCAAAGCACAATTTTACCTACAATTTGCTATTCCCAATATTTACTGGGATGTGAATGAGTCATGGGGTACCAGCATTGTTGGTTGGCTGGGTGGGGGAGGGGAGGCATGGATAAGAAGAACTTGAAAGTCCCGGACATACTTAACACAAGGCAATGGAACCAGAGACACCAACAGCATGTAAGAAGTGTCTAGACAAGCACTTGAATCACTTTGGCATAGAAGGCAACGGGCGAAGTGCTGGAAGATGGGATTAATACGGATGAGTGTCCATTGGTTGATGTAGATGTGATGGGCTGACTGACTTGTTTCCATGCCGATGATTCTATAAGTGAATGTAAAGTTAAGGTGCCAGTTGGTGCAGGGGTTTGCGATTAGTTTCTTGTGAAGATGACTGGGGATGGCACAGTGGTGCAGCAAATAAAGCTGCTGTCTCACAGAACTGGTGATCTGGGTTCAATTCTGACCTCTGCTGCCTGTGTGGAGTTTCCATGTTCTCCAGGTAACAATGTGGGCTTCCCCCAGTGCTCCAGTTTCTTTCTACATTACAAAAACATGGAAGTTGGTAGGTTAATTGGCCACTCTAAATTGCCCCTAGTGTGTATATGAGCGGTAGAATCTGGGATGGGGGAGTTTTTATGAATGTAGAAAGAATAAAATGGGTTAGGGTAGGATTAGTGTAAAAATAGTTGCTTGATGGTTGGCTTGGACTCGGTGGGCTGAAGGACCTGTTTCTGTGTTGTATCGCTCTCTGATTCTCAGGCCTCTGTCATTATTGCTCCTCTCCTCCCAGTCTGATTGACTGTGGAGTGGAAATCTAGCAGCAGAAGACCATGGCAGTAGACTATGGGGAAGAAGATGTGGACCTACTATCAGACGAGTGAGGGAATGGGAAAGACCATGGGCAGCAGAGAAACTTGAGGGTGTTTTGGCCAATTGGGAGCAGGAATAAGAAACACTCATTTCTAGCACTTTTCAGTCACATTCATTCTTTTGCTACTGCCTTGGCCAGTCTCTCATCTGTAAACTTAAACACATCGAAAATGCGGTTGCTTGCATTAAGTCCCAGTTACCTATCTCAACACAAGTCCTACTTGGGCTCCCATTCACTAATACCTCAAATGTATTTTTTCCTTCTTGTGTTTGAATTCTTTCCTTGTACTCACTGTTATCTACCTCTGTAACCTCCTCCAGGCCTCTAGCATTCTAGAGTGCTCCCTTCTTCTGACATCATCCTCATGTGCATCTCCCTTCTCCTATATCTGCCTCCCTATACCCATTCATTAGTGGCCTGCCTTCAGACTTATGGGCCGCAACCTCTTGTGGAACTGTGCCTGTTTTCATTTCCTTCTTAAGACCCATCTGTTTGACTAAGCAGTTGATCACACTTGTGACCCACCAACACTTCACCTTTACTTGATCGTTGAATTAAAATAGTACAGTACAGAAGATCTTCAAGACTATGCTGCCTGTTTCAAAGACCAATCTAGTTAGCCCCAGTCTCCTTCTCCATATCTTTGCATTTTTCCCTTTCTAATATTTACCCAATTTCCTTTTGAAAGCTGCTATTGAATTTATTTTCAGCACTATATGTGGAAAAACATTCCTAATTCTAAGATTAAAAAAATATTTCTTCATGTTCTTTCTGCTTTTTTATTCAGTCACCTTAAATCTGTGGCCTCTGGTTATCTAACCTCTTTCATTTACTCTACCTAAATCCTAAATAAGAACAGAAGATTTGGAAGGCAAAGGCAATATGACCTCTTGTGTTTATTCTGCCATTCAAAGAGATCATGGCTGATCTTTTATCTCAGCACCACTTTCCTGCACGAACTCCATATCTCTTGATATCTCTTAATTTCTAAAAATCTGTCAGTCTCTCTCTTTAATATATTGAATGCCTGTGCGTGTATCATCCTCTTGGGTAGAGCATCTCTTCTCCTTAAAAGGTCCCGTTTCCATATTGTATGACTCCAAGACCCTATTGGCCAATTGGCAACTGGACAACAAACAGCTGTGCAGTGGTACTTAAATCACACACTGAACTTTTCCAATCATAAACATTCACAGAAAGGGCTGAGCTTTTGACACCGTATTCTTTCCTTTGTGTACTGCCACCACAGTAACATTGGCCTTTCCCTTCCTTTGTCCTACTTGTGTCCATCTGCCATTGAATCTTTCACCTAAGCGTTTGCCACCTCACGTTCCCAACTGTCCCAAAGATCCCCTGGCCACCTGGCCATCCTCTTCCTCTCCCTAAGTGTTCGCTCAAACCTTGTCCTCCTTGACCTATGTTGATTCCAACTTTATAGCTTTTAATCTTGTGTTTAAAAAGATTTTTCTGACCTTATTCTATGCTTTAATTGAGCCCCACAACAGACTCCTATAAATTTTATGAGCTCTTATTTATTACAGCATGGAAGGTAGTCATTCAGCCCATTGGGTCTGTGCTACTTCCAAGCAGAGCAATAACGTTAGTTGCATTTCTCCTCTACTTACTTCCATGTAGGCTATTCTCTCTTACATGTCTACCAACTCCCCTTTGATTCTTTTTACTACTTAAAGATGATTTGCAGTGGCCAATTAACTTACCAGCATGAGTTTGGGATGTGGGAGGAAACCTGAATACTGAGAGGAAAATCCATGCAGTCACAGGGAGTACATGTAAACTCTACACTGACAGTACCTGAATTCAGGATTTAACCTGGGTTCCTGGAGTTGTGAAGCAGCAGCACTAACTGCTGTGCACTTTGCCACCCCTATCTTTTCTGTCCTCACTTCTTTCACACTACCTTTGGTGGCTATGCTTTCAGTCACCTGAGCTCAATATTCTGCAATGCTCCACAAAATGGTCAACCTCTTCACCTTGCCCTCCATAAAACCATCCCATCACTCTTAATATCTCCATTTCAATATGTCAATGCCTGAACAAAGTTTCAGACATTAACAAATATCTGCTCATTTTTAGTTTTCTTCTTTAGGAAAGCTGTTTAGGACTGCTGAGTCAGCCCTCCTGTTGTTTGTCTAATGGGAGTGCTTACTGGACATCCGGACAGTGGGATGAGCTTGGTCCTTGCAATTACATTCCATTAAAGTTAACAGATGAAAAGCACCTGAATTTGTGATACATATGACCTGAATCTCTCTGTTCAGGACTTGCTGATTTATAAAACTGGTACTACCTGTGTGGAGTTTACGTGTTCTCCCTGTGACCATGTGGATTTTCCCCAGCTGCTGCAGTCTCCTCCCACATGTACAATGACTACCAGCTGCTTCCTTGAGCCGAATGTGTGGGTTAATGGAGTTGAACCTTTATATGCAAGCGATGTTACAATACCTCAGTAGTGAATGTGCCTCAGGCTGTGTACTGCTGAGGTTCTGCCCCCAAAACACCATGCCAGCCTTTGACAGGAAGCAGGATTAAGGTTGGAGCCTCACCTCATCGATAATATTAAGAGCCATTCAAAATGTACGATTGTTTAAAATGTTTAGAGAAGTAAAAATCATTGAAAAAAGAAACAATAAAATTTATCAAAAAAGCACACAAAACCTGTGGGAAAGTATATAAATCCATCAGTGTATGTACTTTATAAGGCATCTGAGAAGATTCAGCTTATTCATGAGGATTCCCTCGAACTTCTATGCATTATAGAAAGTATCCAAGTAACTGCTCTGCTCTGGATTGATGGAACCTACAGAGAGTGGTAAACACTGCCCTGTCCATCGCTGGTTTATTACATCCTTCCATCCAGCTCATCTTCATGGTGTGTTGCATCAGGAAGGCTCATAGTATCATCAAGGATGCCTGCCACCCTGGCCATTCCTTTTCTACATTCTGTGAGAAGGTACAGGAACTTGAAAGCCTGGATGACCAGACTCAAGAACAGCTTCTTCCCCATTGTTATCAGCCTTCTGAACCAATCACCTCTTTCGCATTCCCTTCCCTGTGGTGCTGCCACGTTCTTGAACCGTTAATTTAAACTTTTCTGTTATTGTAACTTCAGCATTTCTTTTTGCACTACTTCAATATGCACAACTATATGTTGCACCATTCTATTGTTTTTGTGTTCGTTGCTGTACTTATTGTATTTATTTTTACCATGTATATTGTTTACTCTGTGAGCTTCATGTGAGCAAGGAATTTCTTTGCAGCCTGGTGTATGTGTCAATGAACCAATCTGAATCTGAGTTTTAATTCTCATTCTTGTGTAAGTGTATCAATGATCAGCCACTTTCTTTGTAACCTCCTACAGCCCAACAGCCTACCAGGAATGCTGTCTTCCTCCATGGTTACTTCTGTATACTTCTCTGCATACTCCCTCCCTTTGTTTTAGCTCTATACCTTCAGCACCTAGTTTAAGTTTTGAAGTTCTTTCCCTGAACCTCTCCAACTCTCTGCAACTATCTCTTCCTTTATGACAATCATTAAAATTTATCTTCTTGTCAAAGCTTTAACTTGGCATTTGGCTGATCACATTCTTGGAAAGTGCCTTTAGATGATTTCACATGTTAACAATGCCGTATGAATACAAGTTGCTCTTTAATGTAATTTGCCTTAATTACTGTGCATAGATCAACTGATTGTTATACATGAAACAACCTGTTACAGATAGATTCTATTTGTTGAAATGTTACAATTTGCAGCATCTAAATAATAGAATGGTACAGTAACACTCTGAGATATGGGTCTTTAGGTTATTAAGTTCCCTGGTTTGATAAAAGATAACTATGTAATTGGTTACATTTAGGGAAAAAAGTATTTTAGTTGTTAATGAGAATGTATATATTTTTTTCCGAATGTGGTGTTTAAGTCCCTTCCGTTTGTGCCTAAAAGTGTGGCAAATGTAAGTAAGTTTGTGTGAAAAGGAACAAGGACAATAATAACAGAAGCATCTCAATGAGCACCACTAAGCTGAACTATTTTGAAGTCTATTTTGTTAAAACAAAATCTTTCATGTTGCCAGCAAAACCAGCATTTATTGCCTATCCCTAATTGCAAATATACTGATGAGTTGGCTTTTTGAATAGCTGCAATCCTTGTGCAGGTGATACTTGTGAGGGAGTTCCATGATTTAGACCATTGACAATGAAGGATTGATGGTAAGTTTCCAAGATAGGTTGTATGTGACTTGAAGGAGTTGTAAAGCTTACCCAATTTGTCAATGGTGCACGCTTATGTCATGGGGCATTGATGACTGAAAGAATAAATGTTTAATGTGATGATTGGTGTGTCTTTCAAGGAGGCTATTTTGTCATGAATGGTGTTAAGCTTCTTTAGTGTTATTGAGCTGTACTAATCAAGGCAAAGGGAGAGTCATTCATAGAATATAGAACATAGAACAATACAGCACAGGAACAGGCCCTTTGGCCTATGTTGCCTGTACCGATCATGATGTCAATCCAAACTAATCTCTTCTGCCTGCATATGGTCTATATACCTCCATTACTTGCCTATGCCTCTTAAGTGTTATCATATGTGCTTACACCACTTCCCTGACAGCATTTGACCTCCCATATTTGCTTAGTATCTCGCCAGTTCATCTAGCTCCAAGGACAAATACCCTCCCTTGTCTTGTGGGTGGTCCCACCCTCTCCCTAGTTATCCTCTTTTTAATGTATGTACAAAATGCCTGAGGATTCTGTTTAATCCTACTTGCCAGGGACGTTTCATGGCCCTTTTCAGCCCTCCTGATTCCCTGTTTAAGTTCTTTCCTTCTTCCTTTAAATTCCTCAAGGGCCCTGTCTGAATTCAGCCTCCTTTTCCTTTTTGACTAAATTTGCAACATCTCGCGTCATCCAAGGCCCCAAAACTTTGCCATTCCTTGTCTTTCTTCTTCACTGGAACATGTTAGTCCTGAATTCTGACCAGCTGGCCTTTAAATGACTCCTGCATGTCAGATGCGGACTTGCCCAATAACAGTCGCTTCCTATCTACTTTCCCCACCTGATGCCTAATACTGCTGTAATTTGCCTTTCCCCAATTTTGCACCTTCCCCCAAGGTCCATTCTTATCCATTTCCATTACTACCTGGAAATTTGTGAAGTAATGATCACTGTTCCCAAAATGTTCTCCCGCTGAAACTCTGCTCATTTTCCAATACGAGGTATAGTTTGGCCCCTTCCCTGGTTTGATTATCTATATACTCTGTCAAAAAACCCTCCTGGATGCCCATCAGGCTCCTGCCTTGCACTCTGTACATAGTGGAAAGTTTCTGTGGAGCCAGGAGGTGAGCAACTCACCATAAAATAACTCGCATCTGAAATTGTCTTGGAGCCATAGTATTTATCGAGTCCAGTTAAATTTCTGATTACTGTATTCTCTTTAAGTAGGCATAACAACATACTTGCACACATAAATGTGTAAGCAATTCTTTTAATTGAGAAAAAAGTGGCAACCATTTTGCATTTAGCTTGCTGCCACATATAAGGGAAATGAAAGCATCTGCATCAATTATGCAGTTCAGTTTACTTATATGATTCATTAAAATAAGTGCCTGATTGTGATGAAGAACTGGTGTATTGGCTCTGATCTGCAGTATTTTACGTTACCAACAATGGCAATGCAAATTATTGGAAAGTAGCAGGGAAAGTCTGCAAATGAATATGATATGTGCTTCTGAGATGATGTATTTGTATTAAGTGGACTGCTGTGACAACAAGCAGACATTGATGGAAACTCAGGGTTCACCTTTGAAAAAACAAGAGGCCTCCTGGGAAGCTGCTGTGATGGTGGCTCTTTTTTTCCACCCACTAGTTGTCATGTTGTTTGAAATTATTGGAGACTCATTAGAATAAACACATCCATTAGATTTCCACAATTTGTGTGGTGTCTAAACACATTTTATTCTTTCAAGCACATGAAAATTCAGCAATAATTTAAAGCTATAATCTGGTCTGGTAAATTATTTTGAAGGACTGTTACTTGGTACAGCACACATAAGATGATGCTTTCACATCACCAGTGAGCTGACAGCATCATTACACAAATATTCCTGCCAGCCTGGTTTTGATGACAGATTTCTTGTCTATAAAGGATGTTCAAGAAGCAAGAGGATGCTACCGTTGTCCTCCACTGAAATCTTCACTTGCTCCTGAGGCCCTAGGCTTTGGCAACAAGTGACTGGACATTGCATATTTTCTGCACAGAAAATATGTTGCTTGATAATCCCTACACAGTCTCAGTTCAGGGGCTTGATTGGGCTGGTGCTCTGGCTGACAGAGAGGAGGAGGGACATTGGTGTTGGGGGTGGGGTGGGGTGCAGAGGAGAGAATCAGAGTCTGAAGTTTTGGAGGAAGGTAAAGAACTTGGCCAGTGGAATACGGGGGTGGAGTGTTTACCAAGGCTGAAGGAAGATAACTGACTTATCTGATGGGTGTCCCAGTCCAACACTGTGGTGGGAAGAGTATATATTCCCAGGACTGCACAGCAATGAGCATCATCAAGACTATGTGGTCCCAGGTTCCTCTGCAATATTCCAGGAAGAGTATTGCATGAGGAATAACATCTTACCATGCTTCCTGATGGAGAAATTGTGTCAGGGACACAACGTGTCTCACATATGGAAGTGCCCTTGAATATCCAAAGTAAAGGGAAATGACCCAGACGTTGTCATAATTACATTGGCATAAAGCTGAAAAATTTCATTATGCAATTGAAATTCTAAGCATATTTGTTTAAATCAAACTGCCGATTGTGAGCAGGAATTGAAGCTAAGATTATGCTACAAGCAAATGCTGCAGGAAATGATAAAACAAAAAACAAACTGCTGGAGGAACATGCCGGGTCGAGCAGCATCTGTGGAGGGAAAGGAATTGTAGGGTAAAGAAAGGCCTGCATCAAAGAATATGGGCTACAGTTTGGCTTTGTGCAGTAATGCAGATGCGTGAGAACAAATCAAGGAAAATGGATTGCTCATTAACAATTACATTATTGCACAGTCAAAACCTTTGCACATATACTGGAAGAGAATATGGCACAGTAGTGTAGTGATTAAGCTTAGCAACTAGAAACAGAGTTTGAACCCCAGCATGGCAGCTGGAGAGTTTAAATTCAGGTAATTAAATGAATATGGAATTTTTATAAAAAGGCAACATCAGCAATGGTAATTGGGAAACTAAACTACCAGATTGACATTAAATCCAGTCTTGTTCACTATTGTTCCTTGGTGCAGGAAATCTGGTGTAAATGTGACTCCAGACCCATCCATGCGATTAACTGCTTCTTCAGTCCCGGGGCAATTAAGGATGGACAATAAAGGCTGATATTACCAGCAAAGTCCACATTGCTGTGGATAAATATGAAGAATATGGAGTTCTGAAATTCCATCAATAAACATAATCAAAACAAAATAACAAGCCTTTCAGTTAATTTGCAGTTTGTGAGACCCTGCTGTGTTTAACTTGATTGGCACTTTGTCTACATGACAAAAGTGGCTAGCTATCCTTCAATTTTAAAGTATTGCTCATAAAGCACTTGTGACACCCTGTGGATGATTGTGCACTGTAAAAGCTAATTATACATTTCAAAAATACTGTTAAAAAATTAAAAATAGTACATTCCCAAAGTCTGCAGCTCAGCCATACTGAACACAGCGAGCAATCAGACAGACTTCGAACCCAACTGAGAACAGAATATTTCTGTTGGCTTCACAAATGCAACTCTGGCAGAAAATTCCCCAAACAATTTTATAGTTCTGAAATGTGAATCATTGTGGCAGATCACATTATTAAATTGAAACTGTTTGGTCGAGTGCCTAGCCTAATTTACTGAAAGGTGTTGCAAATGAGAACAGTAGAATGTGTTTCAATAGTAAAAATCAAAAGAACCACAGATGCTGGAAGCTTGAAATAGAAAGAAAATGCTGGAAACATATTGTTATGAGAAAGGTTCTTTTGAATCTTAAAGATAGAGGTATCTGGACACACAGCCTTTGTACTTCAAAAAGGAGAATTTTATTTACAAAGACAGATGCGGGAACAGAATGAGAAGGAACAAATGCACACTCGCACACTCGCACTTGGGTGGTCGCGAAACTTGGGGGGAGTCGCAACAGGGGTGAAGTGCACACACACACACACACACACACACACACACACACACACACACACACACACACTCACGCAACGAACTAGTACAAACAATCAGGGAACGAACAAATACGTTGTCTGAACCCCCTGAATCTGGACAAACAACGGCTCTATGCTACTGGGAATCTACTTAGGACACTCCTAGACCCCTGTGGAAGTGCACCCTCTCACCCTGTGGTCTCGACCCCGGCAGCAATCGGAAAAGAGGGAGAGCTGCCCACGCATACCATCTTTTATAGGGCTGTAGTTGGGTGGAGCCCGCTCAGGTAATTCAAACAAGCCAATGATTCAGGGTCAAGAACAAAGGTGGGTTACAAGCCAATCCTTAGGTGTGCTCTTTAGTGGGTGGGGCAGAGCCGGACCCTTGATTGACAGTGGTGTAGCTTCTGACCCGATAGGCAATGCCATCATCCGACCATGGGGGTCGGTAGTGTTGTCACTGTCATCTGACCCCTGGCCTTTCATACTACATTCCACCCCTTGGAAGTTATACCACTTGTCAATCATGGGGATAGCTACAACTAAGCTAACGGAAATAACGCGTCAGTGTGCGGTACCTAATGGAAGGCAGAAGTGGTTCTAATAAGTTGGCATGCAGAGCACAAAATGCAGACTGCTATTACAACTAAAATGAGGGTGGTGGCCCAGTGGACGATAGTTGCCCACCATCCCCCCAGAGACCCAAATGGCCACCAGTTTCCCCATGAGGTGTCTTGCTGGAGGAGCTGATCCCTTGTCTTTTGAATTTTAGTCACCGAGTCCCCAATATGAGCAGCCAGGTCCATGCTGTTGCTGGACTCATCTGGGATAAAGGTGCAGCACTCCTTCCCGACCACTGCACAGGTTCCACCTTCTGCAGCGAGTAGGTAGTCCAGGGCCATCCGGTTCTGAAGGGCCATCAGCCTGACAGCAGCCAGCTCCGCTGTCGTCTGGGTCAGGGCATACCTAGTACGTTGCAGTGACATTTTGGTTTCGTCAGCCACTGTCTGGAGCTTCTCCTTATGACTTCTCGGGACAGTCGAGCTGTGCCATACATGGGAAAGGCAATCATCCAGAACCTTTCCGCCGCTGTGATGGCTCTTTTGCACCGGTGGCCACTGCATGCTGGGTGCTCCCCGAGGTCATCGAGTGCATGGATATAGAGCACCACAAACGCTGGGAAGCAGCAACTGTATAAGCTCGTGGGGAGCCACAGGTAGGCACGGTGCCCGCCAACCCAGTGGGTGCCGTTCGAGGTCCAGGGAGCTCCCAGCTTAGCGGCGCTGCTGACGGTGGTCACTGTGGCCCCTGGGTACCAGTTGGTCTCGCAGTCTCTGTAGCCGACTGGAAAGGTGGAAGTGTGGTCGTCTTGGAGTCTGCACCAACATTCTCTCGGCCGACTGGATGGCTGCGGGGTGACTCTGAGGGTAGGGACTCGGGTTGAGGTCAAGTTGTAAGAAGGGAAATACCAGCTCCTGAATCACCCACCCCATCGGGAATCACTGGAAGAAATATTCTGTAATGGAGAGGGGAGTGGTGGGGGACTACCGCCCTGCCCCCCCCCCCCAAACCGATAGACCGAACCCGACAGGCGCAAGAAGTCTGTGTAAGCAGTTCATCTGGAGATCATCAAAGGGAATCGCTGTAAGTGGGAGAGCTTCACCGGCGTGTGCTGGGGTTCGGAGGCAAATCCAGCAGTCTGATTGATTGGAAGTGTTGGCGAATTTGTACGCTACGCGGAGGAAGGTGTTCGTAAGCTCGCCGATGCCGATCATTGCAGTGAGGAGGAGGAGTAGCTGGAGTAGCACCATCGTCCTGTAGGGTGGGGGGGGGAGGGACAACATTCTCGGCGAGTCAGGTTTTGGGTATGAAGGCAGGAGAGGTTAGTTTGACCCAGGATCGCAACCCAACGAGTGTCCCCAGGACCGCGCGCAACGACTTCCCCCTTCTGAGGGGGACCTTGTGGCTGTCGGACCCAGACCCTCCCGGAGTCCTCAGTCTCGGGGGGTTCGGGGTCTCGCAAGTTGGGTGGTGGGGAGTGGGCCAGATGACGGGATAGTGGAGACCCCCCCTTGGCCAGTGGGCCGCGTGTTGAGCTGATCGACGGCCTGCTGCAGCACGCCCGACCACCCCTGCAGTGTGCAGGAGGGTGTCAGCGTGCGTATTGTCTCTTTCAGCAGGCTGTTCATTCGTTCTATCAGGCCCGATGCCTGGGGATGGTAGGGGATATGAAACAGCCACGAGATCCCCACTTCCACTGCCCAGTTTTGTACCTTAGCCCCCATGAAGTGTGAGCCCTGATCAGATTGCACCTCCCATGGGACTCCACAGATGGAGGAGAGATGCTGCAATCCTTTGATGGTGTTGTTCTGGTCGGCCCTCTCACAGGGCACCGCCACCAGGACACCCGAGTATGTGTCCACCATCGTCAGGGCATACTGTTTTTTATTGTGGTGTGGGAGCAGTTCGATATAGTCTATTTGCCACACGTGACCCACTCCCGTGCCACAGTGAATGTGACCCGGTGGCTTGGCCAGCCAGCCTCGTGGTTTTACCTGCTGGCAGGTGGGGCAATTTGTGACAGTGGTTTTGCACTGATCCACTGTCAGGGCGACCCCGAACTGTTCTGCCCAGCACCGTGTACCATCAGCCCCTAAGTGACCGCTCTTACGGTGCACCCATGTGGCTAGGGCGCTGAGGTCGGGTTCCTCTGGGGGAACGGTAGCGCATCATATCTGGGCAGCCTGGTCCACAGCGGCATTATATATGGCCTCCTGAGTATTCTTGTGGGTATGGGCATCCACGTGGTGGACTGATGTCTGTCTCTGGGCGGCCTGGTCCCAGAATTAGCACCAGTGTTCCTGTCCCCAGAGGGGGCGTCCGTGAATTTCCCACCACGTCTCGTGCCACCATGCCATCCACACCGCCATACCGTTGGCTACTGCCCAGGAGTCCATATAGATGTGGACTGGCCCGGTGGTGTCCCGTAAAGTGAGTGCTACTGCTGCCAGCTCAGCCAATTGACTGGACCCTCCCGCTCCCTCTTTTGCTAATGTTTTCCCCGTGGCGGGATGAAGTGCCACCGCTTTCCAATGTTGTTTCCCATTTTTCCAGCGGCTGGAGCCATCTGTGAACCGGGTGTGCAGTTTCTGTTTGGGGTCGAGGGAGTCGAAGGGTTGGCCCCAGGATATGGGAGAGGGCTTGATCTCGGGTATGTCTGGGAATGGGTCCTGGGACTGGGGGAAGGACATGACCTATTCGTGGAGGCGACTGACCCCTTCTGGACCGGGTTCTGCCCGGTCTGCAATCTACCACTTCCACTTCACTATCAAGGACCTCTGGGCTCTGTCCTCTTTGTGTGTGGAGTCGTGGGACTTGAACCAATGCATTATGGGCAGGTGGGGGCGAAGGACCATGGGGTCAGTACCAGTTTGGTTCTTGGTTGCCAGGTAGCAGGCCAGCAGCTGGCGCTCAAAGGGGCTGTAGCGGGTGGCAGCCTCAGGCAGTGATTTGGTCCAGAAGCCGAGCGGGACTCTGCACCCCTGGACCTTCTGCCAGAGGCTCCACTCGGCCACTGACTCGCCAGCGGAGACCTGTAACTCGAAGGGGACCCCTTTCTGTCACGGGGAGAGGGGCAGAGCTTGCTCCACCGCCTGTTTGGCTGCTTCAAAGCCGGCTTGCTGTTCAGGCCCCCACGAGGAAGTGGCTTTCTTGCGGGAGATCTTATAAAGTGGTCTCAGGAGTATGGTCAGGTGAGGGATGTGTTGCAGCCAGTAGCCAAGGAGGCCCATGAAACTCTGGGTGTCCATCTTGTTGGTGGGGACAGCAAAATTTAAAATTTTGTTCTTCGCAGTGTCAGGAATTTCTCTTCTGCCTGCGTGCCACTGTATGCCCAGGAACAATACCTTCTGGGCTGGGCCTTGTACCTTTTCCATATTAATGACCCAGCCCCTCTCTGAGGGAGGATATTAACATATCAAGAGCCTCTGAGACAATAGCCTCCGAGGGCCCCTGTAATAGTATGTCGTCTATGTAATGAGTGACTGACACCCCTGGAGGAAGGTGAATGGCTTGTAAATCTCGGGCTACTAAACCGTGGCAGATTGTGGGGCTATGCATGTAGCCTTGTGGTGGACGTTTAATGTATATTGCCTCCCGTCCCAGTTGAATACAAATTGGTCCTGGGAGGTCTGGTGCAGGGGGATGGAGAAAAATGCATTAGCTGGATCTACCACAGCATGCCACGGTTTGTCTGGGCACCCTGCAATATCTTCCACTAAAGTGACGATGTTGGGTACCACTGACGCGGTGGGGGGGGGGGGGGGGGGGGGCAGCCTTGTTCAAGTGTCAGTAGTCTACCGTCATGCGCCACGTCCCGTTCTTTTTGCGGACGGGCCAGACGGGGCTATTAAAAAGGGATGCTGCGGGTCTAATGACTCCCTCCCACAGCAGGGCTTGGACAGCCTCTGTGATGTCTCGGTGTACCTCTGGCACCCTATATTGTCTACTGCAAACGACCTTGGAGGGAGGGGGAGCAACGACCGGCTCCCACTTGGCTGCCCCGACTACCAATGTAGCACAGGTGAACTTGCCCCAGTTGGTGTGCAGGGACTGTCCCTTTAAGACATTGATCCCCAGTATACATTCCGTGGAGTCTGCGATTAAAACAGTCACAGTTCGGGGAGGTTGGTTCCCAATGGTCATACAGACCCTGACTTCCTTTGTGGGCAGAATGGAACCCCCCAACCCCTCTATCTGCATTTGGGCCCCCTTCCATGCAGCGGGGTTCCCCGGGACGATGGTGTGCTGGGCACCCATGTTGACGAGTGCCATCCACCTCTGCACATTCCCCTTTTTTTTAAATATAAACATTTATTCACTAAAAGCACTACAAAAAGACAACCAGTGTCAATACACTACATCTAATACAGAAAAGAAGAAACTAAGCAATGACATACTACAGTAGAGAATGCAAACTAATACTAACGAAACACACGCAATGCTACACCCGTTAACGCAACATGCAACACTTCAAATAATAGTCGCGTTTGTACCACGACACATGCGATCCCCTGAGGGGCCCACCGAGTGCGGAACTCAACTAGAGTGCCTGCGGAAACCACGTGCTCCCTCTTTAAACACACCCGCGTGCGCACGTAAGTGCGGAAGACGGGCAGGCAGGCAGACCTGCCGGTACCCTCGGCCTCCCGCCGCCGCGTCCCGTGGATGGCCAGCTTGGCCAGGCCCAGCAGGAGATCCACCAGGAGATCCTCCGCGTGCCCCGCCCCGTGCCGCACTGGGTGCCCGTAGACCAACAGTGTCGGGCTGAAGTGCAGCCAGAACTTGAGCAGCAGCCCCTTCAGATAGGCAAAGAGGGGCTGCAACCTCTCGCATTCCGCGTACGCGTGGTACGCCGTCTCCTCCCAGCCGCAGAAGTGACAGGCAGCCGGGGTGTCGGTGAACCGGCTCAAAAATCAGTTGCACGGCATGGCCCGGTGCAACACTCTACACCCCAGGTCCCCGATGTACAGCGGGAGGACTCCCGCATAGAGGGACCTCCACCGGGGACCACCCCCGCTGCCCACCGGCAAGATGGACCGCCACGGTGTGTCCGGCCGGCAGACCAGGGCAAGAAAGTGAAAGGTGTGCAGGAGCAGCCTGTACACTGCACATTCCCCTTTCCCCAGTGTACTGCTATGGGTATATGTGGCCTCAGGTCCCCCGGGCATGCAAGGGTGACGGAGCAGACGTGCTGTGTACCCTGGCCTTCATCCTATGGGAGCGGGGTAGGGGGCTACCACCCCATGGGTGAGGATTCCCGCTGGCGGAAGTGGGACATTTCCTGTCACAGCAGGTCCTGGAGCTGAGCCTGGAGGGCAGGGAAAGCTGCTTCAGGTGGGGGAGGTGCGGAGGCAGTATCAGTGTCTGCGGGGTCAGCCCACGTGGTCCGGCAGTTGGGGGCGCCCCCCCATGTCGGGCTTGGCCCCGGGGTGACGTGGGGCATCTCCCAGCCAGGCTTTCCCCCACAGAGCTCCTTCCATCGTGCATAGAGAGCGGGGGTCGGGATCCCATCTATGGTAGCACGGCCCACCCCCGCGCGCAACAGGTCCAGGTACAGCTACTTGCGCGACAGGTGAGAGCTGGCGTCCCCAGCCTTCGTCTCCGCTCTACGGACCTGTGTGGGCTCCCCCCACTGCATGTATTCTAACCCCTCCAGGAGGGTAATGGCTTCCCGTACTGTCCTCCCGCTGGCGGGTCCCATGAGGGGCAGGACCACTGGCCTCAGGTTGGGGCGCGCGGTGGCGACCAGGTACCCCGCTAGCACACTGATCACAAGGGTATTTTCTAACAGCCCGAGGTCACCCGTCCCTGTGTATATGCCGGTCACTAGTGCCCATATCCGGATGACCCTGGTGCCCTCACTGACTGTGCTCCACTGTGGTCACATGTATAAATCCCACTCGAGGAGGGTAGGGTACCAGACTCTCATGGCGGCCACTACCCGATCCCACAGGGCAGCGGTGTCCCCGATCCCTCCTGGTGGCGCCCGCAGACCATTATTAATGCTCTTTTGGTCCAACAAGCTCCCCAGGAAACTCGCCTCCTGGTGGGAGAAGCTCACATTGGGGGCCCCCTCATCCCACAGTCGGTGCAGCCACGTGGCCAGCGGTTCGCCCGACCGCTGGCAGTACCGATCCGCCAGCTGGGTGAGCTCTTTAACAGAGAAGTCCCCGAACTCCATGGTCTAGGAGGGGCCGCGGGCACCTTCCCCTGTGGGGATCCCATCCTGACTCCCTTCCCTTCTATGGCGGACCTGGGACTGCATGGTGACGGGTCGGGCCTGCAGGGGCTCGGGCGCATAGGGCGGGGGGTGGGTATGAGGGGGCTCAGGCTCTTCGGGTACCCCCTCCTCATCCTCATCCATCCAAATGTCCCCATCCCCCAGCCATGCATCCAGTTTGTCACCACGCTGGACCAAGGCACGGATTTTAAACGGGTCCGGTTGCCAGACAGACCTGCGGGTGGCTTGTGCCTGCTGTACTTGAAACAACCGGCAGGCAACCTCGGTACCCATGGCCTCAAGGTCATTGGCCCAAGTCTGGGCAGTCTCAACTGCCTCCCGCAGCGTGAAACATCGCTGCCGAAGCGTTTCTATCTCCTTTTCCCTCTGTAGGCAGGTATCCCATAACTGGTCAGTAATCTCAACCTGGCGACTCAGAAGGGATGCTAGGAGCCAGAAGGCACCCCTTTGACTCCCTTTGGCTCTGGGGAACCCTGACTTCTGGAGGAGGGCCACCATGTAGTGCTCCAGTTTCTTACCACGTGGATCTAACTGTTCAGCCCAGTCCACTGGCTTTCTGTGGTCTGCCAGAAGACTGGCCAGGCTCCCAAATCCCTCTCTTTCGTCGGTCCATCCTGGGATCCTCTCCTCAGTGCCTACACTTTCCTTCTTTCCCTTGTTCCAGAACATCCTACCTGCGTCTATGTCCAGCCAATACCCTCAAGACCCTGCTCGCAGCGCCAATTGTTATGAGAAAGGTTCTTTTGAATCTTAAAGATAGAGGTATCTGGACACACAGTCTTTGTACTTCAAAAAGGAGAATTTTTTTTACAAAGACAGATGCGGGAGCAGAATGTGAAGGAACAAATGCACACTCGCACACTAGCACTCAGGTGATCGCGAGACGTAGGGGGAGTCGCAACAGGGGTAAAGTGCACACACACACACACACACACACACACACACACACACACACACACACACACACACACACACACGCAACGAATTAGTACAAAGGATCAGGGAACGAAAAAATACGTTGTCTGAACCCCCTGAATCTGGACAAACGACGGCTCTATGCTACAGGGAATCTACTTAGGATGCTCCTAGACCCCTGTGGAAGTGCACCCTCTCACCCGTGGTCTTGACCCCGGCAGCAATCGGAAAAGAGGGAGAGCTGCCCATGCGTACCATCTTTTATAGGGCTGTAGCTGGGTGGAGCCCGCTCAGGTAATTCAAACAAGCCAATGATTCAGGGTCAAGAACAAAGGTGGATTACAAGCCAGTCCTTAGGTGTGCTGTTTAATGGGTGGGGCGGAGCCGGACCCTTGATTGACAGTGGTGTAGCTTCCGACCTGATAGGCAATGCCATCATCCGACCATGGGGGTCAGTAGTGTTGTCACTGTCATCTGCCCCCTGGCCTTTCATACTACACATATTCAGGCAGCATCTGTGGAAAGAATTGTAATTGTAAAGCACAGTCCAAGTGGAATATGTTGGATTGTTTCAGCAACTTCACATTGTTCAGATATTTGCCTGGCAAGTTAATTTCCTGAAACAACCAGAAACATTTTGTTGATCTTTTATGCTCTTAACTGTATTTAGTTGTTCTATATGGTAAGTGCAATGCATTAAAGGTGAATCCGGAAACCTCTGCAACGTGCTCTTGTCTTGTTCTTGAGTAAAATGCTAGATTGAAAACCTGAGTGAATTTCTGTAATCAATTTATAATATACCATCTTCACACTGAAATCTGAAAACTCAGCAGTGAAGAGCTTCAGTCACAAATCTGCAAACTCATTATCTACACCTGGAAAAGGGATGATATTCATTCAGAGATTCTGTAATAGTGATCATCCTTAAGAAAGAAGGTAAGTCCAACAGTTCTAATTACAGAGGGGTCTCCCTGCTGTCCATCACAGGGAAAGTCATCACCAGTTTCCAGTAGCCAAGGAGCTGCTCCATGAGTCACAGTCTGGATTCTGTTCATTTGGAGGCACAATGGACATGATCTTTGTGATGAGAAAACAAGAAAAATGCAGCGAGCAGCACCAGCTACTGTACATGTCCTTCTTCAACCTCAGTCAAGCCTTTGACTCCATTAATCAAAGCAAACGTGGAACTCTTTCCTCAAATTTGATTGCTGACAGAAATCTGTCTTTATGTTATGTTTTCTCCACAATGGCATGCAAGCCATGAAACTAATCAGTCTGCCTACAACAAAACCAATCTCAGTGAAAAGCAATGTCAAGAAAGACTGCATCACTGCCCCAATACTTTTTTTAATTCTTTCTCACCAGAATAATGCACTTCACCTCCAAAACACTTCCCATGGGAATGAAGCTAATCTTCAGAACTAATGGAAACTGTTCAATCTCGGCAACTACACTTCAGAATCAAGGTCAACCAAATATCAATAGATATGCTACAATATGCAGATGACATTTGTATTTGCACATACTCAGAGATGGAGCTTGAAGACATTGTCAACTTGTTCACCAATGTGGATAGGCCGTATGTTCAACATCTACAAGGCCAAAGTCCCCTACCAACCTGACCCTGCTGCACCACGTAGCCCTCTGACAATAAAGGATTGGGACCAAATCCTGGATGATATGGATCACTTTCCATTTCCTGGGAGCTACCTCTTGGCAAAGACAAACATTGATGATGAAATTCACTGCCACCTTCAATGAGCCAGCCCTTGGTCAATTGAGCAAAAAATTATTTGAAGATCAAGACGTCAGACCTGCAGAAACCTCATGGTCTACCAAACAACAGTAGTCCCTACCCACCTATGTGCTTCTGAGACCTGAATTACTGCAAGCACCTCAAGCCAGTGGAAAAATACCAACAACACTGTTTTCCCAAAGCAACACACATGAAATGCTGGAGGAACTCAGCAGGTCAGGCAGTATCTATGCAGGGAAATGAACAGTTGGCTCCTGATGAAGGATCTCGGCCCAAAACATCGACTGTTCATTTCCCTCTATGGATGCTGCCTGATCTGCTGAGTTCCTCCAGCATTTCATGTGTGTTGCTCCAAATTCCAGCATCTGCAGTCTCTCTTGTGTCACTGTTTTCCCAAAGATCTCCAAATTCATTGGAAGGAGATATGAGCCAATGTTGATCTCCTCTTCCAGGCCAACACCCCCAGCCCTAGTTACTTTCAGTTGGGTATATTGGGCTGACCACATTGTTGACACCCCCGATACCACACTCCCAAAATACTCTATTGCAAACTGCTTCATGGGAGGGGATTTCCAGGTGGACAAAGAAAAGGACATGGGATGTGCTCAAAACTTACTGAAAGAAGTGCAATATCTGCACTGACTTCTGCGAACCTTTGTTCCATGACTGTCACCATTATTGGAAGTGTAAAGTACCAGGGGGTTTAGAATGAAGATGATTGGCAAAAAAAAACCAAAAGTGATGTGGGGAAATGGATTTTTAAACACAGATGCTGGTAGCAGTCTGGAATGTACTGCTAGTAAATTAGTTTATTATTGTCATGTGTACTGAGGTACAGTGAAAAACTTTGTTTTCTATGCCATCCATACAGATCATTTCATTGCAACAGTGCATTGAGGTCAACAATAACAGGTAAAACAATAACAGAATGCAGAATAAAGTGTTACAGTTACACAGAAAGCACAGTGCAGGCAGACAATATTGTGCAAGGCTATAACGAGGTAGATTGTGAGGTCAAGAGTCTATCATCATACTAAGGGACCATTCAATGGTCCTATAACAGTGGGATAGAAGCTGTGCTTGAGCCTGGTGGTATGTGCTTTCAGGTTTTTGTATCTTCTACTCAATGGGAGAGGGGAAAAGAGAGAATGTCCAGGGTGGGTGGGGTCTTTATTATGTTGGTTGCTTTACAAGGCAGTAAGAAGTGTAGACAGAGTCCATGGAGAGGAGGCTGGTTTCCGTGATGTGCTGAGCTGTGTCCACAACTCTCAACAGTTTCTTGCAGTCTTGGGCAGAGCAGTTGCTGTACCAAATCATCAATCAAAATTATTGAGGGTCAAAGAGGACATGCCAAATTTCTCTAGCCTCCTGAGGAAGTAGAGGCACTGGTGCACTTTCTTGGCCACGGGGTCTACGTGATGTTTACTCCTCGGAACTTGAAGCTTTCAACCCTCTCAATCTCAGCACCGTTGATGTAAACAGGACAATGTGCACTGCCCCCCCTCATGAAGTCAATGACTGACTCTTTTGTTTTGCTGACATCGAGGGAAAGGTTGTTGTCATAGCACCATGTCACTAGGCTCTCTGTCTCCTTCCTGTACTCCGACTCATCGTTATTTGAGATTTGGCCCACTACGGTGGTATCATCTGCAAACTTGTAGATGGAGTTTGAGCAGAATCTGGCCACGAAGTTGTGACCGTATAGGGAGTAGAGTGGGGGGCTGAGGACACAGCCTTGTGGGGCACCAGTGTTGAGGATAATGTGGCGGATGTGTTGCTGTCTATCCTTACTGATTGTGGTCTGTTGGTCAGGAAGTCAAGGATCCAGTTGCAAAGGGAGGTATTGAGTCTCAGGTCTAGGAGTTTGGAGATGAGTTTGCTTGGAATTATAGTATTGGAGGCGGAACTGTAGTCAATAAGCAATTGTCTAAATTAGGTGTCTTTACTGTCCAAATGGCCCAAAGATGAGTGTAGGACCGGGGAGATAGCTTCCATCAGAGACTTGTTTTGCTGGTAGGCAAATTGCAGTGGGCCAAGGTTGTCTGGGAGGCTGGAATTGATGTGTGCCATGACCAGCTTCTCGAAGCACTTTATGATGGTGGATATCAGAGCCTCCAGGCAGTAGTTACTAAGCCAAGTTACTTTATTTTTCTTCGGTACCAGGACAGTGATAGTCTTCTTAGAGCAGGTGGGAACCTCATACTGAAGGAGGGAGAGGTTAAAAATGTCTGCAAATACCCACGTCAGCTGATCTGCGCAGTATCTGAGGACCCGGCCGGGAACTCCATCGAGGCCAGTATCAGCAGTGAGATAGGTTCAATTGTAGAGTTGAAAAGCAGATGGATAAAAATCTGCAAGGATGAAGATTTCAGGCCCTGAGGAAGAGGTACGGAAGTGGGATTGGCTGGATTGTCCTTACGTTGATCCAAGACTTGACAGGCTGAAATGATTCATTTGCGCTGTAACCTGCATCGTAATTCTGTGATCCTGAGCTCATCTGCCATCTGACTGGTCCCTTTTTAAGTCCAAACCCTCTCCTCATGCAGGCTAGCCAGGTGAGAGCCCTGTTTGGTTGATTTGACCACGTAAGAGTCCATACTCATTACTAGACACCAGGTAGCAGATTTACTGTATGCATTCCTCTTACGTTTGATCTCCCGAAATACAACACCTCACACTTGTCTGGACTAAATTTCCAGCTGATCTATATCCTGCTGTATCCTTTGACAACCTTTTGACACCAAGTTTCATATCATCTGCAAACTTACTAACTTATCTCCTATTATAAATTGGTTACAGAAATGCACTCAGGATGCCATCTGCTCCTGAGGCCTGGTTGTTTTGAGTTGGGATATGGCCTTCCTGACTGATTGTTGGTCAGGAGTGGCAGCAAGACTGGTGAAAATCAGTTTCAATGGGATGGAATCCTGAATGCTTACATCAAGGACAGAGTTTTGGCTGAGAAGATCTTCAAAGGGCTCCTTACAATGGGCACTGACTGTTCCTCTGTCTTTGATGTTCACCTTCATTCTTGGCTCTCAGTGGGGTGAGAACTTGGCTTTTTTGTACCAAAAATGGCACTTAGAATGGTGAAGAACTACATCAACTACATTTCATTCATCAACCCTCTCTGTCATTACTTGTAAACCAGTGGCCATTCATCCCCTAGGCAATGGGTCCCACCAGGTCATCTATCCTGAAGAATCAGCTATGATGCACAGCAAATCAACTCATTTGGCTAAGAGCAGGGCAGATTGGGAAAAGGTCAGTACATCACCTAAGGCGTCCCAGTGGTCACAGCAGCCTAAGGAATGATCTGGCTTAACTTGATTTCATTAGCAAGTGTAATGAAGTTCATGTATTCATTGCTCTCATCTGTCTGGGAGCGATTAAGTACCAAAATCTGACACCCACTTCCACTCCCTGTTGCAGCCAATTGATAACACATAACGTTACAGCAGATCCTTTGCATGTTCAAGAAACTTGTGATCAAAAGTAAAAGAGATCTTAATGACTTAAAAGAAGTAATCTAACTTCAATACTTGGCCTGGATTTTTATCGAAATTTACTTCAGACATTTTGCAACATCAATTGGGATAAATGTAAATATGAACTAGACTATGCATGAAACAAATGTTTTGATGGTACTTTGCCTAATTAATTTATCTAATTCAGGTATTGTGTACTTTTTGGTGATACTTCTGAGTGCATGCTATGCTGAGCTGTCCACAGAATGTTTTAAAGTGGGATAGAAATCCATGTGGTGATGCATGTGACAATGCAGAGTGTACTTCTGCATGCCTGCTTCCTTTACTTCAGGATGGTTCTTCACTTTGTAAAATTAGTTAAAACACTTCTTGAGAGGGCATTTATTGAACTCATCAATTGCATGTGATGTTTAAATAAGGTCAAAGTTACAATTAAATGTAATAAAATTAGCCATGTGGGGAGCCTTGAGGCTGAACTTTACAGAATGCAATGCAGACAGAAAGTGGCAGAATCAGGCAGCAGGTCTGGCAGTGGTGTCCCCGAACCTTACAGCAGAAGAAAATGTCACTTTATCTGCAAGATTTCATATGACAGAGGTTACAGAAGCCAAAATAAAATTGTTTGGCTTAGACAATCAGTGACTGTAAAAAAGGGTTCCAATAAAATATCTGCTTTGATGCAACAGCTTGTACCTACTCTGAAGTAAGAAAGAAAGGAAAGACATTTTGAGAGGTGCTGGGATGAACTGACAGAAATGGTCACAAAAGACCTGAATGTGAACAAAGAGATTTTCCTTATGTATGTACAGGTCTGAGCAGATTGAGGTGCAGCAGATCAGAAATAAAGTAAACTTCAGGAAAAGCAAGAGCAAAACCTTCTTCCTTCTTTGCTTCCAATTCTAGTATAAAAGCATACGTATCAGCCCGTATAGAATCAGGAGATCCATCATCAGTTATTGAAGTAGATGCCATTAATATCATGCTGATCTCCCCCCAGAGGAAGACTTGCCTGCTGTGTGAGTTTAGCATAATTTTTGTTCGAGGTTTTCTGAATATGCAGTATTTTACAGTTAACAAATGCGCTATTTCCTCTGATTAACTGTAAGCAAAGCCATGCAGCATCTACTCAATATTTTATATATTCGTTCTAATTTAATTCATTCAACCTAATATTGTTTCACTTTGAACATTGCCACAAGGTAAATATCCTTTCACTTCTTCTTTCAAAGAACTAAAGGTACTTCATAGAGATAAACTATACCATCAGTGCATTGATATCCTGGATAATCAGGGATGCCTTTGCAATTATTGACAAATTGTTTAAAGCAGTCATTTTTGGCATGAATTAAACCTGCAAGAAAAAAGAATCAAGGAACTCAGAAAGAAGAAATGAAGAAATGAAGAAGGCCATTCCTCTCAATAACAAGTATATCATTTTGGATACTGTTGGGGGAGTTGACCTACCAGGGTAAAGCCACAGCAACCAGGTCTCTGACATTGAGTCTGACTCTGTGGAACAGAAGGGAAGGGGGGAGAAGAGGACTGTGGTAGTGATTGGGGATTCATTGGTTAGGGGAACAGACAGGAGATTCTGTGGATGAGAACGAGACTCCCGGATGGTATGTTGCCTCCCAGGTGCCAGGGTCAGAGATGTCTCAGATCGAGTCCACGGCATTCTTAAGGGGGAGGGAGAGCAGCCAGAAGTCATGGTGCACATTGGTACCAACAACATAGATAGGAAAAGGGATGAGGCCCTGAAGAGGGAATATAAGGAGTCAGGAAGGAAGCTAAAAAGTAGGACCTCAAGTGTGGTAATCTCTGGATTGCTGCCTGTGCCACACGCCAGTGAGGGTAAGAATTTGAAGATATGGCAGACAAATGTGTGGCTGAAGAGTTGGTGCAGGGGGCAGGATTTCAGATTTGTGGATCACTGGGATCTCTTCTGGGTAAGGTATGACCTGTACAAAAGGGATGGGTTACACTTGAACTTGAGAGGGACCAATGTCCTTGGGGGCAGGTTTGCTAGAGCTGTTGGGAAGGGTTTAAACTAGGTTGGCAGGGAGATGGGAACCAGAGTGTAAGGTCTGATGATGGAGCAGTTGGTGTAAAAGTAGATGCATCATGCCGAGAGACTGTGAGGAAGGATAGACAGTTGCAGTTGGATAAACGCAGTCAGTTGGATGGGTTGAAATGTCTTTACTTCGATGCGAGAAGTATTAAGAATAAGGGTGATAAACTCAGAGCATGGATCAGTACATGGAATTATGATGTTGTGGCCATTACAGAGACTTGGCTCTTGCAAGGGAAGGATTGGCTGCTTGATGTTCCGGGGTATAGATGTTTCAGAAGGGATAGGGAGGGAGGTAAAAGGGGGAGTGGGGGAACAGGAGTGGCATTGCTAATCAGGGAGAGTATCACAACTGCAGAAAGGGAGGATGTTGAGGAGGGATTGTCTACTGAGTCAGTGTGGGTGCAAGTTAGAAACATGAAGGAAGTGATCACTCTATTGGGAGTATTCTATTGACCCCCCCCCCCCCCCCAATGGCCACCAGGACACTGAGGAGCAGATAAGTAGGCAGATTTTGGAAGGTGCGGAAAGGGTTGTTGTCATGGGTGACTTCAACTTCCCTAATATTGATTGCACCTCCTTCATGCAAAAGGTTCAGATTGGGCAGAATTTGTTAGGTGTGTCCAGGAAGGATTTCTGACACAGTATGTGGACAGGCTGACTAGAGGAGAGGCCATACTGGATCTAGTACTAGGCAATGAACCTGGTCAGTTGACAGATCTTTCGGTGGGTGAGCATTTCGGAGATAGTGACCACAACTCTCAGTTTGGGTCTGTATTCTTTGGAGTTTAGAAGAATGGGGCTGGTGGGGAGGAGGATGGGGGTGACCTTACTGAGACATACAAGGTCCTGATGGGGCTTGAGAGGATTGATGTTGAAATGTTTTCAATTGTGGGAAGGTCATGAACAAGGGAACATAGTTGCAAGATAAGGGGCTGGTCATTTAAAATGAAGGTGCAGAGAAATTTCTGGTATAAATCTCTAAAATTCTCTACCTAAGACGGTTGTGAAGGCGAGATCAATAAGAGTATTTAAGGTGGAGGTAAATAATTTCTTGAAAGATCAGGAAGTTCAGGGCTGTCGGGAATTGGCACTGAAGAAGAGTTCAGAATCAGAATCAGAATCAGAATAACGAGGTAGTGTTCATGGGTTCATGGACTGTTCAGAAAGAGTGGAGGCCAGCATAGATCAGCCATGATCATATTGAATGGCAGGATAGATTGAGGAACCTTGGCCTACTCTTGCTCCTATTTTCTTGTGCTCTTGAGGATAACTCCTGCTCTGAGATTTTGGAAAATTTTGAAAGATGAAAACTAGTGAATGAAATATACTTAAAGGATTAAACATGTTCTTTTCAGAAATGGAGACTTTAGTATTTCCTACTCTCCTTAGCTTTCCTCAGGACCCTGATTCACATTAAGATGGAGGTCGGTGACCAGTGGTGTACCTCAGGGATCTGTTCTGGAACCCTTCCTCTTTGTGATTTTTATACACGACCTGGATGAGTAAGTGGAGGGATGGGTTAGTAAGTTTGCGGATGACACAGAGGTTGGAGGTGTTGTGGATAGTATGGAGGACTGTCAGAGGTTACAGTGGGACATAGATAGGAAGCAAAGCTGGTCTGAGAAGTGGCAGTAGGAGTTCAACCCAGATAAGTGTGAAGTGGTTCATTTTGGTAGGTCAAATATGATGGCAGAATATAGCATTAATGGCAGGACTCTTGGCAGTGTGGAGGATCAGAGGGATCTTGGGGTTCGAGTCCATAGGACACTCAAAGCAGCTGCACAGGTTGACTCTGTGGTTAAGAAGGCATATGGTGTATTGTCCTTCATCAATTGTGGAATTGAATTTAGGGGCCGAGGGGTAATGTTGCAGCTATATAGGATCCTGGTTAGACCCCACTTGGAGAACTGTGCTCAGTTCTGGTCACCTCACTACAGGAAGGATGTGGAAGCCATAGAAAGGGTGCAGAGGAGATTTACAAGGATGCTGCCTGGAATGCGGAGCATGCCTTATGAAAGCAGGTTGAGGGAACTCGGCCTTTTCTCCTCAGGGCGACGGAGGACGAGGGGGGTCCTGATAGAGGTATATAAGATGATGAGAGGCATTGATCGTGCGGATAGTCAAAAACTTTTCCCCAGGGCTGAAATGGTTGCCACAAGAGGACATAGGTTTAAGGTGCTGGGGAGTAGGTATAGAGGAGATGTCAGGGGTAAGTTTTTTACTCAGAGAGTGGTGAGTGCGTGGAATGGGCTACCGGTAATGGTGGTGGAGGCGGATACGATAGGGTCTTTTAAGAGACTTTTAGATAGGTACATGGAGCTGAGAAAAATAGAGGGCTATGGGTAAACCTAGTAATTTCTAAGGTAGGGACATGTTTGGCACAGCTTTGTGGGCTGAAGGGCCTGAATTGTGCTGTAGGTTTTCTATGTTTCTATATTTCACAACATGCTTCTTGTGCCTGTTTACTCTACCCTTGGAAATACTCAGACTGGGTGCAATTCACCTCTGTCCTATTTTCTAATTGGATTTGTCCATTGTACATATGCAAATTAGACAAACATGATTATGATTATAAAGAAGTTCTCACAAGTTAAAAAAATACAGATGCAAGAGCAACAAGGCAGCACTCCAAGGGGTAAAGATGATCACCAGATAGAATATTATCAGAAGGAAGAAGACAAACTGGGAATTATTGAATACTTAAAAGATGGTACAGGGCAGGACTTTGTTTGAAGGTATGCATCTTGATGGAATTGCAAAGATTATCATTATAATGAAGGAAACATGGACACTACAGACTTGCTGGAGACTGGGATAATTATCATTATAGTTAATTTGAATGGAACACTTCAAGAGACTCTTCACTGTGATCATTGATTTAACAATTGAGAAAAAAAAGGTAGCCAGACTTATTTTTCCCTCCCCTCTCCCATGAGTAGACAGTAATATTCTCAAGAGGAACAGAGAGAGGAAAGGAGGAATCACAGCAGTTATGAGATACAACAAGATGTTAGAATGAACAGCTTCTGGGTGGCAGGAGCAGAACAGCTGGTGCAGTTCTCAATTAAGGCATGGGGCACTTTAAACACCCAAGTCCCCTGATATACTTGAGAATAGCATGACGTTCTGACATAGTACTAGAAATCTCTGAGGAAGGAGTGCATGAAAATGTGCAACCATATGACAGAGTCTGAAAAAGAGAGAGAGAGAAAGAATGGATTCACACACTGTAGTGTAGCAGTTAGTGTAACGCTATTACAGCGCCAGCGATCCGGGTTCGATTCCGGCCGCTGTCTGTAAGGAGTTTGTACGTTCTCCCCATGTGTCTGTGTGGGTTTCCTCCATGTGCTCCGGTTTCCTCCCACATTCCAAAGACGTACAGGTTAGGAAGTTGTGGGCATGCTATGTTGGCGCCAGAAGAGTGGCGACACTTGCGGGCTGCCCCCAGAACATTGTCAGTAACGCAAAAAAAAGACGCATTTCACTGTGTGTTTCGATGTACATGTGATTAATAAAGATATCTTATCTTATCTTATATGGAACTCTGAATTTTCCTCAAAAGAAAGAAATTGAAGGAACGTTGTGGTCATGTGCTCTATGGTCATTCTCTAAGAATGTAGGGGTGGGGGTGTAGGGGGTGCTCATTAGTGCAGCTTTCAAGTCTGCAGGTCTGCATTGAAGAGAAATCAGGAAAGTTTTTTTCTTCCTTGGAAGTACTCATAGGGTATTTGATGTTATCTTGCAAGCTGCAGCAGGCTTTCATTAGAGACCAGGCTGAACATCTACTCCTATGGAAGGGGGAAATCAATGCAAAATTTAAAAGAGCTGAACCCAAAATTCCATGAGAACAGCAGGTTGGGAAGTAATGACAGAATGAAGGAAAAAGTAAAGGAAATATCATGAATGTATAGAACTGCAGGATAACGTGAGAAGATGATGTAGTATTGCTGATCTCAGTCTCGTGTAACCATGGTACTTTGTGAACCTTCAGACTGTACTTAAATGTTATGCATGGCATGGATGGAGGGAAGAAAGTGTAAACCAAGTGACTTTAGTGTGGAGGGAAGCTGGCACATCTCATTCCATATGTAGTGACTTCACTGATATCTCCTTTGTTTGCATCTGGAATAAAGGCCCATAGAGTTGTGACCAGTCACCTTTCTCTTGCAGATGGGAGTAGTTTTGCAAAGCAGCATTAAATTATTAAGACTACAAACTGTTAACCATAGTTCAGCACCAGATAAGATCACAGTAACCCTCCACAAACATTACACAGAAATGCCGCAACTGCAAAGGAAGAATGGGTAGGGGGTGAGGAATGGAGAGGCAATGAATAAAAAGAAATGTGTGTTGAAAGAAAAAATAAAGTTCAACATTGTCAAGCAAAATAAAGAGAGACAGAGACAGAGACAGTAAAAGAAATTAGCGCTATAGCCTGAGAAAATATATCACCCATTTGTGTCCAAGATTTACATTCTTATGAGAAAATAAACAAACTACACAGCACATATGTTCACTTTAGACTTGCAGTGATTTTTGGCTGGGGAGACATACATAAAATATAAAAATAAAACACATGTCTGTTCAAGTTATGCGCTACTGCACTTAATATTTTCAATTATCTTCTTGCCACCTATTATTGAACATTGGATTCCCTTCTCTAGATCGTTATACAATGGCTCTGAAACCATAATGCCTGGAAAGATATGGTAATTCATCTAGTACTGGCAGCTGTTCAGAATTTAGAAAGGATGCTCACTGGGGATAGCTCTGCCAGGTCACTGCCAGATGTTTCATAAAAGCCTTAAATATTTCACACAATTTCTATCATGATGTTATGACACAACTGTTACAACAGAGATTTTTAAGTCTGAGTATTATCCTAGGCATGCCCAATTACTCACAGATCACTAAGAGATTTGTACACCAATTGGATAAAACACACATAGGAAGTTGTACATATAAAAGAAAGATAGCTGCAGGGGAGGTCAATTAATTTTAAATGTAGGTGTAAGACTATGTACAGAATTAAACTTCACACAATAGTTTTTGCAATTACTTATGACAACAGCCTCGTCATCAGTTGACCAACACGATTTGATTCCTAGCATTATGCAACAAAATTTATAGTTGTATCTTTTTCTCCCAAAGATTAATTTAGAATACTCAGAAATTCTTTTTTTTGGTACCAATACTTCACTTCCGGAAGTCTAACTTGAACACAAACTCATGATCAAGTGGTTCACCATCCAGATTCAGTTCATCTCTAGCAGATTCAGTTGATCTGCATGAACACCTCTGAGTTTTCCACCAGTTTGGTATTCATTTGGTATTGGTTTATTATTGTCACTTGTACAGAGGAACAGTGAAAAACTTGTTTTGCATACTGTTCATACAGATCAATTCATTACACAGTGCATTGAGGTAGTATAGGGTAAAAACAATAACAGAATACAGAATAAAGTGTCACAGCTACAGGGAAGTGCATTGCAGGTAGACAATAAGGTGCAAGGTCAAACAAGGTAGATTGTGAGGTCAAGGGTCCATCTCATTGTATAAGGGAACCATTCAATATTCTTATCACTGTGGGATAGAAGCTGTCCTTGAGCCTGGTGGTATGTGCCCTCAGGCTCCTGTAACTTTTGCCTGATGGGAGAGGAGAGAAGAGAGAATGACCCGGGCAAATGGAGTCTTTGATTATGCTGGCTATTTCACCAAGGCAGCGAGAGGTATAGACAGAGTCCATGGAGGGGAGGCTGGTTTCTGTGATGTGCTGGGCTGTGTCCACAACTCTGTGTCCTGGGCAGAGCAGGTGCCATACTAAGCCATGATACATCCAGATAGGATGTTTTCTGAGGTGCATCGATAAAAGTTGGTGAGTGTCAAAAGGGACATGCTAAATTTCTTTAGCTTCCTGAGGAAGTAGAGGTACTGGTGAGCTTTCTTGGCCATCGTGTCTACGTGCTTGGACCAGGACAGGCTATTGGTGATGTTCACTCCCAGTGACTTGAAGCTCTTAACCCTCTCAACATCAGCACCATTGAGGTAGACATGTGCATGTACACTGCCCCCTTTCCTGAAGTCAATAACCAGCTCTTTTGTTTTGCTGACATTGAGAGAAAGGTGGTTATCAATGGCACCATGTCACTAAGCTCTCTATCTCCTTCCTGTACTCTGACTCATCATTATTTGAGATACGGCCTACTACGGTGGTATCATCTGCAAACTTGTAGATGGAGTTAGAGCAGAATGTAACCACACAATCATGAGTATATAGCAAGTAGAGGGCTGAGGACGCAGCCTTGTGGGGCACCAGTGTTGAGAATAATCATGCCGGAGGTGTTGCTGCCTATCCTCACTGATTGAGGTCTGTTGGTCAGAAAGTCAAGGATCCAGTTGCAGAGGGAGGTGTTGAGTCCCAGGTCTTGGAGTTTGGTGATGAGTTTGCTTGGGATTATAGTATTGAAGACAGAGCTGTAGTCAATAAACAATAGTCTAACCTATGTTTCTTTATTGTCCAGATGCTCCAGAGCTGAGTGCAGGGCCAGGGAGACAGCGTTTGCTGTAGACCTGTTTCGACAATAGGTGAATTGCAGTGGGTCAAGGTTGTCTGGGAGGCTGAAGTTAATGTGTGCCATGACCAGCCTCTCAAAGCACTTCATGATGGTGGATGTCAGAGCCACTGGTCGGTTGTCATTAAGGCATGCTACCTTGCTGTTCTTAGGTACCGGGATGATAGTGGTTTTCTTAAAACAGGTGGGAACCTCAGATTGAATATGTGTGCAGGTACCCCTGCCAGCTAATCAACACAAAATCTGAGCACACGGCCAGGGACACCGTCCGGGCCAGATACTTTCCTTGCGTTCACTCTTAGGAAGACTGATCTTACGTCCTCAACAGTGACCACTGGTTCAGTCACATTGGAGGCTGTCAGGGTGGGTGGTGACAATCCATTCCCCTTCTGTTCAAAGCACACATAGAATGCGTTAAGCTCATCAGGAAGGGATGCGCTGTTGTTAACTATGCTGCCCGACTTCGTTTTTTTGTCTGTTATAGCATGTAAACCCTGCCACAACTGATGGCTGGTCTGGGACTCTATTTTGAACCAGTATTGTCTCTTGGCATTCCTGATAGCTTTCCGGAGGTCATATCTCGATTTCTTGTAAAGGTCAGGGTCACCTGATTTGAATGCAGCAGTCCATGACTTCAATAAGGAGTGGATCTCCTGGTTCATCCACGGTTTCTGGTTTGGGAACACCTGTATTGTCCTCTTTGGTACACAGTCCTCAACACACTTGCTGATAAAGTCCGTGATGGTGGTGACATACTCATCTAGGCTGGCAGCTGAGTCTTTGAACATGGACCAGTCCACTGACTCAAAGCAGTCACATAAAAGCTCATCTGTTTCCTCAGACCAGCACTGCACAACTCTCTGTACTGGATCCTCCCGTTTCAGTTTCTGTTTGTATGCAGGGAGGAGGATCACAGCCTGTTGGTCTGATTTACCAAAGTGAGGGCGAGGGGTGGCTCGGAAGGCATCTTTCATGGTTGTATAGCAATGATCAAGGGTGTTAGGGCCTCTGGTGGGACAGGAGACGTGCTGATAGTACTTTGGTAACACACTCTTGAGGTCGGCCTGGTTGAAGTCACCTGCGATAATGAAGAGGGCCTCAGGTTATCCTGTCTCAAGGTTGTTGACCAGCTTCAACCAAATGTCAATGTTTCAACCAAATTTCTGCAAACCTCCAATATGGTGTGACCTTCTACTTATAAAGGGCAACTTGCTAGGTAGGTAAGTGATTTTGGCTTTACCTCTTCTGTTGAATTCAAGAAGCCAGATTGGATGGAACAATGTACAAGTTCCTGCCCCAGTACATCACTGCAGAAGCCCCTCAGGGCAGAGTTCCAGGCTCAACCAGCTTCAGCTGCTTTGTCAACCATTCTTCTGATACATAACCAGAAACAGGGATATTTGTTGATAAATGCATAATGTTCAAATTCATTCATGATTACTCATAAAATGAAGCCATCCATGCCTTCATACAGCAATTCCAGAGCAACATGTTGACATGGACCAAAAAGTCTCAGACATCACTTGCGCCACAGAAGTGCCAGGATGTAACAAGAGAAAGTTTAACTGCCTACGTGTGACATTCAATGGCACTACCATCACTAGGTCTCCTACAATCAACATCCTGGGAGGTCACCTTTGACCAGAAACTCAAATGGACCAGCCACATCAGCATTGTGGCTGCAAAAAGAGCATGTCAGTGAGTGTGTTCTGGTATGCAGCAGAAAGTGACATCCCAAAGTCTTTCCACCATCTAGAAAGGCATGAGTCAGGATTGTGGTGGAATATTCTGTACCTGACTGGATAGTGCGGCTCCAACGTCTTTCAAAAAGCACCACGTCATTTAGGACAAAATAGCCTGCTTGGCTAACACCCCAACATTAACACCTAAACATTCATTCACTCTATCATAAATGACCTGGATGAGTATTTTGATGGGTGGGTTAGTAAGTTTGCAGACAATACCAAGATTGGTGGAGTTGTGAATAGTGTAGAAGACTGGTGATGGATACAGCGTGATATAGCTCAGTTGCAGATCTGGGCAGAAAAATGGCAGATGGAGTTTAACCCGGATAAATGTGAAGTGTTGCACCTTGGTGGGACTAATGTCAAGAGGCAGTACACTCTAAAGGGCAAGGCCCTTAACAGTGTTGAAGAGCAGATAGACCTTAGGGTGCAAATCCATGGCTCACTGAAAGTGGCTACACAGGTAGATAGGGTGGTAAAGAAGGCTTATGGAATGCTTGCTTTCATTAATCGAGGTATTGAATACAGGAGTCAAGAAGTTAATGAATCTCTATAGGAATCTGGTTAGGCCGCATTTAGAGTATTGCGTACAGTTCTGGTCACCTCACTACAGGAAGGACGTCAAGGCTTTAGAGAGGGCGCAGAGGTGGTTTACGAGGATGCTGCCTGGATTAGAGGGCATGTGCTATCAGGAGAGGCTGGACAAACTTGGGCTCTTTTCTCTGGAGCGGCGGAGGCTGAGGGGTGATCTGTTGGAAGTGTATAAAATTATGAGGGGCATAGATAGGGAGAACAAGCAATATCTTTTTCCCATTATTGAACGATCCAGTACCAGAGGGCATGCATTTAAGGTGAGAGGGGGTAGGTTCAGAACAGACATGAGGGGTAGGTTTTTTACTGAGAGCATGGTGGATGCCTGGAATGCGTTGCCTGATAGGGTGGTGAAGGCAAATTCATTGGGGGCTTTTAAGAGGGGCTTGGATGGGCACATGAATGAGGGGAAGATGGAGGGATATGGGTAGAAGGGATTAGCAATGTCGGCACAACATTGTGGGCCAAAAGGCCTGTTCTGTGCTGTACTGTTCTGTGTTCTTGTTCTATGTTCTATCACTGGCACACAGTGGTTCCAGGGTGTACCAGCTACAAAATGCATTGCAGTTGTTACAATTGCACCTTCCAAACTGGCAAGTTCGAACAACTTGAAAGGCAAGTCCAGGGGACACATGGGAACACTGCCGCCTGCATGTGCCCCTGCTACTTTCACACCATCTTGATTTGAAGATGTCTGCAGTCCTTTGTCATTACTAAGTCTAAATCCTGAAACTTCTGTTCAAAAGCACAGATCAGATACCTCCACAAATAGGACTGCTACGGTTAAAGAAGGTGGCGATTATGGATGGGCAAGAAATACTGGCCTTGCCAGCAATGCCCAGATGTTAAAAAATAGATATAAAAAGTGCTGACATTGTGATTTTATTGGGCAGCCAAGTCTTGCGGTGTACCTGCTTTTCAACAATATAATTTTGCCACAGACAGTTCCACTAGCATTCACTATGCATCAAAAACTCAGTCACTCAATATTTAGTTCATGTGCTGTGTTGTAAATCAGCCTTTCCCTCTCTGGATGTATATTTGCTAAGTTCCAATGCATTCATAAAAATATACCAGAGCACATGAGGAGAAACCCTCTTGACTTTTTGAAGGATCAGTGATTCGAAGAAATAAATTTAAAATAGATGGTATAAAGATACTAGTGAGAGATTGCTTACAGATCATGTTATTATGATCTGGAATGCACTGTCTGAGTGAGTGGTGGAAATGGACATATATTTTTTTAAAAAGCCATCGCAGAATTGCAGGGAAAGATCAAGAATGGGACTAATTGGATAGTATTCTCAAGACCCAGCTCAATGATGGGCTTCTTTCTGTGCTGTTTAACTTTGTAATTCTGTGAAGGTGCTATCCACTTACACAAGCAAAAGGATGGTGGTTAATACATAGCCTTTAATTGCACAATAGTTGTAAATGTCAGTCCAAGTGACATGTTTGTAGAATAGTCTGAAACTCAAATTGTTTCAGGTCAGTTACTTAATTCAGTGTAGTCTCACGAGATTGACTTCCAGTCGATTTTCATCTAAACAAATTGCACTTGTGCCTCAGGTAATGTTGTCTTGTGAAAGTACTACTTCGTAAGAAAGATATAAAGCAACAAGATGAATTTTTGTTTCTCTGAGGCTATTGTATTCTCTGTTGCATGACTTAATGTCATACAGGACATTCTGGTTGCAAAACTGAGCTCTGCAGAGCCCAAGGTCTCACACTTACCAAGTTGGCTTAGATTTCTGGTGTGACTAAAATTCTTGCAATGTGTTAGCTAGCTCACAGAGCCAACAAATTGGTTGAAGTTGTAACATATGCATTGTTTGCATATTCCAGAAGTAACTTTAGATTGTGACATCAATTCTTGGATGGCAAGATTGCATTGTGAAGATTAAGCTAGTGTCATATGTTAAGCATGGTTGGAGAACGTGCATTTAGCAGCAGAACGAAATCCCTAATACACCCCATATTCCTGTCCTGCAATCTTTCAAGCAATTCTCAGTTACTTTTCAGTTTGTTGGTGATTGAATGGAAGGAGAATTGGTTCTGCAACTTTGCTGGGGTTGAGTTGTTGGATAACATCGGAGTTCAAGAAATCAGGGAAGAGTACTTAAAGTCCGGTTCATCTTGAGCTTAGCCCAGTTCCAGGCAGACATGAGCTCTTTGGTGCCTGCACAAAAGAGAAGGAAAAAAATTTCAGGGTGGGACTACCTGTCAGAAGAAAGAAAGAAGTGGCAGGGAAGGGGAAAAGGACTCTAAGTAGGAGACCACGCCTACCTTGGGTTTTCTGAAAGCACTTCTCCCTGCAGAGCTGCACTGATATCTGTGCAGCAGGACCAGAACTACCTGGTCAGAAGCAGTGAAAATCTCCTTTGCATTGAATTTCTACACCTCTAGCTCTTTACAGGTTGGTACCAGTGACACTGATGACATTTTGCAATTTACAGCGCACCACTACATTGCAAAGAAAACAGAGGAACATTACTCAAGGAGTGTGAATTTGTTGACTTCTGTTGTGTACAAGCAGGGGGCAGAGCCAGTATGGGGATATTTGAGCATAGTAGACCTCCCAATTGTGCAAGGAGCTATCAATTGCACCACATCTCATTATAGTCCTGGAACGTTCAGGAAATAAAAAAGAAATCATTCACACATTGTCCAGTCCACTCTCTGTGAATATGGGCAAAAGATAGTAATGGTGAATACCCGATGTCCAGGGAGCAGCTATGACACCTCTATTATACAAAGAATGTTTCCAGTTACCAGAACAATGTTTATCTCCTTGATGACAAGGTTGTTCACTTAACACCTAGCTCACATGAAGCTCATGCACAGGAGGAGAAAGTGCATATAACGAGTGCTGGGCTGTTCTTACAGAACAGGTGAACAAAGTCCTTAAGCAATTTTTCTGTTGCCTTGACTCCACTCAGGATAATGCAGAGTGGAAGTTCTAATGCACTGTAGTCTGTTATGTTCTCCATAATCTTGTATTTCTGCGGGTCAACATTTGAGGAACAAGAGGTAGTAGATAGAAGGAAGATTAGAAGGAAGAGAAAGAAATGGAGGAGAAAGGGGACAAGAAAGAAAAGAAAGATAGAGAGAAAGTAATGTTGGGAGCATCTTTCTGGCTAGGTAAACTGATGGAATTGTATTTTCAATGAATAGAAGGTTGAATCCAGTTATTGTTCCTCAGATATTGAAGCAGCCCATGGCTGCATGCAGTGCAACCTGAACAAAATTTTGGCTTGGATTTTGGTGGAAGGTAATATTCAGGCAACACAAATGTAAGATGATGACCATCTCCAACAAAGATAATTTAACCAACTTCCCTTGACATTTAATGTATGTTGGTCCCGGTTGCTGGCACCAGTTATGCACCATCTTCTTGTGAAAGAGAGATGAAGTGTATTAGTGGGTGTGTAGTGATATGTTTGAGTGCTGTGCCTGCTGTAGAGGAGACCTCACAAGCACTGTGAAAGCTGCCTTCTGCACATGGTCTGTGGTGTCCCAGGTCACACATGGACTGACCAGGATTGCAGAAGTGGCATCCTGGCATGCATTACAAGTATTGGATGCTTCTGTGCAGGTCTAGTCTGTTCCATGCTTTAGCATTGCAGTTAGTGTGGAGAGACAACATTTAGGGCTTTTTATATGGATTTATCACAAGTTGTCAAATAATCTTATTCACTTTCTCATTTTCCTAAAAAAAAGCCAAATGCTAAAGAACAGAATAAAAATGATTTTACAAAGACTACCAACAATTCTGAAATAAAATATTTGAGAAGTTAATGAATCTATTAAAATCATGGTTCCTTAAATTAAAATAGCTGAATAAATATTGTAGGGAGAATTTTCCAAAAATCTCAAGAAAGAAAGCATTCTATATGCAAATTAGTTTAATTGATCATTCTGTTACCTCACCCACCATCGTAATCATAGGGTTGCAAGTTTCTATCATTTGTGGTTTTCAAAATGTAAATAAACACTAATTTTCTCATTAGCTAATTATCATATGTAAATTAGATCTAATTAGTAGAACTAATACCTTGTTTTGTCTGTAGCTAAAGTAATTATATTTTCTGAATCTCATAAAAATAATTTTTGGGGAAAAGTGATTTTCAAATCACCTTAATTTACATATGTAAATTTAATTTAATTAGTGTGAATCATTAGCATGTTATTCCTAATAGCATAGCGTAATATCCTTCATGCTTCTTAACATGGGACGTGTGATTTTTAAATTATTAGTAAAGATGTTATCCCAGGTTTCTACCTGTTGCCCAAGGGGACAAAGAATATGTGTGGGATTTAAAGCAAAGTAAGAATTATAGTTAGTGAGTATGTCCTCCTTTATTTGCTAATATTTGCAAGATGGTTTGAGTGACCTGAGAACAGGCAGTCCCACTACAACTGTTTTACTCACATTCACAAATAAGTTTAAAAACACAGAAGCAGAATAGGTAACAATAAATGCTTTGTTGTTGAAACTTTTGTCAGTGTTTGATATTAATAAAAGAATAATCTTTGGAACATTTAATGCAAATAGCGGCTAACTGCTGAGAATTGCAGCAATACTAAAATGTACTCAATGACTATCTTGTTGAAGGAAGTGAGTTCAGCAGCAAGATGATGGTGAGCACAGTTGGAAGGTTGATGTTGATGGCCACATGAGAATTTCACATTATCCTCAGAGGGCGCTGGCCTTTCTTATAGGATGTTTAAGTACTTTATTGGACAGTCACACATGACATAATTTAGAGCATAATTAGCAGCTCTGAGTATCTGTTTTCTAATTCTGTTCCAATGTATCTTTGTAGTAAGGCAGGTTAGGCTGTAGCTTCATGGGAAAGAGTTTTCCTCATTGAGTTCCAAGATATGAGGATTGTTTCAATGCTGCCTTTCATAACATTTTATCTAAAAGAGTGGATGGTACTGGAGCAGAGCTCTACAGTTTAAAGATAGATGCCAATGATATCTACTGGCTCAAGCAAAGCTGCTTACTAATGATGGAAATCTACCTCTGTCGGATGAGAAGTAGAGTTGTGCCATTTGTTGGAGTGAGATATATAGCCTACTTTAAGCCTGGGATGCCATTTACATTGGGACTCAGGGCCAACTCTGCCTTTAAGTTAACCTCTAGAATATCTGAAAATGCTGCTATTTCTTGCTTTTGATCTGCAAATGGCTGCCTGATATATATCAGTTAAACATATTTATCAACCATCTCAATCTTTAATATTTATAAAACAGTTACAGATCCATGCACTCCAACATAAAGAATGTCAGATTAAAAATAAATTAACATTCATTAACCTTGATTAATGTACAGTGAACACAACTTTTGTCATCATATAATCACAATATGAAAATTCAGGCCTAGGCCATTCTTGGAGCTCATGATGGGAGTTGGCAAAGTTAATAACTGGTTTAGATTTAATTGATGTATAATAGGATGAGCAGTTTGCAAAGCACCAAAAGATATGAATGGAAGCATTTTTAAAAATTGAATGGTATAATAAAAATAGTGGATTAAATTAGCATTTTTCACTGTGGCTGCAATACCAGGCTTCTTGGTATTTCATGCCAGTTATCGGAATTTTATCTTAAGTTACACTGCGAGCAGTCTTAATTATAATCTTAACGTTTACTAACAAAAGCAACTGGGGACTTTCAGGGGTCTTTCTTGTTTGGGAAAAGATTAATAAAATGTTGAGATGTAGTGCATCCTAAAAATGCAAATACTTCATTTTAAACTGAATGGATTACTTCCTGTGTATATTGTCTGCCTTTCTCTTGAGTAGAAGTGTTATCATTATTAAAGGAAGACAGACAATCAGAACTTCAAAGGGCACTAACCATGGGTGAGGTTTCACAGGAAATGTAATTTTCTGTTCTGCTGCAATTTTTAATCCAAACAAACAGCTGCTTTGAAAATTATGGCCCTGGCAAGAAACACGTCTGGCTCCAAAGACATGCTGGCAGCCTAGAGCCTTATTGGATGAAACTGACCTTGGGCCACAGATTAGGGTAGATGGAGTGGAAGATATTTATCATATTTATTTTCCTTAGGGCTGTGATTTCAGCATTTGTTTTAAATTTTACAATGACAAATTTTAATGCTTACATGTAAACTTTTTTTTAAATACTGCAACATTATTTTGAACTTCTTTCCTTTGTGCCTGCTTTTTCTTCAACCCAATTTTCTTTCTTAAAGGGATGCCTTACTGGAGAGCAACAGCTGAATACAAACAGTGAGGCCCAGACATTGCATGAAGACATATTTAGCACATTGCCCTAGTGACATTGCAGCCTCTACTTGCCTCTTAAAAAGTCTTCCTGATCATAAAGGTCAGGACTAGGGATTTAGGACTTCCCACATAGGGCTTGGACAGGACAGGTTGAATTGGAAATGAAACCAACCAAATCATTGCAGAAGCTGTGTGATTAAACATTATGGCTCAGTGATAGCTCTCTTCAGTCTGAGCTGGTTGGGGGTTTAGACTTCATTCCAGGCAAGACCTGAGCTCCTAATCCAGTCAGACTTTCCAGTCCACCTCTGGAGTCAGTACTGTTGTCTTTAAATGAGGTGTGAGGTAGAGACAGCTGCTAACCCTCTTAGGTGTTTTAAAGCATCATATGGGACATTTCAAAGACCAGGTGAGTTCTCCCCATGATCTCATAGATACTTACCAAGGCCAGCAAGTCACATGAAATGATTATTTATTTCATTGCCATTTAGGAGAACCTGTAATACACATTTGGAGCCTGTTGGCGCCACATTTTCTATGTTATTTGAGGAACTACACTCCCAAAGTACTTGGCTATAAAACACTGATATCATTAACCACAGTATATAAAGGTAGTTTCTGTCTCATTATGAATGGTGTAACTGTGAAGCCTAAACTCTAAAATAGCTGTATTATTCACCCATGCCCAACTTCTAAGAGATAGGTGCTAGTTTCTCCTGATTTACAAATGGTATTTTAGTTTTGTTTTTCACTACAGTATTGCTGTTGGGAACAGGCTTGTTTTTGAAGACAAGAGGGTTGACAATTCTATTGCAAAAAAGGTGCTGTTGCAGATTTAGACATGCATTGGAGCTGAACTATATCTCTGGTACAGTTACTTTGAATAAATCTATGTCCACCTTCATAACATTGTCCAACTTGGCTCTTAAAATTGTCCATCTGTGGCTCTATGCCTTTGTATTGCTGCAACTGTGACCAGCCTTATAATCCTACACAATTTCTGTTCCTCCACTTCAGGTTTCTTAAGAACTTCAAATTTAATTGCATCACCATTGACAGCCATGTCTTCACTTGGCAAGGCTTCAAAGTTTTTAAGTTCTCTGTCTCTGTCTATTTCCTTAAGGTACTCTTTAAGACATAGTTATTTGTCTTCAAGCTTACATTGGGCTTCATTCCAACAGTCTAGGAGATCAAAGACAGACATCAGAATGGGAATGAGATGGAGAATTAAAGTGACAGGTAACAGGAAGCTCCAGACTACATCTCCTCCCACTTTGTTGCTGTAAGGACTCCATTCCATTCCCTTTGTTCCTCCATCTCCATTGTTTTTATTCTGATGATGAGACTTCAACACCAGTGCTTTTGCGATGTTTTGATTTTGCCTTAACTATGACTTCTGTTCTACCATTGTTGATGGGGCTCTCAATCATGTCTGCTTTGTTTCCAGCAACCATGTCTCACCCACTTTCTTCCCAGCCAGAGCAGGAATAGGGTTCTCCTGGTGCTCACTTCCACACTGCCACCCTCTAGTGGATCATCTTCTATGATTTCTGCCACATTCAGTGGGATTTCACCACCAGTCACACCTTCCCTTTCCCTTACAGCATTCCAAGGAGACCATTTCCTCTGAAGCTCTTCCCATGTAACCACAGGAGTTAGAATACCTATCTTTTCACGTCTTCACTTCCTACCACCCTGCGACCCAAATAGTTCTATCAGGTGAAACAGTGATTCACATGCACTTCTTCTGGTTTGGTAAATTGCATTTGGTGCTCATGGTTTGATTTCCTCCACAATGCAGAATCCAAGAGCAGAATGCCTGATCGTTTTGCAGAACACTTCCATTCAATCCACCATGGTAACCATGAGCTTTCAGCTGCCTATCGCTTTAATTCTCCACCACACGCCCACTCTGTTTTCTCTGTTTTTGGCCTCCTACACTGTTGCAGTGCAGCCCAAAGTAAGTTTAAGGAACAGCCCCTCATCTTCTGTCTGTGTACAATGAAGCCTTAAAGTCATAGAGTCCTAGAGAGATAGTGAGATACAGCACAGAAACATGCCCTTCAGCTCACTGAGTCCATGCTGACTGTCAACCATCTCTTTACACTAATCCAATATTAATCCCACTTTTTTTTATTCTCCCACATTCTCATAACTCCCCACAGATTCTACCTAAACACATTCACTATAGGGACAATTTGCACCGGCCAATTCGTATGTCTTTGGGATGTGGGAGGAAACCCACATTGTCACAGTGAGAAAGTGCAAACTCTGCACAGGGGGTACCCAAGGTCAGGACTGAACTCTGGTCTCTGGCACTGTGAGGTAGCAGCTCTACTAGCTGCACCTTTGTTACAACCAGAAAGGGACAACATTAGTGATTGCTGGTAGTTAAACTTTGCAAACTCTGGCCCAGTATTTAAGTTAGAACTGCTTTCCCATTATGAAGTTATTGCCATAAACTTTCTGCATGGTGACAATTGTAAGTAAGCCATCACAACATAATATCAAATTCAACAACTTCAGATAACCAGCCTCTTCTGATGGTATCAGAAACGGCCAGTTCTGATGTCAGGTCATACACTTATGACATTAACACAGGTTTTTCTCTCTTTACAGATGCTATTTGATCTGTCGAGTATTTCCAGCATTCTTTTTTATTTCTAGCAATGGCTGTGTTCTGTATCTTACATTTTTACCATGTTTTTTTTCTCTAACTGTTTTTATTCATCTTCTGTTATTTACACTTGTCCAGATAGATCAGTTGTGATTAATTTCCCTCTCTTTGTCACCTTGGCCCCACACTATCACAGACACACCCTCTGTTCTTTCAACCCTCCCCCTCTCTGCAACTTAAAACACATACTTGTTTCTTCACTTTTCCAGTTCTGATGATGGATCATCGACTGAAACATTAACTCTTTTCATCTCTCCACAGATGCTTCCTGATCTTCTGAGCTCCTTGGCATTTTTGGTTGTTAGTCCTGCAACAGTAGTGCCTCCACAATGCATGAGCTGAATAATAAGAATGGCAATAGTAACAAAAGGCTGGGCAAATAGGTTGCAGAGATGGGGCATTCTAGGATGCACTGAAAATTAAATGGCTAGTAGTTGGACCTGCGAGTTTCTGTAAATTTTGAAGTCCTGCACCAACAAATGGATAATATTTCTCAAGACTGGCATTTTAATGGATGCTGACCCTGGAAATTAACCAGGAAGTTAACATGTGGTCAGACCTCAACATAATAACATCAGTGAGAGGAAATATAAAATATATTTTGCTATGCTTTCTGACAGACCCTCTTCATTGCAGAATTTAGCCAACCTGAAGAAAATTTTCCAATTATTTACCTTTAAATGTCAATTACAAATGCTGACTGTGCAATGGTTGGCTCAGGTCAATTTTATTTCAGCACCAAACATGCTAAAACATGACTTGATTATATTTCAATGGGGGACTGCTGCATGAAAAATTTACAACATCTCAATTATGCATAATGCACCATTGCTGAATGATGGAGTAGAGAGTCACATGTGTTCCCTAGTTCCTGCTGAGGTCACTGGAGGGTGGCATTCTGGGACACCAGAGCATAGTGGGTCGACTCATGCTCCACTTTTGCTTCCCTCAAGAGGAACCATATCTTAAAAGGTGGCTCCCCAGAAGGTTAGGCAGAAAGCATGATCCTGCCACGGGGGAAATCAATTCAAGGAACCCATGACCTACCACTCTGAGGCACTATCGTCAACATCACTGGAGTCTCCTGAGCATGTTGTATGAAATTGTAATACCAGAATATGAAAGAATGGTATTACATTTTTCACTGGTTTGTATAACCCTTAGTCTTCTTCACTGGCCAATCACCGACTGAATTTTGCTGCTGTCTGTTTATAGTATTTGCACAGACACTGAGTGACAATTTCTGTAAACAGCAGTGAAATCATCTCAGTTAATACGTAGTATCCTTTTCAGATCCTGTCAGTATAATGCTGTTTCGTGTGTTTGAGGACTGAATGTAGAGTGAAATTCAGATCTGCTTTTCACTAGGAACTGAAAAATTTAGTCCTAATGCCTCTTATGCATCTTTATTATTTGCTATACTCAAAGATTCATTCTGCATATGAAAAATTCTAGATTTTCTTTTGTAAAAAGGTTTCCAAGTCACTATTTTTTCAGCTGTGTGAAGGTTATTACAGAAATTCCCTCAGCGCATGCAGTTAATTTCTGCAATATTTTTTGTTTTTCTTTAAAGCAAGTGCTTGCAGGCTGTGGCTTGAGGATCTGGAAATTGAGTGTAAAATATATTTGAGGATTGAGTCTCAAATGTTTACTCTCTGTTCAGAAAGTTTTAAGTGCAGCAAAAACTAAGATAAATTTTCCTTTGCTTTCAACTCTAATAATATTGACTGCACCAAAACTTTCAAGGGCAAGGAAGTATCCCAAGGGATTGACAGTAGTAAGTCAGTTGGTCCATGGGGACAGATTTTTGGGTCTTCTAGAAGGATTGTCTGGGTAGTGTAACCATCAGTAAACTAAGCTGAGAAAATTGTGCCTTCATAACAAATGGAATGAAAATTAGGTCCTCTTCTATGTGGGAATTTCTCACCATCCCCAGTTTCATCTCTTTAGTGCTGAGACAATAATTCTGTAGGCTAAAAATGAAAACAATCCACTTTGCCCCATTTTCTTTTTGATAGGCTACAACTCCCGTAATGTAGCATGGAATTAATATCTTCTTCTTTATCAAAAGATATTCTTGCCATTGCATGGAGAATGAATGATTCAGTCACTTAAAAATGTTATTTACTGTGGATGCTTCCCAAGCAAAAAGACATTTGGATAAGTACATGGATAGGAGGGGTTCAGAGGGATATGGACCAAATGCAGGCAAATAGGACAAGCTTGATGGGCACCATGGTCAGCATGGACGAATTGGGCCGAAGGACTTGTTTCCATGTTGTGACTCTTAAAAATGAATCTGCTACATTCTTAGCATTCAAGTTGTATAAGTTCTCTCTGAACATCATCTATCATAATGTAGGGCAGGTACGGTAGTGTGGCGGTTAGCATAACACTATTACAGCGCCAGCGACCTGGGTTCATTTCCCGCCGCTATCTGTAAGGAGTTTGTATGTTCTCCCTGTGACTGCGTTGGTTTCCTCCGGGTGCTCCGGTTTCCTCCCACATTCCGAAGACGTATGGGTTAGGAAGTTGTGGGCATGCTATGTTGGTGCCGGAAGCGTGATGACACTTGCAGGCTGCCCCCAGAACATTCTACGCAAAGATGCACTTCACTGTGTGTTTTGATGTACATGTGACTAATAAAGAAATCTTATCTTATAATTCCTCACAAAATTCTACTTCTTCTGAAATACATTGGATTAACTGTGAAGTTTTGTGCCTTGTTTATGAGTACTGGTTATGCACTATCACCAAATCATTCTCCATTCCTGGGTTCCTAGAACACTCTTGTATTATTGTCCCAGGCTCCCTGCCCCCCAGACTCCATTACCCCTCTGCACTATGTTCCAATCCACAGCACTCTGCTGCCATGCCTCTCAGCCTCTCTTCTGGTATTCCCAGCTCTTTGCTTGTGGCATGCCATACTCCACAGGAACTAACTGTGTCTGGTCCTCAGTCCCAACTGTGCTCCATTTCGACTGTGTCCCTTCCCAGCGTATTACATTTCTCTTCCCACCTATAGTGGGAGCAGTGTAATGTTTGAATTATGGAATAAAAGAAAATAGAACTGAACTCATATCCATTTAAATGGATAATTGGTAAAAGAATATGTTTGAAAACCTTTAAGAACGGATCCTTTTTTCAACCTCATCATTGACTTAATAATTATAACATTTAAAATAATAATTATAATATTTAAATGAATCTTATTTACTCAATTAAATGTTGCACTGACTTGCTATTAACTGATTACAACAATTTGCATTTATGTAGCACATTTAACTTAGGAGGGCACCTTATTAAGGTCACCTATTAAGTATTTCAGTGATGTTTTAGAGATTTTTTCACCTCCTCATACTCAGTATGAATACTCAAGAATACTCAAGTATTCTTGGCCACAGTGCCAAGCCCTTTTTATTAGGTGTGAAATATGACTCATTGGATGCAGATGCTGCAGCCTGATTATAGTTATAATAAACTATGTTTCAGCAACACCCTTTGTTCTGGAACACACGGCTTGAATGGGTGGTAGATGTGGGTGTTCTCACATTTAAGAAGTATCCAGATGAGCACTTGGATTGCTGAGGGATAGAATGCTACAAACCAAGTGCTTGAAATGAAATTAATATAGATGGGTACTTGATGGTCATTAAGGATATGGTAGGCTGAAGGGCCTGTTTCTGTTCTGTGTTTCTATGTTTCTATAACACACAAACCCTTTAGCAGCAAATATTTGCAGAGATTGTCTCTAAAAAATAAATGTATTTCTCTTGTTCATAAGGTGAAAGGATGCTGGCTGAAATTCCAAGTATGGAATAGTTAAGTGTTTCATGGAGACACAGAGTAATACAGCATGGAAACAGGCCCTTCAGCCCATCATATCTTTGATGACCATCAAGTACCCATCTATATTAACTAGTCCATGCTGACCAAGATTCCCATCTAAGCTCGTCCCATTTGCTTGCATTCGGTCCATATCCCACGAAACCTTTCCTATCTATGTGCCTGTCCAAGTGCCTTTTAAATGTTGTTAATGTACCTGCCTCAACCACTTCCTCTGGCAGCTCATTCCATATACTGACCACCCTCTGGGTGAAAAAGTGGCCCCTCGGGTTCCTGTTAAATCTTTCGCCTCTCACCCTAAACCTATGTCTTCTAGTTCTTGGTTCCCCAACCTGGGAAAAAGATTGTGCACATTCACCCTTTCTATGCCCCTCATGATTTCATACACATCCATAAGATCACCCCTCATTCTCCTGCATTCCAATGAATAAAGTCCCAACTTGCTCAAACTCTATCCATAACTCAGTCCCTCGAGTCCCAGCAACATCCTCATAAATCTCCTCTGCACTCTTTGCAGCTTAGTAGCACCTTTCCTATTAGCAGTATGACCAAAATGGAACACAATGTTCCAAATGCGGCCTCACCAACATCCTGCCCAACATCTTCACGTCAATCGAAAGAAAAGGTATATTCTTTTTCTGAGTTAGTCCCTGATGTTGAGGATGACTTCCTTCCCCTCCAGTTCTGTAGGTTCTAGTATGGGAAGTCATGTGTTTTTCTCACTGCTTTTGCGGGCTTACTTGTGCTGCCGATGAAGAGTCCCAAGGTTTCCAGCAACATTCATGTGTTCGTTTCCCATTTTGACTAGTCATCGGACAAGGATTCCCGTGAGTTGTTGAGAATGTTGCATTTGTCTCAAGAATGCTTTGAGAACATGCTTGGATTATTTTCTTTATCCCCCTGGTAATTAGTCCCTCTGGTGTCGGGAATGCAAGTTTCATGATCTGTCCCTGGGAGCTGGCTGAGTGTCGTTAGGTTCTCAAAGCTGAGGAGCTTGACTGGCAAAGGATCTTGATATTGGTTCTCTTATCAGTTAGTGGATTTGGAACAAATTTGCAAAGACAGTGCTGCTTGTACCTCTCCAGTGCTTTGAGTTGCCTGCTGTAAATAGTGGTGGAGCTGCTGCCTCACCTCTCCAGTGACCTAGGTTCAGCCCTGACCTCCAGTGCAATCTCTTTGCACGTTCTCCCTGTGACAACCTGGGTATTGTTTGGGTGCTCTGGTTTCTTCACATATTTCTAAAATGTGCAGATTGGTGGGTGATAAATGTAGGGGGATGCAGAGAGAATATAATAGAATTAGTGTAACTGAGGATTTGATGGTTTGTGCAGAGTCTGTAGACTGAAGGACTAATTTTGTGTTATATGGTTGATGTGTGCAAAATGTACAGATGAGTAGAAGTAGCTGTTGTCTTGAAGACCAGGTGCTTGGTCCCTTATTGCCAAAGGGCAGTGTTGTACATGGGGGCAGTTTTGTATTGGAGCTTTGTTATGGGAATGTTTTGTGCAAACACTTTGTTGATGACTTGGAGTTCAACCTCCAAATGTGCACATTTACAAATGTTGTCTGCACACTATACTGTAAGTCAATTGACTTTGGAGGGGCGGTGATGATAATTGAACAGTTTTAAATTTGTTCTGCACATTAACTACAATGCAGTGGGAAGCTTGTTAGAAATAAGGTATAATATTGTATCAAGAAAAATTAAGAAGAAGCTTGGAGCCATGGCATAGCCTCCAGTCAATATTGCAATGTAGCAAAAATGACAAAATAAGACCATTAGTTATCCATATGCACTATATAATCATTTTTACAGAATTATAATTGCAACCCAGTTTTCATTCAATTGTTATCTTCCTGCCAGATTTGGTACTATAGTTCAAACTATCATAAGCATGGAGTTGCTGAATGAATGAAATTAGGTGCCAACATTATTTTCATTTAACAGATTCTTCTGTATTGACAAAATAGGAATAAGATCAATGACCTTAACTATTTGTAAAAGAAATATGAATATTAACCCTCCCTTTATTTCTCTTTCTTATCACTTCTATGCATTGATTCTCCCATTATTTATCAAAGAATTAATAACATTTTGCTTTCACCAATTCCACACTCCAGATCTGGAAAAATGTTTTGTTAGTTCAGGGACATGGAATGGTATGCACTTAATTGCTAAAAGGGGGAAACACATTTTGAAATAGCAGAAATATTCACCCAAAAACAATAATGTATTGAATTTAGTGTTTGCTGCCTTAATTATAAATAGAAAGAACACAATATAATTGTGAATTAATAATATCCCTGCACAAACCTAATGAGCATAACAGTGATGGTGAACACTTTTCCAAAGTGCATGCCAATTTGATTCTTAGACATGTTAATGCAAAAAAAATGAGGCATTTTCAGGTTATTAAAAATGGGACCAAAACCAACTTTAAATCTACATCAACATACACAAAATGCTGGAGGAACTCAGCAGGTCAGGCAGCATCTATAGAGGGAAATAAACATTCAATGTTTTGGGTCGAGACCCTTCATCAAGACTGATTCTACATTAAATCTACATGTAGCCTTTGTGAGATAATAATATGGGGTTTTCATTTGGAATAACAATGCAATAATGATATTTTTGATTCCTGTTTTTATTTTTCCCACTAAAGTAAACCTTGTGAGATAATCCCATCATGCTATTCTCCCATTTCTCTTTCTTACATTGTCATCCAAGAATGTGCTGAAGTTCAAACTGAGCTAAGGAAAATGCCAAGCAACACACCGGCAACAATCAATAAACACATCAAAGACAGGAGACTTGAACAAACTAAATTCAAAGCCATGCCATCAGCTGCCTTTCTTGTCATCTGCTGTGGAATTGAGATCTTTCCACATACTTCCACCACCTGTGGTAAGTTCAATATCAGCTTTATAAATGTTGTTTTGGTCATTATTTCTACTTATTCTTTTGGCAGATGGTAAGCACAATCAAATCAATATCATAATTTTATGTTCAAAGGCTGCCCTTTTGGATTGACTTGTTGGGCAAGTGTTGGGATCAATGGGGCTTTGACACAAACATATGAAGTTTATATAAAAAATGTTTGGTTTGCATTTGAACATTGCCATAAAGATATTTTCTGTTAAGCTATAATAAATGATGTACTATCACAAGTTATAATGTCTAATGCGACAAATGTATGGAAATTTACTGTAAAATTTTGTGCATAACTTTTAGTTTCTCTGCAGATCTGCATTCCTTATTGTTCAGAATGTATTTAAACTTAAAACTTGACTATGTAAAATTTGTAGCTGTACCTTCCTAATCATGTTACTGCTGCACCAGATAGGCAGTGCATTTCAAAGATGATAGCACATAAAAGTGACTTCTGTTTCACAAAGGAATTAGTTTGCATATTTTTTGACTGAAATGAGGCTGATTAAATTTGCATTTAAAGTAGTAAAATTTAAAATTGCCTCCAGTGCCTCCAGTTGTTAACAGTTGGCTTCTAAGTTTAGTGTGTCCATTCTGAAAACTTGTCTGCACAATAAGAAGGGTAAGAAAATGTTCATGGATCTTTTATTTTGTTCTTAATATGTTTTATCTCTTGTTTGACATTGTAAATCTATCATTCTTGATTAGTAACAAATGACTTTCTTCACTTAATAAACTGGGAAAATAGTAGTAGTTCAAAATGTATTATAAAGAATTGAAATTAACTGGAATTTGAATTTATTACAGTGCAATTAAAATAAGGTTTGTTTTGCTGCAAGTTTAGGCATCTCTAAAAGTAAGTTATACACAAAAGTGCCATGGATACCTCATATACAAACCCTATTCCTTAAATGACAGCACCAAAAATAAACTGTCTGGTCCCAAACATTCTGGGAAAATCAGTCGAGATTTGGGCCAGAAACAAAAAAAAAGAAAGGTTCTACATAAAGCTCTAGTGTAGGGTGTTTCTGTGGATATGTTGAGAATTTTCTCGGTAATTCAGAAAAAAATAGTTGTATAAGTATCTTCTCACCCATGGTCAGGAAATCAAGGAGATTCAAGAGCTGTGAGATAAAGTAGGAAAATGAAGTTAAGTCCAATGATCTTTTCTATCATGAGCTTATTAAATGGCAGAGCAGGTATGAGAGGTTGATTGCCTACTGCTTTTCTACTTATCATATAGTGGTGCACTTCTGATTGAAGATTCTTGCTCAATGATTTCTGTTTACTGTATTGTATCTAAATATAAAATGGTCACATGTATTTAAACAGGTGCAAACTACTTCTAAAAGGATAGATTTTTTTTCTGCTTTGTTCCCACATTGTTTCTGAGAGTTTTTATGCTATTTGTAATTAGGATATTTTCAAAATAAAAAGGAAATTTATAATCAAGCATAACTAAATGCAAAAGCATCAACAGTATTGTATATCAGAGAATATATTCAGTGGGGAAGTGTCAAAACTAGTACATTTATCTGTCTGCCTATAACTACGAAGCCTTAAATACAGGTTGTGGTTGATTCATTGCTGGGTAATACACAAGGTTGCAGATTGAACAAGGAACAGTACAGCATAGGAAGAAGCCCTTCAGCCCACGATGTGCTTGGTTCAGATTGGGTGGGTTTAGGATTACATTTTGCATGATTTCTATTTGTTTTTAACTGACAATTAATTACATTTTATCAAAAATATTTCAGCACATTATATTTCCCCCTTTGAAAAGTGAAAAGTTCTGTTTATTATGTGAAGGTGTAAAGCTGTATGCAGGTCACCACAGAAGTAAAACCCGGAGACTGTGAAAGGAATAAGCACTTGTTTTTTTACTTCTGAGAGTTCAACTTATTTTAACAAATGTTTAAAAGGCTGAAAAGGTTAGGCAACATCTCCTGGGTTCACACATACACAGTTAAGTGTGGACACTTGGTTAGTGTCCCAGGCCCAGCCATCTTCACCTATTTTATTAGTGACTTTCCTTCCTTAAAAAGGTCAGAAGTGGGGATGTTGACTGATCATAGTACAAAGTACATTTCCAGCTGCAATTCCTCAGCAAATGAAGCAGTCCATGCCTGCATGCACCAATGTTCAGGCTTGGACTGATTAGTAGCAAGTAACACTTGTGCCGTATAAGTACCAGATAAGGAACATCTCCAACAAGTAAAATCTAGCTATGCTCTTTGACATTCAATGGAATCTCCATCACTTTGTCCCCCACCATTAGAACCCAGGGCTGGTGTAGGGGTGTGGGCTGTGGGTTCACCATTGACCAGAAACTCAGCTGCAACAGACACATTAAAACTGTGGCTACTATAAGAGCAGGTCCGAGACTGGGTATCCTGTATTGAGTGACTCACCTCCTGATACCCCAAAGATTTTCCACCACCTACAAAGGACAGGTCAGGATGTTGGAATGTTGCCTGCTGCTTGGACTCTCCCAACATCTCTCAGTTAGCTTGACACCATCCAGGACAAAGCTGCTGCCTTGATTGGTATCCCATCAACCACTCTAAACATGTATTCACTACAGAGAACCAAGAGACTGCAAAAGCTGGAAATTAATCCTGATGCAGGGTTTTAGCCCGAAACATCTACAATTCCTTTCCTCCCACACATGCTGCTTGACCTGCTGAGTTCCTCCAGCAGATTGTTTGTTGCTCATCTATTCACCGCTGGTGCTCTGTACTTTCAATGTGTATTCAGTGCAAACTTCACAGCAGTTACTTGCCTTAGCTATCCCAGCAGCACCTCCCAAACCTGCGGCCAAGAAGGCCAGGGACAGCAGGTGCACAGGAACACCACTACCTGCATATTTCCCTCCAAGTCACACACCATCCTGGACTTGGAATTGTGGTATCATTCCTTCTTTGTTGCTGGGTCTAAATTCTGGAATCCAGTTGCATAGTTGGGGTACCTTCAGCAGAAGAACTGCCGTGGTTCAAGAAGATAGCTTACCACCATCTTCCTAAAAATGATTAGGAATGCACCAATAAGCATTGGCCTTGCCATTTATGCTTAAATCCTGAAAAATCAATAAACAAAATAATATCAGGAAATCGTTATCCAAACTGACCAGCACTTTCACAAGTTATGCAAAAGTAAGATATCTGCAAGAGACTCATCGTTGATATACACGCAACACTGTGAAGTAGTGTTGTTGATCAATAAATACCCACAAAACACGTAAGAAAATGTTAGAGCTTGTCATTATAAGTGTAAGTAAATTTTTGACAATGATAAATCATAATTATTCCCAATCTCTCTGACCCTGAAAATGAACTTCCAACAATGTGCATTCATCTCCCTTCAAATTTTAATTATTATTGGAGATTTAAAAAGAAATAAAAGTAACTTACACTCTTTTTCTTTCTATCTCTTTAAATTTCCCTTTCTGTATATTGTTTTACATTTACACTTCCTGGCTTACATCCTGTGTGGCCCAGTAGTGAATCTTAAATTTGATTAGATAAGGAGATATACTCGCTAGAAATTCGAATATGTGATGCTGCTTACTTTAGTGTTTTTTAGTAATTTTTTATTAGTGAAACATGATAACACCCACTTCCAAGTCATTCATTTTTACTCTGGACACAGGTTAAGTGATACTGTTCCAAAGTCAAAATCAAGTTTCTTGTCATATGCACAGGTGCTACTGCAGTGATTAGGGTTGTGCCAGTTGCTTCAAGAACTGGATGATTGAAGGGAAGTAGCTGTTCTTGAACCTGGTGGTGTGGGACTTCAGTCTCCTGTACCTCCTGCCCGATGGTAGCTGTGAGAAGATAGCATGGCCCGGATGGTGGGGATCTTTGATGATAGATGTTGCCTTCCTGAGGCAGTGCATCATGGAGGTACTTTTGATGGTGGGGAGGGATGTGCCTGTGATGTATTGGGCTGAGTTCATAACTCTCTGCAGCTTTTTACATTCCTGTGCATTCGAATTGCTGCACCGGACCATGATGCAACCAGTCAGGATACTTTCAATAGTACATCTGCAGAAGTTTTTTTGGAGTGTTCAGTGACAAGCCGAACCTCCTTAATCTTCCAAGAAAGTAAAGGTGCTGGCATGCCTTCCTTGTGATTGCATTTATGTGCTGGGCCCAGGATAGGTCATTGAATATGTTAACACCTAGGAATTTAAAGCTGCTGACTCTCTCCACCGCTGATCCCCCAATGTAGACTGGCACATGTTCACCCTCCTACCCTTCCTGAAGTAAAGCATCTTCTGGAGTGCTGCTGGAGAAATTAGACCAAATTGTTTCAAGGAATGCTTGTCATTAGTTCCTCACAGAATAAATACATTTTCATAATACTCTCCTGGATTGGGACCCCCACAGAGATAAGTTTCTAATTTATGTTCCAGCTAACCCACTGCACAATGTTGCCCCTCACCTCCCAATGTCAACTCTAACCTCTGATCTCTAAGGTCCTAAACTGAATCCATCACCTGAGCCTTCAACTCCCAAATGACCCCCAGTTCCCAAAAAGCTACAACCCTTCTGATTCCCTGAAGCTCTGACCACCCCCAATGATAGGAAGCTCTGACTTCCTGGCCTTGATGTTCTGATCCCCCAGGATGCGATGGCCTGTAATAGCCTTTACTCCCATCACTCTCTGACGGTCCCAATCTACTGAAGCTTTGACCTCCAAAATCGTCTGATAATTGACCCAAGCTGATGACCACCGTCCACCACCCATCCCTGATCTTTCAATGGCCAATCTGAACCACCAGCCACTGCCAAACCATGATACTGGGCTTGGAATGGTCTTCGGGCTGTTGCTGTTTTCTCTCCCTTATCCCACTGGACCCTATCTCCTGGATAGCAAAATTTCCTTCACACATTCTACAGCTTGCCAGGAAAAAAAGTGTAACAGTGATTCAAATGTGTCCAAGGGCTTTTGTAGTACTAAAGTTTGAAGTGGCAAGCCCACAACCAAACTGGTCATTGGTACAGCACACAATAATCATATAGCACATCTGCTATGGTGCACAACAATTTCTGGGCTACTGTTGCTTACTCTGTTCCAAGGGGACCAGATCCCTTATGGAGAATGCTGCATTATTTCAATTCTCTAAAACTGCAAGTCATGGTACAAACCTTCACAGAAAGTCTGTGAGAAAGTGTGAGTGCACTGAATACTGAGCAGTATTCGTTCATTGCTGAACATAAATTAACTGAAAGATCTTTCTGAGCATTGATTTTTTTGGCATAAATTTGAAGCAAAGTTAACATGAATTTGAGGCTGCATTTGTCACAGAGAAACATTTGGTTGATCATTTGGTTTTGTTTGAGGAGGGAGAAAGCTATGTGTTAATTTTGTCATGACATTATGATATGCAAGTGATTTATTTGATACAATTTACATCTTTACATTATATGTCTGTGAACAAATAGGAAAAGTCTTGCCACACATCTCCTCTGCAGAAAACACTTTCGTAAAATTCAGTGTCAAATAACTTCCAAGTCACTGTGCAATGATGGCTACCACCTTAGGTCATTCCACAGAGTCCTTTTACTGTCCGTTTCAATTTCCCAGTCAAAGTACAACAATAGATAGGAAGTGACAATAATAGGTCTTCACACTAATATGAGTCAGTTTCTCCCACAGGATAGAAATGTTTGGAAGAAAACAAGGAAGAATTACTGTGGTGCAGAAACACTGAGCTACAATGCAATCTCTTTGCAGCAAATCTGAATTCAATTTTGTTTAGATTTCATTGCCAGTGAAATTGTGTTCTGACACCACAATTGTTGACTGATGTATGCAGTGGAAAGGGGAGCTAATTTATAACATTTAATTCTTCAACCAAAATGAGCTAGATATTCTGCCCCTGGACTATGAACAAATGAAAAATCTCATGCTGTAATAATGTGCACTTTGGTTTCTAAATTGGACAAACTGAATCTATATCTCAGTCTACAATCAAAATCTACAAACTGGACAGAAAAGAATATTTGATAGTCTACATGCACATCAAGCTAATTTAAGAATGTAATTAGTTGGAAAACACCAAAAAGAGTGACAAACCTCATAGGAATGATTCTCGAATGGCTACTTAAAATGTTATGTTGGCATTACTCTATACTACATAATTTTATTTTTACCCTCTCAGTTTTAATTTCATACTGAGGCATCCCTTGCAAAACCAGAGAGTGTACTGGTGAGGTCCCCTTATTTGTAAATGGTTCACATAACGGGCTGCTCAGGGTTGCATAACATTTTTTAAAATTTTAATCACATCTTGTAGACATGAGTCCTGCAAAGCTGAATGCTTCACAAATGTCTTACTCAGGGCAGTACTCATGTAGAGTGAGTCCAGTCAAGGTGCAACATGTATCTGCTCCACTGCCCAGTTTTTTTTTCGCTTGGCGCTCTGTACTAACAGCAGTGTGGGAGTATTCTGACCACTTGAATTACACCAGTTCCAAAGGTGGGCCACTACCACTTCAAGGACAATAGAGGTTTGTTTGAAATTTAGCTTTGTCTGTGATGTCCACATCCCAAAAAGGAATGCTTTAATATTGTAACTATAACTTGATAGTCATTTCAGTTGCAGGCCCTGTGGCAAATTGCTGAGCAGAGTTTGAAAAATCAAAGAATTTGACAACACCTTTCGCCCTTCTTTCTGTGTCTGTTCTTTAGAGTTAGAGAAATTCAGACCCAGCGTCAATGACCTATAGATTCTTGGTAGCTGCACACCTTCCTCAGTTACTAATGCTTATCCAATTGCTTTGTAAAAGATACAATGAAAAAACTGTAAAACCTGAGTGCAGGTTGTTTAATTAACTCTAGGCAATGAGAAATAGTAGATAATTCAACTATTTTCACTTAGGAAATACCCAAATCAAAATTGGAAAATCTTGAACATTGTGTACCATTCATTTCTTGCTAATGTACAAATCACCGTAAAGAAAATTTTCTTCGATGTATTTCAATCTCTGCTTTATCTGGGAGGGCATAAGCCTTAAAATCGTCTGCTCATGTAATAATTTCACAAAATATAATTTTCATATTTTGATGGTCAGTCCTTTGCATCTTGCTTATAAGTCTGGCTTAGAAATGCTGAACCAAGAATGGAGAAAAGTTCGGCTCATATTTTTCTCTGGCTGAAAAAGTATCTGTTCAGTAACAAAGAACCACCTGGCTCATTATTCTCTGGAGAAATGCTGAAAATTCAGTGAATAATCTTGTTACCTTCACCAACTACCTTTATCCTAAACCTATTTTTTAGAACAATTAGGAAAAAGGAAAGCAGAATTCAAACAGTTCAACCTGAAAAATCTACCAAAACTGCATATCAGAAATAGAATGATAATGGTGTCATGTCATATTTTCCTATCAACTCATGCAAAAGTTATCAACTGAATGACTCATCAGCGTACACAATGTGATCATATTCTTACACATAATCTTAGAACAGAGTCTTTCATTAAGAATCATGTGGACAGAGACAAGATTTTGGAACCTGTTTGGACTATCTCACAATGGATGATTGTATGGAAAAAAATGCTCACTTTGCATTGAGCTTCCTGTCTCAGGAACTGAGTTTTCTTGGAGCTCATGAAGATAAGCAAATAAGTGAGATACCATTCAAAGCAAAATGGGATAGAGTGGGGAACATTTATCTCTCAAATAGCATTACTGAATGCTTTAATTTCACTGCTGACACTGGAACAACTGTAGACTCAGATTGCCCTGTAGCTCTGCATTACTGACACATCAAGGGATATGGGACCATGCAGTAAATTATATGATTGGCCGTAATCTTAATGAATGGCAACAGGTTCAAGGACTGTAAGGCTTGGTCCTACTTTTATTTTTTATTTTCTTACTTCAGTAACTACAGAGCACTTTGAGGCCACCTGAGGTAGTGAATGCAAGTTCTTTGTTCCTTTGATGAATCCAGAGTTAACTGAGTTTTTCTATTACTGTTTTGAAAATAGATTCAATCTAGTAGCACTTCTTGCATTGATCCATTCGCTCATAACAACTGCCACTTTTTTTTTGCTTGGCCCACTCACAATCCCTGTGTGGATAAAATTCCTCAGTGGGATTGATTTGTTTTGAGCCTGAGTTTAACCTCTATTTGAGTTTTGGGATTCATGTCTTGTTTTGAACTAGATACCTGAAATAAAACACAACATTTTCTATTATTTTGTTCACTTCTCGAGGCTACTCCCTTCCTTCAAGGATGCATTAATGCTTACAAATTTAATTTTGTATGGAGATATAAAAAAGGCCACAAATTAGTGAAAGAAATAAAAATCTACATTTAGATAACACTTGTCACATCTCAGAAAAGTATCCTAAAAATTCTGCTTGCAATGGTAGAGAAACCTGTGTTATGCCTTAAAAGGAACAGAACATGTCCTTGACTAAATGGCCCAGGACCAGCTGGGACATGGACCTCATCCCTATTGCCACAAATTTGCTATGGATGTTACTTGGGAGTTCTGAGGCAATTCACTGGTCAGGTCCTGGGGAACTCTGGCTGCCTTGCCAGGCTGGTGCATAAGTTAATAAAGAGCAAAGGCATGCACAAGGTGAAGGGGCCAGTGAGGGCGTGGCTTTCAACCAATAATCACCCAGCATAATAAGAGAGTGAGTGAGTGAGTGTGTGTGTGTGTGTGTGTGTGTGTGTGTGTGTGTGTGTGTGTGTGTGTGTGTGTGTGTGTGTGTGTGTGTGTGTGTGTGTGTGTGTGTAGATATGGTAATATGTTTTTAATTTGCCCTTCCAAAACTAGTCAGATTTAAAACCCTGCACTGTCAGGGTGAGGCCAAATGTAAACTGAAGGAACAGCACCTCATATTCCGCCTGGGTAGTCTACAGCCCAACAGCATGAACATTGAATTCTCCAGTTTCGAGTAACCTGCTTCCCCTTTGTCCTTTTCTCTCTCCTTCAGATCTACCCAGGTCTTGTCTCACACAACCTCCTTCCTGAACCACACTCCAGCCCCCTAACCCCACCCCCCACCCCCCCAGTTTCTTTCCCCTCCTCCACCTATTCCATCTGCCCATTACCCACACATTCCTCCCACTGGGTCCCCTCAACCCACACATTCCTCCCACTGGGTCCCCTCAACCCACACATCCCTCCCACTGGGTCCCCTCAACCCACACATTCCTCCCACTGGGTCCCCTCAACCCACACATTCCTCCCACTGGGTCCCCTCACCTTACTGATCCCATCTGCTCACCATACCTCCCGTATTTGGTTTACCTTCCTTTCTTCTCAGATGCCATAATCTGCAGCCATTTGTTGTCTCTGCCTATCACATTCCAGCCTCTGTTGCTCTCTCCACCCTTCCCTCCCCCATCCTCTCCGTCTGCCAATCAACTGCTCCTCAGCTGGATCCACCTATCACTTGCCAGCTCTTGCCCCACCACCCTTCCCCCTCATTGGCTATCTCCCCTCTACTCTTTCAGTCCAGATGAAGGGTCTTGAGCCAAAACGTCGACAATTCATTTCCCTCCATAGATTGGTATTGGTATATTATTGTCATTTGTACTGAGGTACAGTGAAAAACCTGTCTTGCGTACTGATTGTACAGGTCAATTCATTACACAGTGCAGTTACATTAAGTTAGTACAGAGTGCATTGACGTAGTACAGGTAAAAACAATAACAGGTAAAAACAATAGATGCTGCCTGACCTGCTGAGTTCCTCCAGCAGCTCGTTTTTTTGCTTTATGTTCCTGCACACAGTCACGAGGGTACAGTTGGGAAAATAAATCATTATGAAGGAGGCAAGCAAAGGTTGCCAACTGTTCGGCCGAGGCTTGCTCTGGATTCATGGGACTTCAAAAATAAACTTTCCTCAGCTTTTTGGGGAGTCCTCCAGGGGTCCCTTTGACATTAATGCACAATCGACCAAGAAAGACTGAGCAGAACCTCCGCTTCTGGTGAATTTAGATCGAGGTTCCTGACTCACCTGTTTGAGGCGCATATTGCCTGTTGCAGGTGGAAACAGAGGAAAATTGAGTGCTAGATATCACAGCCTAAAGTTGCCCCAGTGAAAAGCAAATGGCCAGAACATGGACACACAGAGGTCCAAACTTATGCACAAACAGGCCAAGTTTTACTTTTGCATCTCATCGAAAGGAAGGGATGCACACTTATGTAGCATTCCTCAGCACTGCTTATTTCAGCTTGTAAACTGAGTTCTGGAGTGTACCTTCATGTGGCAATTGTATAATTTTCTAATGCTTTTTAAGTAATTTCTATTATCATATTGAACATCTATAAACAAGTTATTAAGATTTGGCAAACCTTTTTATAAGAGAGGCTCCAGCTTCTTTTCTTCAATGTGTAGTATAGCTTTCTTACACTAGTTCTGAAATGACATTTGCAAAATAAAGACTGTGTCATATTGCACTCATTCCACGAATAGCTCATGTTGCTCCATTGATAACAATGGCAGAGCAAAATACATCGACCTACATGTCCGAAGCCAGCTGTAGGACCACAGCACTACATGCTCCATGAAACCAGCTGGTCCAATAAAGCCTCAGTGTTCTTTTATTTCACATTTTTCACTTGTATGGCATCAACTATTATAAAGGTGGATCCATAGTGAAACTGAATAATTCAACAGTAGTCTGCACAAAATTTGTAATATCACTCAGACAGACCATAATAATGGCAGGAAGGAAAGTATGTCACTGGTCCTTGAGGGAATACTAGCAGACTGTTTCATTGAGACCATGTTGGTGTAAATGGACCAGGACAGTATATTGAAACAAATATATTGTGTTGTCATCTGTTGGGGCATTACCTGTGACAGTTTAGAAACCAATTAGTGAAGAGACTGAAAATGAATCAAAAATGGCAGAGGCACTAAATGGTAATAGCTGTGATCAGGCGCCTGTTATAAATTCTGCTTGATTTTCTTTTCCATAGTTTCTTGTTAACTGACAACGAAAAATATAAAATTACCTCATTGAAACATGAAATATTCTCAGAGGGTTCGAGAGAGATGATCTGGATCTTGGACTGGGGACCACAGTCTCAGAATCAGGAGTAGGCCATTTAGGCTTGACATAGGGAGAAACTTCTTCACTCAGAAAGTGGTGAATCTTTAGAATTGTCAACCCCAAGGGATTGTGCAGGTTTAGTCATTGAATGCATTCAAATCAGAAATGAATAGATTTCTGGATTTTAGAGGAATCAAGGAATATGGGGATGGGTGAGAAAAATGGTGCTGATGTCGAAGGTGATGATATTGTTGAACAGTGAAGCAGGCCAAATGGCTAACTGCTCCTGTTCCTTACGTTCATATGTTCTGCTGGCAGAGAGTATAACTTCTGGCACCTGTGTCGAAGTTGAATTTCATCCCCCTTTGACTATGGATAATTAATGACCACAAGGTATCAGCTGATAAAGCCTATTAATAAACTGTTCATTTACCTTAGCACCTAGTTTTAATCCAGCTAACAATCTTTTTTATTGTAGACACTTGACATTTCTTTTCCGTATACCTTGAAGTTACTTCTAATGTCTAATTTGTAAATTGAAATGATATTCCAGTCATCTCAGCCCCAGTGGGTGTGAGTCCTCAGCAAATTGATAGTAAACTTAATTGAAAAGGGCATGTGATCCTCAGGTGACCTGATCTTCAAAAAGTCCTGCTGATATTGGGTGTCTGAAGCAAATTTGTGCTTCAATTCCTGCGTTGTTCAATGTTAGAATTTAATTGCCACTTTCTGTTCAAACTGTTTTAAAGAAAAAACATTCGTGAGTTTCCGGTGTGTCAGTTTTCAATTTAACTGTCATATGCGTGTGTTGTATTCAAATTATGCAAAACATAGATATGAACAAATTCTTCTTAATTTTCACCATCCTGATTTGCTTAATAATTAATCGTTACCGAGAAAATTCTATTCTTCTAAACTACAAAGCTGGAGAAAACCTTTTGCTTACTAGGACAAGGTACAATATATTTTTCATTCATGAGGTACTGTAATCACAGTAATGCGATTTTATACTTTGTAAGAAAATTATAGAATAATAGAACTTTGCCAAGTAGTTTTGAGTATTAACTAGTTAGTCCCACTACAGTTCCCCAAAGTCCTGCAGATTTTTCCTTTTCAGACATTTATCAATTCCCTTTTGAAAGTTGCTGTTGAATTTGCTTTCAACACTCTAGCAGGGAATGCATTCCAGCTAATAACAAGCTGCTATGTAAGGAGGTTTCTCCTCATCTCCTTTGGTTTCTTTTATCAATTGGCTTTAACTTTTGCTATCTGGTTGTTGATCCTCCTGTCAGTGGAGCCAACACCTCATTTTTGTTGGTCAGCTGCAAGCTAAAGGCACTACTGATCTCGGTAAAAAGTTAAGAATTACCTGTACTGATCTTATAGAAAGCACTGAGAAGCTCTGTCCATGGATGGGCCGTAAGCTGCATTCTGCCCCCTTGAGCACAGAAAGGACATCGCCTGCCGTTCCCACAGAATCAGTAAATATGTCTGAGAGTATCCTAAGCTAGATGTGGCTAGACCTGCTGTGCACGTCAGCCTTTTAAAAACATCCTGAATGTTTCTGACATATTAAAAAAACATTCAGTCATGTTTAAAAGCAAGTTCAAAAGTAATATTGCAAAGTCAAGCATCTTGAGTGTTGCCAGAGATTCATCTATCCGGGTGCTCCAGTTTCCTTCCACATTCTAAAGACATACGGGTAGGTTAATTTGGGGGTTTAAAATGGGCGGCGTGGACTCGTTGGGCTGGAAGGGCCTGTTACCACGCTGTAAATAAAATTTTAAAAGAAATTTAAATTTAAAGTTCAGAAGCATTCAAAAACTTCACCTCTTGGCAGTTCCAAATCTTTTAAACACTTTTAAGTGCTTCAAAAAATTAATTGACAAGCCATTAGAGAATGTCTCAGAATGGGGATTTAAAGACTTTCAAGATGAACATGCCATGTAAAAGACCTTTTAAATTCGCAAACTATTATCCTTGTCTTTCAAACCAATTCATTTCTATTAAGATCAGTCACTGAGATTCCCCACTATCAATTTTTAGAGGCAGTGGGGATTGTGGGGACTACCATTAACCTAAAATGTATCTGGACCAGTGACATGGTCCCAAGACCAGGTATTTGTATCCTGTTGCAAGTAACACCTGACTCCCAGATGTTCCATCTTCTGCAAGGGACAAGTGATGGATAGATGAATCTCTGGCAACACTCAAGGTGCTTGACTCTATCCACCCTACTTGAATAGCATCCTGTCCATCAGTCAAAACATTCCCTCCATCACTTCCAAAGCATGGCTCTAGTTTGTACTATCTGCAAAATACGGTAATTCACCAAAGCTTCCTCCAAACCCATAACTACTGCCATCTGGAGAATCAAGAGCAGCTGGGGCCTGGAAATGCCACCACCTAACACTTCCCTCCACATTATCTTGACTTGGAAATCAATCTTTTATTTTTCATCATTGCTAGGCCTAATTACTGGAATTTGCAACCAACAACATCTTGACAGAACCTTTACTAAAAGGACTGCAACAGTTTAAGAAGACAGCTTACCATCTTAAGGGTGATAAAGGTTGAATGACATCAGTACAGGTGACTCCTGTGTTAAGACTATTCAGGTAATGGAATTTTGCCCTTGCAAAATTCACAAATCACTTCCCAAAAATATGAGAAATGGAATATAATTCACTCTTGCAGAAATTGTATTTAAAAAAAAAGCAAAATAAATAAACAGAAAATTCATTTTTTTCAACTTGCATTTCTTTTCAATAAGCTTTTTAAATAACATTTCCATGCAGTTTCAAAATTTTAGAGCTAATGTATTGTAAGAGTAATAGTTAAAAACAAGTTAACAACAGGCCTTGCAGCTTCTTATTTACCGTAATGGGAGGCTATTTTAATATGGTCCAGTTTACAATATTGCCAAAAATATAACTGACTTCCAGCCTGTCCAAACTAAAAGTGATGTAAAATTTCTAACAATAAAGCCTTAAGTATCATGCACAGTCCTTTCGTTTCTGAGGTGCTGTCAATGCCAATCATCTGGTGAAATCTCACAGTAATCAATGCCAATGCCAGCACTAAATTTTCCAGCAGACTTTTCATATATAAAGGTAGCAGGTCAACTTTTCCAAAAATATTTTCTTATTGTTATAGATTTCACTGTATCCCAAATACCAATCAGCACGTTAATTTTACATCATGTGGTTTAATCCATTAGGGCACTTGTAATGCTGGGTTGCCACTTCCATCATCTGTGGCAAGTAAAATTTCATTCACTTCTCCTCTGATGAGTTTTAATTACATCTTAGTCTCTTGTATCAATGTTTTTGTTTAGCAGAAGGAAACATTAGCTTTACATTTTACATGAAAACAATGTGCACTTGTCCAGAATGATTGTAATTTTCTTTACCCATGCACTTACACCGATTACTGATCCCTCCAGCCATCCATCAGATATAACTAACATCATCTGAGGATTGGAATTTGCTTTATATTGAATTTGGAGTGGATTAAGATAGACCCTCTGGAAACAATGCAAGCCTGGAAATCACTGTTGGCAATAGATGGAACATCTATGTTATTGGAAGGTTATAGTGCAGTAAAATCAGGAATGTCATGTAATGCAGAGTTCCCACTCACTTATCGCAAAATGTCACATTGCTATTTAGAGTTGCTACTATGCTGAAAATCCTTTTGAGGTTATAATTGCCAACAAAATAGGCAATTAAGTAAAATGTGCACCATAGCATAGAATGTAAGAATCATTGTTCCCAGTGCAGGGCTTTGATGTGAATACATGCTGGAAATTTCCTGGGAAGGCTAGCAAGCCTCTGGATAGACACTCCATCAATTTTAAATTGATAATAATAGATTTAGATTGTTAATCAACCCATACAACTTCCAAATGATGTTCCTGATGTGTGAAGGTAACCATCAGATCTCAAATTTTTAAAGCCTTCTTTCATAGTTCATATCACTCACACAGTGCAGTGGAATGTGCACAATGTGGAATTACTGTTGCTTCAGAGACTGCACTCTTTGCTGGTCTAAGTGAAGTAAAACCTACTCCTCACTCTGTGACAATATTCCTGTGCAAATGCAGATATTGGACGTCTCCTAAACCTTCCGGGCACTTCCGGTTTAATGCTTATCCAACAGCACTGCTGCTAGAGGGCTCTCAACTGCAATATGACCACACCTGGAATTGGTCAAAGCAATAACAAGACAATTATGGATGAGAAATATGATTTAAAACACTTTGAAGTATGAAAACAAAGGAAATTAAAGCTCCCCTACAAAACAGTCCACAAAGTATTCAAAATGAAATTGAAAAAGACCTAAGAATCTTCACCAGATTGACAACTCCCTTTGATAAAGAATATCAATCAGTAAAGGTTATTTGGCCAAAACAGTACAATATAAGTCAGAGGAAGAACTGATCAAAGTGTCAGAGCTTTGTTCAGAACCCAGTTTGAATGCTGCGATCATTTCCGGGTACTAAGAAGCAAATGAAACATTGAATTCTTTGAAGAGGAACCATCAAAACCTCCATAACAAAGATTCAATTACATTATTCTCTCCACTAAGGATGGAAGCAGAGCACACTGCAAATAAACAAAGAGCAATGTCAAACATATCATTAGGATGGTTAAAAAAGTTGCAGCATTCATAGCATGGGTAACCAGTCATGGCACGCTAGTGCCAATACTTTCTTACCTCACCCTGAAGTTCACAAACAACGGTGGAGCAGGTTACATCACAACTCTTTTTCCATTAAACAAGTAATTGGATGGTGGCAAACCAAAAGTTGAAAATGGCAGTGTGAAATTAGCTGCTGATTAACCATGCAGTTTTAAAAGTTATAATAAGCATTTGTGAACAATTCATCCTAAACTAGTTTCCGTTGCACACTTGATGCAGTTTTTTAAATACCATCCTTTCCTTTTTTCTGGACTGTTATTCTTCATAAACAAATGAGATTTCAGGTAGGGTTCTTCAATATTTCCTTTACAAATGTGGAAATTGGACTCTTCCCTTGAGCCACTTCAAATTTGAAAGTTTTCCCCTTACGTTTAATTCACTTTGTAATCTAGCACTCACCTTTTGTGATCTACTCCAAGCTTACAGTCCCCAAGAACCCACTAACAGTAACCTCTTTTGCATTTGGTTAATCTAATTCCTCAGCCGTTCTGAAATTCCCTCGATAAATCCCCCTGCTTCCGCACATCACCCTTTTTAAGATCTCCTTTAAAATCTATTACAGTGACCGAACACATTCTAATATCTCCTGGTTCTCAGGGTCCATTTTTGTTCTGATGACAGTTCATCAAATTGAAGCATTAAATTTGTTTCTCTCTTTATAGATGCTGAATATTACTGATCTATTTTAAATCTTCGGCATCTGTATCTTTTGCTTTTGTGTTTGCATCGTCATTTGACCTTGCCTTTCTGAAGTGCCTTAGAATCTTTTTCTGTGTGGAGGGGATTGAAGCAAATTATGTTGCTGTACCACTCTGATTGACCTAGCATTGAAGTTAGACATTAAAAGATATAACTTAATTTGTTGCTTGACCCCAACATGAATGTGAGGAATGTGACACTAGATGGCCTGCTGACTTAATTTTCAAAGATGTAGTATCAGATCTCCAGTTGAGAGAATACCTAGCCAAATGACTAGCCAAAGGTTAATGCTAGCATCACTCTTAAAGAGGGCAATATTAGTGTAGATGCTATGTGACTCAAACCAGATTACTATGCAAGATATTATACATGAAGAAGAAAAATTGCTTTCTTTCCAAACTATATTTATGGAAAAGAAAACATGCATTTCTTTCAAGGTAAAAAGGGGGACCCGGTAAATTTGGGGAATTGGTAATGTTTGAAAATATTTGGAAAAAACTGTTCTCAAGATGACAGGAAGTAGTACTAATCTTAGTTAAAAGCAAGGAAAAAAATCTATAGGTAGAGTGATGGTTCAGTAGTTAAGTTGCAGGACTAATACATCAGTGGTTTGTACTGAGAATCCTGAAACCTGAGTTCAAATCCCAAAATAAGCAAGGATATCTCCTAATTACCAATTGCAGTCTTCTCTCCATTAATGATCCAGCACTTCTCCATGTCAAATGACACTTGCAAAAAACACTACCAGTAACAAAAACACATAGTTTACTCTGAGTGGAGAACTACAATGTCTATCTCTAAAAGTGGTTTGCTAACACCACTGCTTGCTGAATCCTGAACAACATACCTGCCAGACTGAGGACCAGGTATATCTTAAAATGAGGTGCAAACCTGGTGAAGCAGCAACACAGGGCTACATGCTTGCCAAAGAGCATGCAATGGGAAGAGCGAAGTGACCTCACAACCATGGAATCACGTCAAAGTTCTGCAATGTGTAGTCATGAATGGTAGTGGGCGCTCAAACAGCTCATGGGAACTAGTGGTGCCAAAAACATCCCCATTCCCACATCCCCAAGATGGCAGGGCCCAGCAAGTGAATGCTAAAGACACTCTGAAACATTCACAACTATGTTCAGTCAGAGGTGCAGAGTGGATGATCCATCTCTGCTTCCTCCTTCAGTCAATGCAGTTTACACCACTTATATTAAGAATCAGCTGAGAGCACCGGATATAGCAAAGGTTATAGGACCAAACCACATCTTTGCTGTAGAATTGAATACCTTCTCTCCAGAACTAGCCTTGCACGCCTCTAGCCAGGCTGTTCCAGTACAGTTACAACTCTGACATCTACCCAACAGTGTGATATGTCCTACTCATGTTAGGCAGGACAAATCCAATCTGGGCTAGTAACTGTCCAATCAGTCTACTTGCAGTCATTAGCAAAATGATACACAATGCCATCATCAGAGTTACCAAGGAGCATCTACTCACCAATAACCTGTATACAGGTGCTGAGTTTGGATTTTACCAGGACCACTTGACTCCAGACCTCATCTCATTCCTGGTCCAAACATGAATCAAAGAGCTGAATTTGAGAGTAAGGTAAACAGACCACCTTTGATATAAAGGCAGCATTTGACCAACTGTGGCATTGAGGAACCCTGGTAAAACTGAAATGGTACAAATGGGTATCATGAGGAAAGTACTCCAATGAGTGAAGTTGTACCTCACGCATTGCCAGATGTTGTTTATCTAAGCCCCAGGACATAACTGCAGGAAGTCCTCAGGGCAATGTCCTAGGATGAACCATTTTCAGCTGCTTTATCAATGACTTTCATTCCATCATGTGGTCAGATATGGGGATTGTTTGCTGTTCTATATGCAACTTTAAATTCTATCCGCAACTCCTCAGTGAATGAAGTAGACCATGCGTACATGCAGCAAGACGTGAGACCGCATTCTAATATGGGCTGATAAGTGTCAAGAAACATTTGTATCACAAAACTGCCAGGCCATTACCATCTCCAACAAAAGAGAGTTCAGCTACCTATCCTTGACAGTAAGTGGCATTGCTATCATTGAACCACCCCTACTGTCAACCTCCTGAGAGTTACCATGAGCTGGAAACTCACCTGCACCAGCTACATAAATGCTGTGGCTGCAAGAGCAGGTCAGAGGCTGAGCTGCAGAGGGGAGGAAGAGTCGAGCTGCAGTCTGGACTGAGGGAAATAGTTGAAAAACTTGGTCAATGTGAACTGACATGGAGAAGAAGTGAGGTGATGATACCAGCATGAAATGGAACATGGGAAGATTCGGCTCAGAAATAACTTGGAGGAAGAAGCCTGGAATGTGTTCATATTATTGACTGAAAGAAAAGATGAGAAGAGTCAAGATCAGAACAAGGGGAGAGTTTGCTAGTCTTGTTGGGGGCAGGTTTAAACTAGTTTTGAAAAAAGGTAGGAACGTGAGGGTAGAATCAGAAGGGAGAAAAGCTAAGCTGGAAATAGAAGGTAGTGATTCATCTGAGGGGTATGTAAGAAAGGGAAAATGCAAAGATGGTACAGGGCAATGCCAGAAGTAATGACAACCAGATTGTATCAAGAAAGAGCAGTGGAAACAAGCATAAGAGTCAAATGAAGTCCACCAGCAAATAGAGTCAGAGTAAAGAAAAATGATCAGATAGAACTCAAGGCAAAAACAGCAAAAGTAAATGGAGAAGGCAGTTTTTACTAGATGAGGTCAGTATCATGGCTTTTCTGGAGTCGTGAAAATGGAAGTAGGCTAATGAGAAATATAAAAATAAATTGTAAAATTCTTTATAAATATGTGAAAAGGAAAAGATTAGGAAAAGTTAAATTGTGGGTCATTTACAAGCTAATACAGAACAAATATTGATGTTTCCATTCGCTGGGATGTCTAAAACAATGGATTGGTCACAATTCAAAAATAAGGGATTAGCCATTCAGAACAGAGATGAGATGAAATTTCTTCATGCAGGTAGGAAGCCATTCTTGAAGGAGGCCATTTGTCTGATTGAGTCTGTGTCAGCTTACAGAGCAATCCCTTACCCCACTAAATTATTTACCCACAATCCTATCCATTCTATCATTCACCTACACACTAGGGGCAATTGCCAGTAGCCAATTAACCTACCAACTTGCACTCCATTGGGATCTGACAAGAAACTGGAACACCCAGAAGAAACACATACAGTCACAGGAAGAACTGGCAAACTCCACACAAAGAGCATCAGAAGCTATGATTAAACCCCTGTCACTGGAGTCACACCCCATTAATTGAAACTTTAGTTTTGTGCTGAACACTGATTTTCTGGCCATTGGAACTTGATAAAGTGTCCATCTTGTCAGTGTGGAGACCAGGTTACTCACTTCTTTTCCATTCTCCTTGACTCTTCCTACTTATATCGGCAATAAGGCAGTTCGAGAATCAGCCTACACCCACTCCCAGCTGCAGACCTGTCACAAAAATGTAAATGAGACGGAAAGGGGCACTGATTGCCTCCCAATTTACTTTCCTTAAAGCAGGGTTCTCAATTGGAGCAGTGCTCAAAGAAATTAGATGTTGGGGCTTTCACTGGTTTTGCTATAGAATCAAATAATTGGTGAAAATTGTGTATCACAAAGTTTCAATTGACAATGTTCTTTTAGTAGTTAAGCCACCTATTTACCAGCTGCTAGAATAGTCTGTCACCAGGATCTTTCAGGAAAGTAGCAGACACAAACTCCTCTGAGAGCAACTCTAAATATAATTGTCAACTCAATGGTCTAAGCTCAAGCTTATTTTTACTATTGCTGGTGCTAAGTCAAGTCAGGGTGGGAACCTCTGCCTGAGGTAAGCCTGGGGCCTGTTAACAGGCTAAAAGAAACAATACTCTCTCGACAGCACACGTTCTGTCCACTGATCCAGTCCAGTGCTAAAGCAGAGGTGTGTGGGGCTTGCAGAACTGACTTTTGAAATGTTCTACCTGCGTGATTATACGTATAAATGGAAAACCATTTTGGCTACTTCTGTATGTTTTTTTTATTTTACCAGAGGTACAGACCATTAAAGTGAACCAATTTATTGCCATTCAGGAAAAGTCTGATTCAACTACTATGGCTGAATTAACCCGATATTGACTTTTTTTTTGAGAGGTAGTGGACAAATTAGACTATATAATTGATATAATTCATCTAGATTTTTGAAAGATCTTTAATTCATGAAAGTCAGGGAATGTGAAGTCAGGGGACATGCAAAAGGATGGATTGCTGGCTGGCTTCAGAAGCCAGAGAGTGGGAGTAAAGAGTGGCTCTTCACAGCAGAAGAACTGAGTGATGATTTTCCACGAGGATCAGCACGGGGAGCATTGCTGTTCACGAATTACATTAAAGATTTAGACTCTGGAATCAAAAACACAAATTTAAAATTTGCTAATGATACCAAATTGTTGGTGTTGGGGTGGTAGGAGGGGTGGATGGGGTGAGAAGGGGAGGGTCATTACTGAGAAGGACTACAACAAATCACAGGAGGACATTAATGCTTGTAGAACAGGCAAATAATTGGCAAACAAAGTTTAACTCAGATAAATGTGAGACCGTTCATTTTGGTAGAAAGAAAAGGGAAGTCACTTAGTACTTGGGAGGTGACAGTTTAGGTGGGAGAGTGGAACAAAGGGATCTTGAAGCAATCACTAAAAACTGAATACTTGGAATGCAAGGCCATAAATAGAGCAAACCAAACAGGTCTTTTCCAGAGGGATTCTTTTGAAAAGTTGGGAAGTTGTGCTAAATCTAGTTTTACTGCTCATTTTACAATAATGAATATAAATTTAAATGGAGCAGGTGAATAGTAAGGGACTGGTATGTATGTAGGACCACAGCCAGAAATATCTTAAAATAAGTTCTGGTGACGTAAAATGTGTTAAGGAAGTGTACCGTTCTGGTTGCCATACTATAAAAGTGATATTGGGAAACTTGAGAGGGTGCAGAGAGGATTTGAAAGGATGATATCAGAAATGTGAATATCAGGGAAGGATGAACAGATTGGGTCCTCTTATATCGAAAAAGTAAGGGTGAGGAATGCCCTTCATAGAGGTCTGAAATTATGAAGAATTTTGATAGAGTGGATGCAGAATGCTTCCACTTGTGGGGAAGAACATAGCTCGAAGCCATCAGTGTAAAGCAGCCACTGAAGTATCCTGAAGGGAATTCAAAACTGAGAATGTGGAACTCACTACCAGAGAGGATGGTTGAAGTCAGCAGCACAGATACATTTAAGGAGAAGCTGGACAACATATGAGGGAGAAGAAAATAGAGGGCTACACTGATAGATTTAGCTGAGCAAAGATGAAGAGAGGCTTGAGTGGAGTGTTGGGCTGAATGGCCTGTTTCTGTTGTTTCTCCTGTGCAATATTGGACAGTTGCATATTGTCAATTGAACACTAGATGGCCTCTGATGGAAATAAGTAAATTATGTCAGTTACATTCCAAAGTTGATTCTTGATCTAGTTTACTTGTTGTAGCATTCAGATGGTCACATTAGTTTGAGACTAATTTTACATATTTAGATGTAAAATTCAGAATGGAATTGAATAATGAAGATCTGGTGCTTGCTTCTTGCAGCAAGGGTGTCATTTGCCAACATTATTTGATCAGTTTTAATAATTTCCAGCTAAGATTATACTTAATGGGAAATAGTTTGTGATATCTGCAACAGAACAGTTGTTGGGATCACATTCACAGCTTGTTTGTGCTGATCTCAGTTGCTGGAAATATTTGAGAGCTAGATGTACCACTCTCAGGTGCTTTAGTGAAAATTATATTGCAAAGCTGTTCACCATAATGAAGATAAACTTTAAGCTGAGTGAAAAGGAACTACCGTGTATGCAGTGTTACTGTTCTGGGTATGTTGAAATAAGCTGTGGTGATGTAAACTGTGTTAAGGAAGAATGTAATGGAAGTTGAATCCCATGCACTGATGCTGCTGTGGAACGGCAAGGAAAGGAAGCCACATAGTTCTCCATGGGACAGAAAAGAATCAGAGTGCTTCTCAGGCTAGTTCAAGCCACACTGAGAAAAACCTGGGATTTAGCTATTAACTGGTTGTGGGTGGTGGGATCATGCCTGTGGGAAGCATACAGGAAAATATAAATGAGGAGAAAAATGGGAAATACATTTAGAGGACTAAATCAAAACTCCAAAGAATGTAGTTCCAATTTTTTTCTTTCAGCTATTTGTGATAGGACAACCCTCTCATCCCTGGAATTAGTCCAGTGAAACTCTTTTGGACTGTCTCCAATACAGTTCATCCTTTCTTAATTAAGGGGGACCAAAACTGTGCACAGTAGTTCAGATGTGGCCTTGCCAGTACCTTGTATAATTGTAACAGAACTTCCCTAATTCTAAACTCAAACCTTCTTGCAACAAAGACTAATTTGCTATCTGCTTTCCAAACCACTTGCTGCACCTGCCTGCTAACTTTTTATTATGTGTGCATAAAAACACCTCGATCCTTCTGTACTTTGCTCATCTGCAATCTTCCTCCATGGAGACAATAGTCTGCTTTGAGATTTCTCTCACTGAAGTGCAGGACCTTGCACCTTCCCAAGTTAAACTCAATTTCTCGTCCACTCAATTCACCTATCAATGTTCTATTGCAGAGTCTAAATACCCTTATTGCAACATGCCCTTTTCATGTCATCCACAAACCTGGATATCTCACACTCTGCTCCTGCCTCCAGGTTATTAATATTTACATAATCAAGGGCCATGGGGCACTCCATTGATTACATCCTTCCAGCCTCAAAAAGACCTGGTTATTTTCTGTTATAACCAGTCTTCATTCTCATTAATGCACTTCTTGAATACACTGTGCTTTTTGCTAGTGCACCAACCTTTTATGTGGCACTTTGTCAAGTGCCTTCTGAAAATCCAAATACACTACATCTTCAGATTCCCCTCTATTGACTCTGCTTGTTGCATCCTTAAACAACATGGTATATTATATTGAGCTTCCCTAAATGACGAGTTACTTCCTCCTTGATTATAGACTCCAGCATTTTGCCAACAGGAAACTACAGAGGGAGTTTCAGCAGCAGATTTCCCTCGCTCATCTACAAACTGAAATAGTCAATCACACCGTTAAAAATTGTAGTTTACCAAGATGTTACATTTGCATAACAGATATGCTGATAAATTAAAATGATTAAAAACATAAGGTACTGTATTAACTGAGTTTGGGGTTTGCAAATTTTGAGTCTTTACCATAAGATGAATTTCTTGTCCGAAAATTATAACATCACTTTTGTAACACAATATCTTAAAAACTGGATTGTGCTGAGCTGTTTCTTTTCAGTGCTATGCTAGTGATCTGTGCTAGGGATCACCTCCAGGTGAAATTGCACCAATTAGTTTGGGAGCCCTTGTACTGCGTGCTAAGTAGCTGTGCAGACTTCATTGTCATCTCCCTCTTGTTATACAACCTTGCCAACCAAAGTAAGCAGCCACTGCCAGAGGATGATCAGAAAAGAGACCCAGAGCTAAGGTCCATGAAATGGAACCTGGGGAGTGGTGGAAGCAAAAAGAATAGGCGGAAGAAGGTGGTGACTGGAGGGTTGTCTTTATTGAGCATACACGACCTCAACTCCCGGTTGAGTAAGAGAGGTAGGCATTGGCTGCATGGAACATTAGGAACTCTTTGATACAGAGATGATTTTCATAATAAGCCTGCAAAATAAACTCTGCAATGCAAACCAATGAACCCTCTCCATACTACAATCTTTAACAACAACAGAATACCCCAATTATTATCTGGAAGGGCCTAGGTGGTAGATAAAATTTCCTTCTGTGCTGGTCCACCTGCACTGAAAATAACTCAACAATGAAGGATTCCCTGACCTCAATGGGGTAAATGGCTTGCTACAAAATCTATTTATTTCTTGACGGGTGGCACTTTGCTTAAATCACTGTGATCTCTGTATAAAATTCACTTTCTGTGGGTCAGGTCCTCCCTGCAGGTCTAAACACTGGTTAAGAGCTTGAAACTTTTGGACTGGTGGCTAATTAGCATCAGATTAATTGCAGCTGAGAGTAATGCATATAATAATGTCCTGGTTAGATTGGCATTCAGCAGGGAGGGAAATGCTCTGTGGGGCTAATATTTCAAGCCAGTGGAACCCAAGTCACTCAGTAATGAGAAATCCCTCACAAGAATATAGTTGGTTAATTTTAAGGTACATAACTTCTCAAACTTTATCATATTTTCATATTGTCTCATTACATAGACTATTAGAGTCATCAAGCCAAACAGCATGGAAACAGATCCTTCGGACCAATTTGTCCATCCTGACCGAGTCGCCCAACTGAGCTAGTCCCATTTGCCCATGTTTGCCCATATACCTCTCAACCTTTCCTATCCATGTACCTGTCCAAATGTCTTTTAAGTGTTGTAATTCAGCCCATCGAGTATATGCTAGCTCTCAGAACAATCCTATCGATCTATTTGCCAACTTATTTCCCTGTAATTTGTTCTTTGTCACATGCTTATTAACTCCCCTCTGATTCTTTTAATACCCACATACACAGGGGTAACTTACAGTAGGCTGATAACCTACAAACCAGTTCACCTTTGGGATATGGAAGGAAACCAGAGTGCCTAGGGAAAACCCACTGGTCACTCCAAACAGACAGCACCGGAGGTCAGGATTGAACCCTGGTCACTGGAGCTGGAGGCAGTGACACTACCTGTTGTGCCACTATGACACTGGTGCACAGCTAATAAAGAAGGAGCAATAGAAGTGGTGTGTTTCACTCAGCTTGCTACAGATGAATCTGATCAATGTAGTGTTACACTTTCCTGCAGAAGTTATCACTTTTAACCAACTTTCTCCGACTTAATCCTGCTGCCTGCAATCTTCTGCATAAAATTGGCAGGGGGGTTGCTCCTGGTGACCAGGCAACATGGAGCAGGTGTTTCATCTCACCTTGTGACCTCTGTTATATACAGTATTTCTGCCTCCCAGAAGAGTCCTTTCCTCAGAGGTGAATCATGGCACTTGTGAGGGAAGATATCAATGACATGAACTTGTTTAGTGAATTCAAGGGACTGGGGAAGCAATGGTGCAGTGATCTACTGACACAGACCACAATACTATCATTTCAGTCTGGCTCTTTTCTCTGGAGCGGTGGAGGCTGAGGGATGATCTGTTGGAAGTGTATAAAATTATGAGGGCATAGATCGGGTGGACAAGCAATATCTTTTTCCCATTATTGAGAGATCCAATATCAGAGGGCATGCATTTAAGGTGAGAGGGGGTAGGTTCAGAACAGACCTGAGGGGTACTTTTTTTACTGAGAGAGTGGTGGATGCCTGGAATGCATTGCCTGATAGGGTGGTGGAGGCAAATTCACTGGGGGCTTTTAAGAGGCGCTTAGATGAGCACATGAATGAGAGGAAAATAGGGGGATATGGGCATTCTGTAGGTAGGAGGGAATAGCTAGGTCGGCACAACATAGTGGGCCGAAGGGCCTGTTCTGTGCTGTACGGTTCTATGTTCTATGTTCTGAGACCCCAAGCAACAACTTTCTGGTTCCTGCTGTCTTTGCTTTTCACCTTTTAAAAGCTGCTTTTAGCTTGAACAACAATGTCCATTGAAGGCAGCAACCTGCTCACGAATTGTATCTTGCTGTTCTCAAGGAGCTTCATGCGGTTCCCATGTGCCAGAGATGAGGCTGCATAGAAGCAGAACGACTCTGTGTGTCTTCCATCTGTGCCTCCACATTAGTAGGCATTCTGTGGCTGGATTGTCACTGATACCCAGCAAAGAAGTCCATTGACCTCCAGTCATCTTACAAAAAAACATGTGGAGATGAGCTCCTCTATTCTTCTTGTCATCTTCTGCATTTAAGGCAGGAAGAGTTGAAAATGCATGAAAAATTTTGCTGTGTATCTGCATCTTGTCATTGAAAGCATCCCAATCATGGTCCCCATCTGAGTCTTCTGGGGCAGTATTTTGTGTGGAGCTTCCCTCACCAGATTCTCTATACCTGGTACCAGGCTGAAGCCCACTGGTGCCAGGTGTATCTCCCCATGGCACATATCCCACTATTCTGCTCGTGCCTTGCCATGACGGTCTCTGAGATGGTGCTGTGTGTTGTCAGGTGCATGTGATGACACACTTTGGTCATTTTCATCATCTTCCCATTCTCCTCCCTTTTTCTTACTTCCTTTTTTTCTTGCTTTGATTCATTTTGTTCTGGGGAGGGGGAACAGCAAGGATCTCTCCTTATACCTCAAAAGGCAAAGTAATACTTGTACACTGCTCCCAAAACAACCTTATGGTGCAGCAACACAAATGATAATGAGGGTGTCCACTGTAGATCAGATCAAAGGGGAGGTGGTGATCACAATGAAATGTTGTTATTGAGCATAGCTGGCATATTCCTATAACTCTCTGCTCATGGAGTGGTTTGGGCCTCTGTGGTTCTTTTAACCCTTGAGGAGGAGGATGGTCTCCTGAAGCCTGGAGAGGGGCTGCAGAAGCATTCAATTATGGCTGGTCTTTTGGAAATTGAACAGTTCCTGCTTCCGTGCTTCATTTTGAGTGTAAGCCCCCCACCCCCCAACTCCCCCCACTGTGACCCCACAAGCCACCATTGCAGTTTCACTCACTATTTTGGCTGATTTTTATATTTCTTTTAGAGCGACCTGATTTGGTACTTGTGCTAAGCACACTGATATTTTAGGATGTTAAAAATAGATGAAATTCAATTTCTAAGCGAGTAAGAAATTATTTCTAACAACTAAATATTCGTGCACAGTACTAGGTAGGAATTGGCTAACATTTGATCCCAGCCAAAGTAATGATTAGATTGTGAATTTGACGGATAAAAAAAAGCTTCAGTAAAGATCATTGACATGTTCTGTCATTAATCTGAGATAGTTTTCTACATAATGCATAACATATGGTTTGGAGTATGTTACAAGACTCCTAAAAGTCTGTAACATGCTTGAGGAGTTCAGATGACCTCATAAACCACATGAGTAAAGCTCAACCAATTTATGAACGCTCAGAGCACTTTATACTTTGAATACACTTCCATTCATTTTAATTCTTTGTGCATTGCCTGCACTGCACTAGTGTGGTTTTGGCTTTGAGGAATTTGTATCTTCCACATCATTGCCAATGTTTCTGTCATATCATTATGATTGCCTGGACATGGACACATGGTTTTAAAATGTAGCCTTGTATCACATGCGGTGAATGGATTTTGCAAAGCAATATAGTACTATAATGCCCGATAGGAAGGTAGGCAGCATCAGGTTTTGTTTAGGGCCTTCTGCAATGGTATTTGTGTTGTTGGTACCAACTTAAGTCGTTGTGCAATCAGACAATATGATCCAAAGAATCACAGGCAAAAAAGCTAATCTAATGATTAACTTTTTGTAATTCTTTTTTGCCATATTCAAAGTTAAATCATCTTTCCTCATGTCAAAGTTAAATCTTTTTAAGGCAAAAGACAACTAAATACAAGGGCTGATCAAAAGATAAAGAGCAGAGTCACACTGGAAACTCAGCAGTTCTCTGCCCCTCATGGTTAGAACCAAAACCTCAGTGGCCTCAGAGATTCTAAACCATCAGGCTTTTAAACCTAACTTCTGGACTTGTATAGTCAGCTACATAAACAATAAAGAACAGTAATCGACAATTGTCAGTGAAAATTTTTTTAACAGACAAGTCTGTAATCAATTGCATACAATGGACAAATTCAGCAAAAAGTAGCTGAAACATAACTAATTTGTTCTTGATTTATCTTTTCACTAGAAATACTTTGATTTATGTCCTTGTTTTATTGTTGCAGAGAAATGCAGATATGGTTATTCCTGATGATGGTGCTTCTGCAGCGATGCCTGCATGTATCCACCAGAGAGCAGGGCAGCACTGGGTCCCATTCCTATTATGCTGTGGAAATTGAGGGAGACAGCAATGTAGCCATGGCTTTGGCCAAACGACATGGAGTAGACTTCATTGGAAAGGTCAGTGAATATTTATGATGGATTACATTACTTCTATCCTTCTCTCTGCCTATACATCTTATTTTTCACCTACTCTTTTCCATAGAAGGGTTTGGAGAATGACCCACAGCCAGCCCTATTAAAGTGTTGATTCCTGTTTTCATAAAGCAGTTCAAATTTAAAAGAAAACCATTAGAAATATTTCACATGACTCCAATTTTATGCCTATTTTTAGCTGTTGAAGAATTTCTCAGTCCTTAATACTATATACTTTTTTAATAGTTACCCTTCTTGCCAAGAAAGGAAAACATATACTGTATGTCTGCCTTTCATAAAGCTTAACAACGAAATAAAATATTAGGAATCGTATTATCTGAGGTGTGAAGATTACAATTAGTAGTGCACAGGATATTCTGTATAAAACAGACCAATGACCAGTTGTGCTATAACACAGTATTATTTAACTATAATATGGGAAGGAATAAAGCTGTTTAGTGCAGAGATTTTGCATCAAAAAATCTCTCATTCCCATTACCAGGTCAGAGTTGTAGTGTAATGGTATTAGTCAATTCCCTGACCTGTATGAACAACATCAAGGCCATATGAGATTCTGAAGAGAGGTCACGGTTCTGAAAGGTTAACCCTACTTTCCTCTCTTTGCAACTGGTGTCTGAACTACTATCTGTTTCAGGAATATTCTGATTTTATCTTTGGCCTGTCTTTCATTTATTTGTGCATAGTTGCTCAGAGCACTGTGAATTTACTTGATACATCATAATTTCTTTAATATCACCTTCCTAGTGGTAGACAACGTCACAAAGAATGGGTGTTTGAGTGGGACAGAATACCTGCACATATGTCCATTTCCACGATTCTCTACAGGGATGGTGTCACATTGGACAAGATTGTAATAATTAAGAGATTTGCTTAGCTCATTGCCTTGAAATTTCTCCAAAATATGTTACTTGTAATATATAGATTTAACTTTTTTCTTGCCTATTATGTTGCAGCCGCTGTTAGTCACAATGACAAAAGAGTTCTGTGCTTTTCGATGTGTAATGAAGGATTAATAACTGATCCCAAGCTTATGAGCAAATAACTTTCAGTTGACACCTGAGAAATTAAAACAACCCTTATATAAAATAAAGATCACAACTGCTTTTCAGAACATATGCAGAGATGGTGGAAAAGTGTGAGGATTGGGGAGGCAGGAATCTGAGGAGTGAGTAGAGGGAAAGATGAGAATTGTAAGGATTACTTTAATTTTTTTTCCCAGTGAATTTGCTTCAGATTTTTATCCAATATCAATGGGCTGAGTTTGGAACATTATGTAGCATTTTCATTGGCTGCTTATGCTGAGCTGCATTAGGATACCTGATCATCCTGCTGCTGGGTAGTTTTCTATGATAAATTGTGAAAGTTGAACAAGATACATGCCTATAGTTGCAACAGTGCATTGTACTCTGCCACTCAAATTCACTTTCACTGAAGACATTGAGGTGGATCTTCAACTTGTTGGGTAAGTGTAAAACTAGTGTTGTGGATAAGTCATCCAGTACAGTAAGCGCTCGGTATTCATTTCACTGGGGAAGTGATAGCCAGAAGCTTGCATTCAATTGTCTTCTGATTTGCGAGACCAGTTTTATGGGCATACAGTAAGTTGAAAATTTACTCCAATCTCTTCTGGGTGACTTTGCTAATGGTACACAGAAGGCAAATTCCATATTTTGTGTGTATAGGAGGACGTTGTAATATTGCCAAAAAATAGTGTAGGTCAATTTTTTTCTCTATGAGTGTGCGTGAAATGTTGTTTGAAAGTAATTAAATAAAGGTTAACTCATTTTCATGAAGAAAAGTCTCAGGCAAGCTGTGAATCATGGAAAGTCTGGGCAGGATTCCATCATGCAGCACAGCTTTGCCTTTTGCTTCACACTTGTGAAATAATGTACAAGTTACAAGTACTACTGGGTCCAATATAATTTTGTAGTCAATGCTGCTAGTGCAGTGCTAATTGTAGCTTTCTATGCATATGTGCAAACTCTGAATTTAAATCTGAAAATTTGCTTATGTAAATGAACTGAGAGGTATATTTCTGGAACTCTTCTCTGTTGTATTGCCCAAGAAGGGTGACCAACCATCCATTAGTCCTGAGGTAATATTCAAATGTTATATGATATTGGATTGAAGGTCCAGTTGTTCTAAGGAGTTATTGTCCATTGAGGAGTTTTGCTGAAAGGGATGAGGAAAGGATTTGAAGGAAACAACTCAGAAACGCATATTTGGCCTTGTGGAAGCCTGGAATTTCAATTTGAATGCAAGCAGCAAATAGAGCGTAAATTACGTGTTCCATTTATAGTCATATTTTGGAATTGTCAGAGTGAGATGTTACACCAACACACTGTCTCAGTGAATGTAAAAGATTGCTTGGCATTATTCTGGAGAAGTTAATGAGAGTTGTCCTGGTCCAAAATTTATTCCACAAGCAACATACTTATTTTGAAAAAAGGATAGATGATCTGGTCATTGTAATTTTGTTGTTTGTGGGATCTCGTGTTGTGAAAATTGGCCACTGTTACCGGGCATCACAGTGGTGCCAGTGATTCACATCACATCCAGCAAAGCCCTTTGGGATGTTCTGAGGTCAATGAAGACTCAAAGTAATTTGAGCTTTATTTTACAGGACAGACTATACTTGTTGAATATTTGTGTCATGGACATTATTAGTTATGAGATGTGATCATGGCTAAATTATTTCTCAGAAAAGATTTATCTGGGCAGTTATTTCTGGCCTGTAATTGCAGACGGTGATGATCTGTCCAGCTGGAGGCCCTTATTCGAGTTTTGTTATCAGTGGTGCTCAGTCTTTAACCAAAGCTTTACACACCTGTCATTGCTACAGAAACTGGGGCGTTGTCAGTCTTTGGATCAAAATAAAAGTTTACGGGGAGAACGTACAAACTCCTTACAGACAGCGGCGGAATTGAACCTGGGTCACTGGCGCTGTAATAGCGTTATGTTAACTGCTACACTACCGTGCCTGCCCCAAAACTGGTGGTACAGATAGTACAAGACAATGCTTGTGAGTGCAACATGCCATCCTGGCCAAGGTTGCCTGCTTTATTGACGGGTGCACTTAGCTTAAACAAATAATCATAGATCTTTATTCCATCAAGGTATGTTCAATTGTTAATCTCCTACTTGCATGTAATGGTATGATATCTAGCCAGCTTTGTAAGCATGTTAAATTAAAAGACACTTGGTATGAAATATAACCTGAACATTGAAAATGTGGCATCCTTCACTCATTTATATTTGTTGAGCCTTTTCAGTGGCTGCAGGATGTTCTGAAATTTGTATATTATAGAGCAATTTTGTATAGTTTGATGTGTAAGTCACATCTTCATGCAGGTTTTAATTTATTATATGTATCAGGATTTTGATGGGTAGAGCAAAATAAGTTATAAATCTTTTTTTATTGAAGTGACAATAAAATACTAACATAAACAGATGCAACTAACACTAAATTTAAGCACAAATAATTGGAGAGGGATATTTCTCTTACTTTTACTATCAAAAGACACTAACTAAAACAGAGAGCATATGGTGCATATGAAGCAGTGAAGTACAAAACACCAGCCCTTACTGAGGTACATTTGAATCCTGACTCTGCAAAAAGAATATGTGGCAGTGTCTTGGGTATAGAATTGTCTGTGGATTACTCTGTATAACAAAAGGAATGCATTGTACATGGAGTTGTTGCTTCCACATTCAACTGCAGTAGTGTTCTCTCCGTTTCAGATCTTTGGCTCTTGTGTTAAAGGAGGGATGGGTTTGTGTAATAAAAATGAAGGGCTATGCAATTTTTATAACAAAGCTATTTGCTTCATCAGCTAAAATGTTAGTTGTTCAGATTGTATCAGAACAAAAGCAATTTCCCCCATATTACTGTAATGGATTTATATGTACATCCACATAATAACTAAAATTTGTGTGGCATCTGAATTTGGATCATCTATCAAATATTTGCTTCATTATCTTGTGTGTGTGCATGTGTGTGTGTGTGTGTGTGTGTGTGTGTGTGTGTGTGTGTGTGTGTGTGTGTGTGTGTGTGAGTGAGAGAGAGAGAGAGAGAGAGGGGGAGAGGGAGAGAGCGATATACCAAATGCTTAATAATATCTTGGTATTATTTCTAAAAACTCATGGAATGCTGATTATTTAAAGGGCTACTAAAACAAAGATTCCCTGATTTCATCTACCAAAAAGAAAAATAAGGATCTTGAATAGTTTTACTTTGGTTTATTCAAGTGTTATAAAGTGCAATTCTGCTTTAGATCTATTAACTTGCTAGCAACTCATTATTTGCACATTGTTCAGCACCAGCCCAATGACATGAAACTTATCACTCCATAGAACACTTGCATTCTCATTTTACATTTCAATTGTGTCTTGAGGAGCTGTTAATGCCCGTGCTAGTATCGATATACCTAGCAGATTATTTCAAACATTGGTAACTCTTTGGGCGACGAAATTATTCCTAAAATGTTTTAAAGATAATTTAAACTATCTACCTTGGATCTCCTGATCTTACTTTCCTGATTTTAATTGAAGTAATAGATTAGACAATGAGAGATGAAAAAAACCTATTAGTTTTCCAATGGGATAAAAGGAAAAACTGCTTCTCTTTAGTCAAGGAGATGTAAAATGTTTCACAGAATAATTTGGCTCGATAATCCAGAAGTCGGATGGAGACAAAATTCCACACAATATTATTGGTGACAATGAGGCCGGTTCAGAGATCTTGCCAGAACCTGTGTTGTGCATGCAATTAAATCCCAAGGTCAAACAATTTACAGACAATTACTTTTCTAACATCTTTAGAAATGGCTGCTTATGCGTCTTTAATTTTAAATGATACTGATATTCGAATTCTCCCCAAAGGTTAATGCTGACTAAATCCAGCTGTGACCTGACATGATGCGACAGCGCGGGGCTTAATTATCCTCTGGATAGTCATTTACTTGGAACCATTAAAGAAACGCACTGTAGAGAAGATTTGGGAGGGAAAAAGAGTGCCAGTTTATCTTCAACCTCTTTAATCTGATGTCAAGAGAGAAGTGTGGGGGTTGGTGGGGATTGGGGGTTGGTGGGTGGTGGCAGAAAGAAAGAGACATTTTATTTAAGAAAAAATGTGATGTTAGCTATCTGGCTTAATGACAGAAAATTGTTCATCCCACTGTTTTTTTTTAGCAGATTAAATTACAATCCAGTTCATTTTACCCGTTGCCTAGGGGTGACGTTAAATGTCAATGACAAATTTTATACTTGTCAAAAGGATGAATTAATGTATGTATAAAAATAGTGCACATTTTAAAGCAAGTGATTCGTTTAAAAATGGCTGTTCTTTTAGAAAGCCATCATTTGGATTAAGGGTCCCCCTCTATTGTAGAGGTAGACAGGTAGTAGTTTAAGGTACTTTAGGATCCACCTCCAGTGCGTTGCCAGACAAGTCCTTTACATACTGAGCAGCTTTGTCATTTTTATAAAGCTTGATTATTAACTTCAAAAAGTCAGCAATAATAAGGTTGGCATAAAGAGAGCTCTTCCCAGATCCATTAGTTATAAATACAGTACTGCAGTGAAGTCTTATCATTCACTTTCACAAAAAACTCTCTCTTCTCATCCCAGAAGTACTGGTTTTCTATGTATTAAGCAGAATTTGTTTATTCATTTTGTTTACTAATACTCAATAGTTTTACTGGATTTTATTTACTTTCCAATTCAGAATTGATTGCAGTATACCTTAGGAATCAGATATTGGCACTGTTTCTTGAAATTTGATAATTACATAAATATCCAAATAAGGCTGAGGCTTATTATGAAGTTTAATTGTTTAATTTAGCAGACAATATTGTAAGCAAGGAATCTGAATTTGTCAGCTCGTGAAGGGACACGTGCACAAGTCAATAAAGTTAACTGACAAGTGTGCATGTATACGTATCTGTAACTATGCTTTCCTTAATTTTTTAGACTATTATTGGGAAGGCTCACAGCCCTGTTTTTCTCCACTTTGTGTATGCTCTATACACAGATGTACATATATAGATGCCTGTCGTTACTGAAAACACATTAGTCTGGAAATTTTATACCACATGAAAACATGTGCTAGAGAGGTACTGCACTGCAAAACCCATTCATTTCTTTATAAGTCCACGAGGGATCAATTTCCTTGCAGGTATGATGTGCATGTAAGCATTGTGTATCTCAGGGTGGCATCTGGGTCATGAATAATAACCAAGTTCATCAAGTTGCACCCTTGTGCTAACCTTTGCCAACTCTTTTGAAATTCGCCTGAGAATCCAAAATATAAAAGCATGGCTCCTGGAAGCTCTCAACATTGTGGTTCTGAGGAGGCTTTTATTTGGAGCCGAAGGCTATAGAAGGCAGTGGGTACCATGCATCTTCAACAAATAATGGAGTTTTGTGGCAAAGTAGGGGACATCTGGGCAGGGTGTCACTTACTTTGCCCAGGATGTCACCTACTCCCCACTCCCCAAAGAAAATAGAAAGCCTTACCTTAAAACATCAGGGATTTAAGGATGGCATAGTAGTTGGTTCTGCTGCTGCACAGGTCCAACAACTCAGCTTCAAGCTGACCTCCGGTGCTGTCTTGTGGAATTTGTAGGTTCTCCTGTGACCCCGGGTGCTCTGGTTTCCTCCCACATTCCAGAAATGTGCTGGTTGTTAGGTTAATTGGCTACTCCAAATTACCTTTAGTGTAGAATTCTGGTGGAGGAATCTGGGGGACGTTATGGGCATATGTGAGACAATGGCTTACAGGGAAGTACGTGGGGAATTGGATTGATAGGATTACTTTGAGAGCTGGCATAGGTTCAATGGGCCAAATGTCTCTTTTGAAGTCATAAGGAAGTATAAAATAACATGAAAAAATACCTCTGATCTTTGAGTGAACATTCCATGGTTGTCTTCAGTCTTCAGTGGATCCACAACTGTAGCTTAGGTAAGGATGGGCCCTTTAATTTACAACCAAACAGTTCTTCATCCTCTGTTAAGCTATGTTCTTCCAGTTAAATTCCATGCTCCAGGTGAACACAAATGCTGCACATTGATGTTGAATGTGCATTGGAAGTCAATTGGCATCATTTTGATGTGTTTGCTGGCCATGTATGGGCATGTTGTGGGTACAGAGACCATGATACAAGCTCACAATGTGCATAGAACTGTCAGTAGTGTTCATCAATGGCATTTAAGTTTCAGACCTTTTTTATTGTGCATTTAAAAACATAATTTAGTTACTGGCCCACAGTGTCTCAGAAGCAGTTTAAGATACAAAGTAAATGCATGATTTTTTAATTTTGGGAGATTGTTTATTTTATTAAGTTCATTGCATCTTAGACACATTATCATTCTCGGTACCACACTATTTCCCTTTCATGTGTAGAATATCCATGAACAATCTTTCAACGTTGTTGCAGTGTAATGCCACTTTAAATTAAAAGACAATTATCCTGCCCCTGGCTGCAATGTGCAGAAATTCCATTCTGTCCATTGTGAAGATGGGCTCTGTCAACAGTGAAGCTTTTTTAAAAGGGCTCTGTCATGCTTAAAGTCTTTGCCTATTTGGGCAATGGTGTCCATATTATGGAAACAGCCCTGCACCATTCTCAGTCAATTAGAATGTGAATGTCCATGCTCACAGTTGACCCCCGACTCTCTCAGAATGGGGACTGCTGCTAACAAATTACAATAGACATTGAAGTTGAAACCCTGCCAGCTCTCACCAGTCCTCTTCAAAAGAGGCTGTGAGTGACTCTGTTTCATTTTTTTTTCTGTTGTTTCAAACTCTCTCCCCTACCCCTAAACTATCAGGATGGACAAATTACACACTCTTATTTTGGCAACCCTGGAAGTTTATCAATTAGAACGTTTTGTCACAGAGGGAAAAACAAAAGGTGTCTGACAAGTGTAAAAATAAAGGCTCCCGAACTCTTAAGCTCATGAATAATGCGAGAGCCAAGTAGTTGCTGTGTATCTTAATGAACAGTGTGTAATTGCCGCAGATCTTGGGATAGAGCAGGCTGGATCATTTTCAGATTTCCTTGTGTTTGTGATCCATGCAAAATAAAGGCAGATCCCAGGAACCCAAATGGTGTCTGGTGTCTGGTATAGCTGTGGACTTAAAACGCAGAAAAAGTACCTTTATTTTAATAAAAAACACAATGATGCTGGAGGAACTCAGCAGGCCAGGCAGCATCCGTGGAGAAAAGCAGGCGGTCAACGTTTCGGGTCAGGACCCTTCTTCAGGTCTCCACTGCGAAGTCTCCTTTATTTTCATATGCTGGCAATTTTTTTACACGATCCTGGGAATGCAACTAAATGGCATTCCTGATCCTTCTTTCTCTGCTGATACTCTGCCAAATATGCTTTGACCACTTTTGACAGATTAAACCACATCTCAAGGAAATTACCATGAGCCAGTCATCACCATGCCTAAATCTTTAATAAATTTCTCAGTGATATTAAATTACAGAGCAGTGTAAGGTATGAAATGCACTGTAATCAGTAAGTGAGGCAGTGCGCCATTCATCATACGGTAGCCAGCTTTAGTTCTGTTACATCCCAGATCTTTGTTTGTCATGTGTATGTTTATTCTGGAAGTCATAAAGAAACCTATTTGCTCTTGGATTCCAGTACTGATTTAAAAAAAACCTCCCCCAACCCAAATGAAGCTCTGCCATTTTGTAAGTGTAATTTGTTCGCACTGTTGGATAATAGCTTTTCTCATTCCTGGGTGGTCTGCTTTTGCACCCTTGTGTGCAAAGATATTTTTAAAGGAATAAATCAGCAGGTGAGGTGGGGCAGGGACATCGAAGAATCCTAGGTTGGCCTTGGATGAAGGTATTCTGAAGAGCTGCTGGCTGCCAACAATTGACTGCTCAGCTTCGAGCTCAGGGCACCGAACTCTATTGTAAATGTGCCCCTAGGTGGCACTGTCTGGCTGGAGCTCACACTGACACCTCGCACTTCCAACTTTAACACTAATCTAACCGCTGGTCCTTATCTGTACTTAGCTGCATGATTAAAGGCTTGCTTAAAAAACATGTCAACTTTCACTCAAGTTCAAGGTGCCTTAAGCATTTTTAAACTCCAGGTACTGCAGTGTTGCAAGATGACTGATGAGATTTACTAAGTTAAGATAGTGTGGAAAAACGTGGAAGAATAACAGTTGAACAGGAATTCACAACACATTTTTGCTCATATAAATTATCCCCAAATTTCCCTATTAGCTGAGGAGGTGACCCATTTTCAAATCACTAACTGTCATTGAAAATCCTTCAGAAGTCTTATTGTGGGGATAAAATTTGGTATGTGGAAAAAAAGGGGACATTCCACGAAAGGCATTGTCAGAACACAAAGAAAACAAGTGAGAATATAAGAATCTAGGCCTGATTAAAACTTCATAAATGAAAATTCTGTTGCAATTTTCAGTTTCATCACCAAAACCCTGGAATTTAGTGAGGCTAATTCCCTGCAATCTTAACGGTGGCTCAGCTGCATTGAATTGTTCAAATCAAGGCATAATTTGGGGGCACAAATTGGCTCTAATCCCGAGTCTACACCTGACTTTCCTTCCCCCTCTGCCCCAAGGTAGGCTCTTTCACTTTACCATGAGGCACCCTGCCCAGTGCTCCAGCTGGGAGAGAAGCCAAACATCTTCACATGAGTTTGGAGGATTTTACGTGCTAGACTGCATGGGGATCTCAAGACCACAGGGGTGTGAAGTGAATACTCTAACTGCTGTGTGTTGGTTTGCATTATCTAGTTTTGCTGTGCCATGCCAAAGTAGACCTACAAAGCAGCCGTCATGCAATTCCCTCAGGTAACATTCAGATGGGTTTCAAGCAGTAATTAAATGCTTACATTTTTACAAGCAAACTTAAGTAATTCCCAGTATTACATTACTGTAAAATACTTCTTTCTTAATGTCAGATATTTAGCCATCATTTAATTACCATCAGCAACGGATCTGAGGAAACTTGCGGTATTTGACTGAGTGGGAAATTTAGAGGATTTTCGGCAGGTTCATCTCCTGGAACAGACTGCTCTGAAAAACTGTGTTCACCACCTTGGTTGCCAGCCAAAAGCTACTGCTGCTGCAACTGATAATTTTGCATATGGCCATTCTTTCACACTTTACCTGTCTGAGTTTACTTCCTGGTGAGAAATGCTGCCTTGTGGATGGAACATTAAATTAGGACCTTGTCTGCCCTCAAGTGGATGTAAAAGATCACATGGCACTACACTCAGGTGATCAGGAGAGTTCTCCTGGTATCTGGATCAATCCCTCAACCAGCAACAGGAAAAGCTGATCATGATGTTATTGATGTTTGTGGGGCTCTAGCTGTGCAAATGTGGCCAAAATCAGGTGACTCAACTTCAGAAATGTTACTGATATCGGCTGCTGCGCTGCACTTCTGGACATTCTGAGGATGAAAAATGAATTTTAGAAATGAAAGTCAATTTTTTTTGAAGTTATGTTTTGTTACCCAAAGCCACTGCCAATGCAGCATTGCCTTGGAAATATCTTGCATGGAGGAGGTCATTCAATTCATTGTGTCCAAGCCAAAAGAGTGGTTATCCTGCCTAAATTCTCAGTCTATTTTTGGAACGTAGCCTTATGTACCACAATACTTTTAAGTGCACGTCTATATTTAAATTTTCTCATGTCATAGAAGGAGGCTATTCAGCCCATTTAATCCTATGCTTTCAGAGCAATCCATTCTCCCCACTTATTTCCTTTAAACTACTCTCTCTCTCATATGCCATCAATACCATCCTAATTATCCTACAATCCAACCACACTGGGGGCAATCTACAGCCAATTAATCAACCAACCAGCACGCCTTTGGGATGTGGGAGGAAACTGGAGCTCTTGGGAGAAGCCCGTGTGGTCACAGGGAGAATGTGTAAATTCTGCACTGGCAGCACTGAAGGTCAGGATCAAATCCAGGTGGCTGGGGACACAAGAGGCTGCAAATGCTGGAATCTGGAGTAACAGGCAATCTGCTGGAGTCTAGATGCACGGTTTCAACCTGAAATGTTGACAATTTCCTTCCTCCCACAGAAGCTGCTTGACCAGCTGAGTTCCTCCAATAGATTGTTTGTGGCTCCAGGTGACTGGAGCTGTGAGGTAGCAGCTTTACCAGCTAAGCCACTGAGCAGCCCATTTAAGTATTTTTAAAATGAGATTAGGGTTTCTGCCTGTTCCATCTTTGCAAGCAGTGAGTTCCTGTCCTCTAGGCTGGTTAGAGCATAACAAAGTCATTTTGCTGCTCGTATTTACTTTGGATGCCAAGACTTGAAAGGAGAATTAGAAAAAATATAATTTTTTAAATAAATGAAATGGAAACATTAGTATGAATAATATTGTTTTACCCTACTTGAATATTAATGAATGCAATAACAGTAATTGTTGGATCCAATGACTTGGTTCCTTAAAAATACAATAAGGGAACACTTGGGAGGTTAAATTATTGAAGACATTGTTCTGAGTTGGATGTGCAAAGGTAGTCCAGATACACCTGTGAACAACAGTGCAGTTAAAATCATTTATAATAGGTTCATGATTGGTTTTTTAAGGCAAAGTTATTAAGGGAGACAGAACCAAACAATAGATTGAGTTAAGAACAAGCTTGAGGGGCTGACAGCCTATTAACGTGTTTGAAATAAGTTCTTTTTTCAACTGTCCTCCACTTTCAGAAAGGGCAATCCTGTGTACACCAGATTTATAGACAGAAGATTAATTTGTTACATGACCAGAGTTGGAATGAATAATTTCCATTACTATTGGGGCTCTGGAAAATGTGATTGTTATGTAAATGAGACGGTGGTAGCTTTCAGCAAGGTGTACTGTAAAATAACACTTCTCCATTATCTGGTTCTGTTTCTTGACCAATAAGGAGAGGCAGTGGATTGTTTTCTTTGTCTTTTTCTTAATTCTTTGCTAAAATTTAACCATTTTTGGGATGAGGGCATTGGTGCCTGAGCCAGCATTTATTGCGCATCCCCATTTGACCTTGAGAAGTAGGTGATGAGCTGCCTTCTTGATCCACTGTGGACCTTCTGGTGAAGGGACTCCCAGAGTGCTGTTAGATAGAGAGGTCCAAGATTTAGACTCAGTGACAACAAAAGACCAATGAATGATGCTCACTTCAGAAGAACTGGAGGTGTTCTGCATCTTCCTGGATCTTTCCACGCTACTTCAAGTGGTCATGGACCAGGGATTCTTATGAGTCAGTGAAGATGTTATATGTTCTCAAGGAGGCTTTGAGGACCTCCTTGAATCTCTGGTCATGCTAGAGCTTGGAGTGGAGTGGTTATTTCAGGAACAACAAACAAACTGCTGGAGGAACTTAACCAGTTGAGCAGTATATGTTGGGGGGGAATGGAACTGTTTATGTTTTGAGTCGAAACCCTGCAGGAAACAAGTCTGCAGGAAACAGTCTGTCGAAACCCTGCAGGAAACAGTCCTTTCCTTTCCTCCCATGGATGCTGCTCCACCCACTGATTTCCTTCAGCAGTTTGTTGCTCCAGATTCCAGCATCTGCAGTCTCTCCTGACTACTTCCAGGGTCTTGTGTTGGCATGCTATCAATGTGGGCACTCATCAAAGCTGGCTGAGCATGATCCAAGCCTGACCGTGGAGGGAATTGGTTTGGGAGAGCACACTGATGTTGGTTCCCCAATACTCTTCATGGATTTTAAGATTTTGTGGAGGCAGCTTTGGTGATACTTCTCCAGTGCTTTGAAATGCCATCTGAAGGTTGGCACATACTGGAAGGCCAGGGTCACTGCTGCTAAGTAGACAATGAGCTTGGTGCTGGGCTTGAAGTCTTGATCTTTGAACAGTGTTTCCCTTGGACAGCCAAAATCTTTGTTAGTGCTCTGGAGCTGATGGTGAATTATATCGTCAATGTCTGTCTCCATTGGCGCATGGCTTCTGAGATATGGAAGGTGAACCATGTTGTCGAGGGTCTTGTCATGGATTTTCATTGTCAGGGAACAGTGTGTGTGGCAGGTGTGGGTTGATGAAAGACCAATGTTATCTTGTTGCTTTGTGTAAGGCCCATTTCCTCATATGCTTTAATGAAGGAATCAGTGCTGATTTGGAGCTTGGCTTCTGACTGTACACATATAAAAGATTCATCTGTGTCATCCATGTAACTCTGTGATCGAAGTTGGTGTGATCTTTGTTCTGGACTGTAGGCAACATAGAGTGAATAATTTCACAGGGTTAATCTGCAGAACAAGCAGGAAACTTCAACTTTCATCACCTCCTTTTCAGTCATTGTTGTAAAGGATGAAACCCAGAAGCCAGCTTGCACAGGGAGTAACATGACAAGTAAAAGATAATCTGTTTTAGTGATGTTGTTTGAGGCACTAAACATTGTCCAGATCATTAAAGATAATGCCCTTGCTATTCTTTGATGTTGTGAAATATTTCACCTTCACCTGAGAGAATAGACATGGCCTGTTTAATGTTTCATTCAAGAGACAACATCTTTGACAGGTTTGCATATTCTTGGTCCTGCACAGAAGCGTCAGCCTGGACATTTGTTCTGAGGTCCCTTTTATGGGGCTTGAACTCCTATTTTCCTGAGATTGAGCCACAACGGACAGCAAAGAACTGCTGCAAAGTCCAGGACAAAGCAGAGGAGAATGTTTTTATATTAGGTGCTGCAGAGAATAAGGAATCTGCACCTTGAAACAAGGAAAATAATTTGGTGTGAGCCCTTAAATGTATTTCATTGCTTTTGAAAGCAGATGCATACACTCAGATTATATAAGAAAAGGAAGGATATTTTTTGAGTCAAGGTAACTTTTGACCTAAATGTGATAGAAGCTTAAATCTTGGTAAGAATCTGGCAATTTTAGAAAAAGCAGCATCTCTGGCATGTTGAGGTGGCATCAGTTTAATGTACAGTGTCCCATTAGGGCTGTAAACCACAGCATTTCATTATAACAGGATTTCCGAGCAGTGTCTCTGGGGTGTGAGGGGGGAGGGGAGAGGAGAGTTGCTTTATAATGTACTGATTACCCTTGTGGGTCACACCACTTTTATTTTTCCTGAGCTGATGAAGAGATTATAAGTAAACACCAAGACCAGGCTTTAAAAATAATTTGCGTGCCTTCTGGAATTTTGTATCATGTTTTCAGTTGCCAGAGATTTCCACTGAAGAAATAATTCACAGAGTATTACAGACAATTTGATATTATGAATTATTGCTGCGGAATTCCATTGTATACTCACACACGCATGTGAGCATTATGAACAGCACATGCAGTCTTTATAACTTACTTAGAAGAGGTGCTCAAGCCCTCATGAGGACCTCAACACTGGAAATCACAAGACTGGGCCAGTACAAAATTGAGTCCTCACTGGACAGTCAACTTCAGGATTGTATTTGAAACCTCTCGGTTGTAACAGACACTTTTCTCCAATTGCAGTTTATTCGTAACAGTTAGGGGGGAAAACAAACGTCCATGTGATGGATGAGGATGAAATCAAAAAGTTAGGTTCTCACTTAGAGGACATACATCTAAAGGCTATTGGAAATCCCCGCGCAGAGCTAATGCTGTATACACAGCCTGAGCATCAGATGTTGCCTTTTGTTCATTTAGATTGGCAGAGACTTTCCTCTTCGACTGAACAGTTTCAAATCTGTTTCCAACAGGGTTTTCATAACTTCCAGTGCGCAATCCCACCCACGTTTGTGCCTCAGGTATTAGGAAAAGGGAAAATAAAATTACTTTTCTTTTGAAAAAACAAAATGCTGGAGGAATTCAGCAGGTCAGGCAGCATCCGTGGAGAGAAGCAGACGGTCAACGTTTCGGGTCAGGACCCTTCTTCAGGACCTGACCCGAAACATTGACTGACTGCTTTTCTCCATGGATGCTGCCTGGCCTGCTGAGTTCCTCCAGCATCTTGTTTTTTCATCTAGATTCCAGCATCTGCAGTCCTTTGTTTCTCCAGTACTACTTTTCTCCTGCTCACCCTTCTGCAGAATAAAATTTAAAATAACCTCCCCTAGACAATGACATCAGTGCTGTAATATAATGACATGCAAACCATACCTTAATTGGTGAAAACAATAATAATATTTGGAAAGTCTGAGCAGACTGGGCTAGGGGACTATATGACCTCTTCCTTGACTTTCTAACAAACAGACCGCAATCAGTGAGGATAGGCAGCAATACCTCTGGCACGATTATTCTCAACACTGGTGCCCCACAAGGCTGCGTCCTCATCCCTCTACTCTACTCCCTATACACTCATGACTGTGTGGACAGATTTTGCTTAACTCCATCTACAAGTTTGCAGATGATACCACCATTGTAGGCCGTTTCTCAAGCAGCGATGAGTCGGAGTACAGAAAGCAGATAGAGAGCTTAGTGGAATGGTGTCATGACAACAACCTTTCCCTCAATGTTAACAAAACAAAAGAGCTGGTCATTGACTTCAGGAAAGGGGGCGGTGTACATGCACCTGTCTACATCAATAGAGAGGGTTGACAGCTTCATGTTCCTGGGAGTGAACATCACCAACAGCCTGTCCTGGGCAAATCACGTAGATGCCACGGCCAAGAAAGCTCACTAGTGCCTCCACTCAGGAGGCTAAAGAAATTTGGTTTGTCCCCTTTGACTCTCACCAACTTTTACTGATGCACTACAGAAAGCATCCTATCTGGATGTATCACGGCTTGGTATGGCAACTGCTCTGCCCAGGACCACAAGAAGCTGCAGAGAGTTGTGGACACGGCCCAGCGCATCACAGACACCAGCCTCCCCTCCTTGGACTCTGTCTATACCTCTCGTTGTCTTGGTGAAGCGGCCAGCATAATCAAAGACCCCACCCACCCGGGACATTCTCTCTTCTCTCCCCTTCCATCGGGTAAAAGATACAGGAGCCTGAGGGCATGTACCACCAGACTTAAGGACAGCTTCTGCCCCACTGTGATAAGACTATTAAACGGTTCCCTTATACAATGAGATGCACTATGACCTCACAATCTACCTTGTTGTGACCTTGCACCTTATTGCACTGCACTTTCTCTGTAGCTGTGACACTTTACTCTGTACTGTTATTGTTTTTACCTGTACTACATCAATGCACTCTGTACTAACTCAATGTAACTGCACTGTGTAATGAATTGACCTGTATGATCGGTTTGTAAGACCTTGGTACAAGTGACAATAATAAACCAATACCAATACCAATATCTTCACATGCCTACCTCCAAGCACATGAAAAAATGGGATGATAGGTAAATAAAAACATGGGATGAAGTGAAAGCTGGCCAGCTGACTGTGGATGGTTGGCCGTGGTTGGACTCAAAAATGGAAGGCACTCATCTTCTTGGTAAGGAGTCTCTCACTATGAAGACAATGTTGGAATCATGGACATCTCCACACATGGGGCAGGAGGTTCTTGGGTGGGTGGGTGTTTAGTTTGTGAAGTGGTGTGCTCCTTCCATTGCTTATGTAGGGCTTCTGGGTGCTCCTGATACATGGCCATGAAGTTCACAATACCATCCCAAATGCTCCTTCTCCACTTTGAGAGGTCAATGGTGAAGTTGTGCTTCTTCAAGGAAGCTTTGACCACATACTTGAATCTTCTGCACTGTCCATCTAGTTACCTCCTCCCACAATGGAGATCAGAATAGTATTTATTTTGGGAGTCTGGGCATGCAAATAACTCAGACAACACAATGCTGGTGACTTAGAGTGACTCAGACTCAGTGCTGGGGATGTTGGCCTGGGAGGTGAAAATGACATTGGTTCACTTATCCGTCTAGTGAATTTGGAGGATTTTGCAAGAGACTGCGTTAGTGGGTTTTTACTATGTCCGCTATAGGTAGTGGAGCTCTCAGCAGTATATGGGGGGGGGGGCAAGGACCACTGCTGCCCAGTAGTCCATGAACTTTCTGTCAGGTTTGAAGTTGTGATCTTCAAACAGCCCTTTCCTCGATTGACCCAAGGCTATGCTGGCACACTGAAGGCGAGGGTAAATTTCATCATCTGCTTTAGTTGAGAGGTGGCCCCCATGATGTGGGAAGTGGTCTGTGTTTTCCAGGGTCTCATTGTGAACCTTTATTGTTGGAGGGCAGTGTGGTACAGTAGGGGCAGGTTGGCAGAGAACTTTGCTCTTACAGATGCTATGTCTTATGAGGATAAGTTGAGTGAGCTAGGGCTTTTCTCTTTGGAGAGAAGGAGGATGAGAGGTGACTTGATAGAGGTGTACAAGATGATAAGAGGCATAGATCGAGTGGCCAGTCAGAGACTTTTTCCCAGAGCGAAAAAGGCTAACACAAGGGGGCATAATTTTAAGGTGATTGGAGGAAGGCATAAGGGGGATGTCAGGGGTAAGTTTTTTACACAGAGAGTGGTGGGTGCATGGAATGCACTGCCGGCAGAGGTTGTGGGGGCAGGTACATTAGGGACATTTGACAGACTCTTAGATAGCCACATGAATGACAGAAAAATGGATGGCTATGTGGGAGGGAAGGGTTAGATAGATCTTAGAGCAGGATAAAATGTTGGCACAACATCATGGGCTGAAGGGCCTGTATTGTGCTGTAATATTCTATGTTTTATGTTGAGTGGAAGGCCCATTCTCTCATATGCTTCAGTGCACGAGTTTATGATGTCTTGGAGATTGACCTCTGTGCATGCACAAACACAAGTGTCATCTGCATCCTGCAATTCCTCTAGTAAGATTTGGGTGACCTTTGTTCTGGAATGCAGTTGCTTTATGTTGAAGAATTGTCCATTAAATTGGTAAATTGATTTATTATTGCCCCATGTACTGAGGTACAGTGAAAAACTTTGTTTTGCATGCCATCCATACATGCCATGCCATCACATCAGTACATTGAGGTAGTACAAGAGAAAAGCAATAACCAAAATGCAAATAAAGTGTTACAGTCACAGAGAAATGCAGTGCAGGCAGGCAGGCAATAAGGTGCAAGGCCATAACAAGGTAGATTATAAGGTCAAGGTCCATCTAATGGTACCAGGGGACCATGCAATAGTCTTATAACAGTGGGATAGAAGCTGTCTTTGAACTTGGTGGTGTATGTTTACAGGCTTTTATATCTTCTGCTCAATGGGGGGGGGCGGGCGAGTAGGGGGGATAGAAAGAATGTCCGGGGTGGGTGGGGTCTTTGATTATGTTCAAACATTTCAAATCCTAAGGTTGTAAGAGTGCTTGATAAATATTCTTTGCTTATTCTAGGTACAGCCTATTGTGCAAGTAAAGTTAGTCACTGGAACACAATTGGAGATAGTTTGATATGTGTGTTGGAATGAAATTTTCAATTGTATTTTAACTTTTGTAGTCAAATGGAACAAAATTCTTGCACTAGTTGTAATTGGAACTATGATGACACAGTTACTTCACAATTCATGCTATTGAACAGTCCTTCAGGAGCAATCTTTGTAAAGCAGCTTACTCTTTATGTAACTCCTTATGAGGTGACAGTGTCTTTTTAAAGTGCTTTGTGTTAACACAAAACCCAACCACTTCAATTATCCATTTGTACAGAATCTTCCTCAATCAACTGCAGAGATAATTTTAATGATCTAATACAATCACGGCTCAACCTATGACAATACTGAAATGCGAATGCATTGCCTTTTATTAAACAAGAAGCAAACATCACATTTCACAAGAGCAGTCTTTTTAATTCGAGTGTGCGAATCATCGTTTCAGAACAGCAATTTCTTCAAAGTTATCCAAGTGTCTTTGGAGGTGTTGTATAAAGACAACTCTTTCTAAAGATCTTAAGAAATGGTCACTTTCAAAATATTAATGTTATATCATTGTTATCAACTTATATTTATTAATGATTTATTGAATTTTTTCCAGATAGAGGAGGAATTACTATCAAACTAAAAATTATTGGTGGCATTTAAAGTATGGAGTTTTGCAAAACGGGTCAGAGTTTGCTGGTAAATGTTGGCAATTTGTATGAGCAAACAGATAAGTCCTGAATTTGAAGGCAGATTGTTTGCTAGTATTTCTTTAACTGAGCTCCAATGCTCAAACTCCTGATGGAGCCAGTAGTGAGTTATGAAGTTACAGCAATCCTCTTGCACTTATGCTGAGGCATGTTATGGACATGTTTTCATGTGTTATATATTTTTAAAGGTTAAAATATATTTAATATTCTGACAAAACAAACTAGCACACAACAGTGAAAATAGTAACTAATTCCGTTATGGTATTGGTATTAGTTTATTATTGTCACTTGTACTGAGGTACAGTGAAAAGCTTGTCTTACAAACTGATCGTACAGGTCAATTCATTACACAGTGCAGTTACATTGAGTTAGTACAGAGTGCATTGATGTAGTACAGGTAAAAACAATAACAGTACAGAGTAAAGTGTTACAGCTACAGAGAGAGTGCAGTGCAATAAGGTGCAAGGTCACAACTAGGTAGATTGTGAGGTCATAGTCCATCTCATTGTATAAGGGAACCGTTCAATAGTCTTATCACAGTGGGGTAGAAGCTGTCCTTAAGTCTGGTGGTACGTGCCCTCAGGCTCCTGTATCTTCTACCCGATGGAAGAGGAGAGAGGAGAGAATGTCCTGGGTGGGTGGGGTCTTTGATTATGCTGGCTGCTACACCAAGACAATGAGAGGTAAAGACAGAGTCCAAGGAGGGGAGGCTGGTGTCCGTGATACACTGGGCTGTGTCCACACTCTCTGCAGCTTCTTGTGGTCCTGGGCAGAGCAGTTGCAGTACCAAGCTGTGATACATCCAGATAGGATACTTTCTATGGTGCGTCGGTAAAAGTTGATGAGAGTCGAAGGGGACAAACCAAATTTCTTTAGCCTCCTGAGGAAGTAGAGGCGCTGGTGAACTTTCTTGGCCGTTTAATTATTAGAGCCATTTTCAGTGATTGAAAATCAGGTTACTTACAGGTGGTTGACTGGATTATTAAGGATGTTTAATTTTTGCAATAAATCTACTTGCAGCTGTAATAATAAACCTGCTCCAGGTTAACATTTTATAATATATCAATGAATCTTTTTAACTGCAAGGGAAAGATAAAAATATTCGCATTCTTTCACATTGCTTGATTGCACTGTTTCTCTGGAGATTTTACACACGATTATGCAAATAATTTTTTGGCAGAATCTTGAACCATATATTCACTTTGAAAACCAGTACAATTTCAAGTCGAATTTGTGCCCAGGTTGCCAATTGTATCGAAAGAGAAAACTGTCTTGTGTTGAATCAAATGCTGCCTTGCAGCACTGCCAAGCTATCCTTCATGATACCTGCACAGTTTGCAGCTAGTGGCAATAGGTTTTGCTGTTACTGCCTCAACTGTGTAACAAATAGCCCCGTAAATAAACACTACTGATACACATATCTACCATTCGGAAGAATAACTGAGCAATGCTTGTTAGCTGCTGGAAGTGTTATCCTGCAGTGGATTCATTAAACCAAATACCCTTGCCAGGTTTCTTTCAAAGTGGGAATTGCCAGCAAATATTGTACTGATTAACAAAACAGAAACTTAAAAGGGAGGGAAAAAAAATTACCTGACCCAGTGAGGATTAGTGTGAAAGATGCCCTGAAATTTTGCCTCCTCTGAATTAGTTCTTTTGGACCAGTGATTTTTTTTCATCAGTAATATTGAGATTAGCGTCAAGGAGGAATAATTTCAAACTGAGAATAACGACAAAGAGGTTGGAAACTGCAGGAAGATGGCTGTCCGATAAACCACTCAAACTATACATATAACTGAACATGGTTTTGTACTACGTTCTCTCTTCTATTTTTCTGAAGGTTGTTAACTGCTTGTGGTCTTCCTTCATGCCATGCTGAATGACTGTTCTTTATATATGTCCTTGGCATTGTCAGCACAAAAGCAAAATGACACACAAATATTAGGCAGTGGAAAGTGGAAAATCTGGCAACTTCAGCATTTTGAGGGAGGAAATGACAGAGTTCATGTCCCAAAATTATTGGATGGAGAGATAATCAATTTGTTAATTGTGCTTGTGTAAAGGAAAGCTATCTGACCGTGGGAATCAGGGCTGAATTAAAATCTGCCTTTGCGTGATGAATACCATGCTCATGAATGCATATGTTAAGTATGCAATTTACTGTACAGAAGTTAAGATTTGGATCTCCCCCTGATTATTGTGCTCACTAGCCTAAACCCTCAGCCAAAATAGTTGATTGGGCTGTGAGGAAGTCATTCAATAGATTGGAGATATGATATTTGGAACTGTATAACTTACTGCAGCAACATTCAATGCATGCAAGAGAACCTGAAGTATGTTGCTGACAGTAGAAGCCAATAAACTGTTGAAGATTCTGTAGCCAGCAACCACTTCTCTCATCCTTACAGTAGAAGTTGACTTTCCACATCAATTCTGGGTAAGGTCAAGGCCCTTCATCTGGACCCGTTGAGTTCCTCCAGGTTCCAACATGTGTCAAGAAAATGGGTCAGGGATCCTTTGGATAATAATGACCTATGGCTGGAAACTGCAGCCAGGTCAGATTAAGTTAATTCCCTGAGGTATGGCATTTCTGAAGGAGAGGAAGGAAATTCCTTCATTATCACTGGGTCTAATTCCTAAAACTTCCAACCCAAATTATTGTGGAAATACCTTCATCAGAAGGACTGCAGTGGTTCCTGAAGGTGGATCAACTTTTCAAGAGAAAAGAACAAATGGCAGTAAAACAATATATATAAAACTACCATAAAATTTGTTTTGTTTGGCTTATTAATGGATTTGAAAATTACCTGTATACAGTGATGACTTACCAAAGATTGGTGGTCATCATCAATATAGCTGAGTTCAGAAAAATTCCCTCCGCTCTTCCTTGGTCTATCTTTTATAAATATGTGTATCACTGGCAAGGACAGAATTTATCACTTGTTCCCAATTACTTTTGAGAAAGTCGTGATGGACTGCCTCTTTGGACTTCTCCTTGATCCTAGTGCTTCTGGATGATAGGAGTACAGATTTGTGAGACACTGTCAAAGGTGCTGCAGTTGACCTTGTAGTTGGCATACACTATAACCCTGAGGTACTGGTGGTGAATGAGATGCCAATCATACAGGATATCTTGCTGTAGGATCAGGCAGCATCTATGGAGGAAAATGGATAGTCAACTTTTGGGTCAAGACCCTTCATCTGGACCCATTGAGTTCCTCCAGGTTCCAGCAGCTGCAGTCTCTTGTGTCTCCAAGCACATTATCTTATTCTAGATTGTGTTAAACTTCTGTGTTGGAGCTGCACTTATCCAGATGTGGAGAAAATTCCATCACACCTCTATTGCTCCTTGTAGATGGAGAACAAGTACTAGTGAGTGGCCATCCTCAATGCAAACATCTAACCTACCCTCGAAGCCACATTGTTTACGTGAATATTCAAATTAAGGTTTTGGTCAATGATAACTCCCAAAGTGTTGATTACGGCTGTGGAGTGGTGGGGGTTGAGGAGTGATGGGGTATGGGAAGAGTTTAGAAGATGGTAATGCCATCGAATGCCAAAGGGAATTTTAATTTGGTTGAGGATGCTCCTGTTGCAATTCAGAGAAATAACAATTTTTTCTCATTAATAGAACAGAGATTTAGTAAAACTGCACAAAACAATTGTGTGCTACTATCCAAGTGACAACAATAAAAACATTAGTCCCAAGTTTTCCTCCTTGAAGACAAATGGAATGCCCTTTAAGCTTTTTTCTAAAGCTGTGGGCAAAGATGCCTGCAGCTTTAATTCATTACTGGTCAACTAATTTGCACTGGATTCAAATGACCATGCATGTGTTTGTGCCTGACAATCTAGGAACATTGAAATGAGCCCAACCCTTCCACTCCCATTCACTAAAAGAGCACTTGCTTTGGAGTTCTGACAGCAAGGCAGGTTTTATGGGCTCGGGCCAGTTTTGTTGAAGGGCTTAGAGGAGGGACAGAAAAGATTTTTTATACATGAGGAAATAGGCCCAAAATTCCAATATTTTTACATTATTTGACTTTATCTTGCCTGGATTAAGCTGCTGGCACAGAGACTGCAGATGCTGTACTCTGGAGCAAAAAACAAACTACTGGAGGAACTCAGTGGGTCGAGCATCATCTTTTGTCAATGTTTCGGGTCGACACCCTGCATCAAGTCCTGATGATTTGACAATTCCTTTCCCTTCACAGATGCTGATTGATCTGCTGACTTCCTCCAGCAGTTTGTTTTTAGATTAAACTGCTCTCTGGATAGAGATCAGACAGAATGTGAGATCATCACATTGCACAATTCTGCTTTGTGCACTAAATTTAAAATGATATTATTGCTTATTCCCCTCCTCTTAGTTAGGAAGAAGAAATAAAATTTACATAGCACCTTGTCACAGAATGTCCTGAAGCACTTTGTCTCAAATTAATCACTTTTGACACCTGGCCACTGTTCTATGTTATCCTGTTTGTGCACAACACAATGATAGACCAAATAATCAATGATATTACAATATACTTAAATGTAGAACACTTTGAGTAAATAGAACCTCAATTCAAAGTATTATCAAGTATTATCAGAAAGATAGTACTACCGACAATGTAGCATTTACTATACAATGTACCGAAGGACTCCTTTACTTTCAAGGCTCAATTTCTAGAAAGTGCAAAATTGAGCACCACAAAGAACAGTGAAAAAAAGTAGAACCTAATTTTGTTTTCAGGTGTAGAACATTCAAGTAAATGACTCAAAGAGAAAGCAGTGACACAGCCTGGGCTGGAGTGAAAGAAGAGCTAAAAACCTGCACCACGCATATTTGTGAAGAATCGAACAAAAGATATTTTGATGCTTGAGGCTGGTGGCGGGGAGGGTGGGGGCGGGGTCTGTGTGTGGAGAAGAATTGAAACAGACACAATCTCAAGGGTGTAAGTGTTAGCCATTTGCAATAACAATATAACAAGGCTGTTAATGAACATGGATTGCGGTTTACACCAGTGCAGTGTTTCTAATTTCTGACACTACTGATTCCTTGATGTTGGCCCTGGTCACAGATCTCGGAACTCAGCCTCACAGTAATTTGTACCTGAATGGGAGCTTGACCTCACTTGGAAGTAACCCTGGTTTTAATGAAGTGGTGCAATCTCAGCTGCAATGAAATAGGAAACCTTTTTATCATAACTACCGATGGCTTTGATGTAAGAATCAGTTAATTACCATTCAGAACAGTTTAGAAATTCAAAAATTCTCCGTCTATTTTTTTATCTTAATAAATTGTATTTGGGTAGCTTTTCTTCTATTTTTTTAAAGAATATTTGAGTTTGTGGAGTAGGTGCTATTGAGGTCATTCAGTGTATTTAATCTTTTGAGAACAGTGCTTAAATAATTATTTTTTTAAAAATTCTACTTGAGGCACAAACTTTTGATTTGTCATGTGCAGTGGGAATCCACTTAATCTGATCACTTATCATATCCCTCATCCATTACAGCCATCCATTCAGTTTGTGCGAGACTGCTTGCTGACCGCATTTCGAATGACATCATCATACAGCTAGCGGCTGTTCCTGAACCATGCAGACTCCTTTGTGACAACAGTAGTGTTATCTGTCTGTTTTGTTAAACTAATACATTACTTTCTATGTCGGTTAGAGTCAGTAGTTTCTTTGGATTATATTTTATTAAGCAATGTAGCAGAAAATCTCATGATGTCACTATGATTGTTACCATGACAACCTCCACAGATATACATTCAAATGATGCACGATAAAAGATCCTTGCATGCGGTCTGCTGCTTTGTACCCTTAGATTTATGTGTTACTTGACAATAACACACTGTTAACAGGATGTATTTAGTACCTCAGTGCTCTTCATGACAACTGCTTTAGTCTGAGTCCAATCTCCTGTTTTTAGTGCAACATTTTTGTTATAATTTTGTATTCTTCAATGACAGATTTATTTTCAAGTTCCTGAATAAGGCTGAAGAGAAAAGTTTCAGGATTGTTTCTTTTCCTGGTGCTTACTCATATATTTTCCAGTTAGTTCCTTTTTTAACAATGGAGGTATGTTACATTCCTAACTTCCCCTTCTTCCTCTGGAGCTGTACAATTCCACTGCCTTGTTCTTCTCCAGAGTCCCATCTAAGTGGCTGTTTTTCATATATGAGTCAAGACAATGATCATTTGCAGCTTATTTGATATTAAGACCACCTCAGTGCGCCTGATATTCTCATTCAACAGCTACATACATATCTTTTACAAGCATGTGCTTCTGGATATCAATTAAGATAAGATAAGGTCTTTTTATAAGATATCTTTATTTGTCACATGTATATCGAAACACACAGTGAAATGCATCTTTTGCGTCGTGTGTTCTGGGGCAGAGAGGGAATCTTGGTGGATTTGCTCTCTCTGGTATATTACTACTGAGTACAATTGCAGTACCTGGAGATAAAAGCAAAATGCTGTAGAAGCTGAACTAAAAAAAATAAAATGATGAAGTTCTCAGCAGGTCAGAAGGCATCTGCGAATAGAGAAAGAGAGTTAGCATTTCGGTTCTGGCACAAGGTCACTGACCTGTTCAGTGCCTCTATGTTTGCTCCATCTGACATTAGCTAACTCAGCACAGACCAGAGACTGAATTTGAACTTGATGACCTCTGTGCCTCAGTTCCACAGTGGATGGTGCCTTTATTAACTGAGCCACAGTGATGCTCAAAAAATCTAGTTTGCAGTTTGAAATCTTTTTTTAACTAAAAGTGATCTGAAATGCAGCTTTTATCTCAGAATATGCTAGCAGGCTTAACAAATAAGAGTGTTGTTTCATATTACCTGTTTGTAGATTAACACTGATGTCTCAGTGTCAGTTACATTATATAATGAGGCTAAGAGCTACCAATAGTGCTCATTGTTATAATCAGAACTGTCCTGTGATATAAGTACTTTACTTTTTTGCAAAAGTGTGAGTTGAAAAATCTTTTTCCAATTCATTTCACTTTGGTTCAGTGATCTTATGTAAGTTGATGGCTGTTGAATTTGCAGAGAACTGCAATGACTACATGGTACAGAGATCTCCTGAGTGACACAGCAGGCAATATATTTTGCCATCTTATTCTGGCTAATTTCACTCTCTTCCTTTCAGTTATCTTTTCTTCCTTGCATTGCATTCTGACTACATTTTCCTGTCATTTCTGAGCCTTTTTCTCTACTTCCATCTCTGTGATGTGGTTTTGACTTCCACATATTACAATGGTGCATTCATCTGTTCAACAGTAGTTTTGTTTTCTTTTTATAACTGACATCCCTCTGAATATTAAAGAACACATTTCACCATCCGTTCCTCCTTGAAAATCAATTGCTATAAACTTTCTTTTGTTTGAATAATGATCTCAGTGAGATGGGTGGGGTGGGGTGGGGGTGATGTGTGCTACGCTGGAAGTAGTGATGATGATAGCATTGTCCAGGGTTACGTCTTGGAAAATTACTGGGACCTCCACTGTGTGGGTCCCAAATCACAAAAAAAAGGCACGAATCTAAAATCAGCAGAGATGCATTGAATATAGATTGTTTATTGCGGCACAATTGTAATTTTTTTGATATCTTTTAATTTTAGGACAGAAACTAACAATATAACTACATCAGATTGAAAAGATAATTGAATCTATACATACAGCAGAGAAAAGTATCACAGGGTATCAGAGACTATACAATTCAGACTGTAACAGCTCCATTCATTCATATATATTCCAATGTCCTGTGCTGTCATTCATTCAAGTTGCTTTTGATTTTATCTTTTTGATTTTTTTTTGTTTCTTGCTTTTTTTTACATTTTTTTGTCTTCATTAAAGGTGAAAGATGTTAAAAGACTGAGTCGGCTCCCTATGCTCAAGGCTCAGCTAAAGCCAAGCCCAGTGCACAGTCGAGTTCCCTGGACTCACCCCAGTAATGTTCCTTAGAGGGCCCCACAATGCACCAGTGTGCCTTCTTCTCCCCTCATTTCCCACACCAGCCACCCTGTGGCCTTACGGAATGAGCAGGCCAATTAGGGACAGTTTTGTGCTGTAGGCACCGTGCCGATTAGAAAGTGGATTGAGACTGCCCAAACTTATTTCACGCAAGAGCCTTACCGTGAGCAGGCACACAGGAGACTTTCATCCTATCATTCTAGGCTGGATTTGAACTCAGCTCCCAGAGGTGAAAGGCAAACGTATCCCCATCAATGCTGTATTTTAATTCATCTCCATCACACAGTCAGGCTCATACACTCCTCCCAGCTAGAAAGCTATTCAAATGAGCTGACCTTACATTATTGGCAGGGTCAGCTCATCTGTGCGCTGGTGCACATAGTGCCTGAGTTGGTGCGGCACAGGGACCATCTTAACGGCCTCACAGTTTAAACAAATATATTCAGACAGAATAAGACAACTTTGGTAGATTTCTTTTGTAATTGCTATCAGATTTCCCTTGCTGTTTTATAGTGATGGAAGCATTATAATGTGCTTGCTATGCACATACACTGTGCGTGAATAGGAGGCACGGAGAGTTGGATGTTTCTGTGCTGTACCACTCAGTCAGAAGATGAAGGATAGTGGGTGGGAAAGGTAATGGTGGCATAAACT